>NC_141535.1:192895000-193195000 GCF_021556685.1 Rattus norvegicus
CTGGTGATGGAATTGGGGGTTTCATGGTCAGTTGAACTAGCCCAACTCTTGAGGAATTTTTATATCAAGAGGAAAAATAATCAGATTTTGATCCATCAAAAATGTCTTCGGGCACTTGGAGGAATGAGGAGAGGCAAGACTGCAGGTGGGAAGACCAGTAAGGAGGAGAACCTTGGCAATTTTAGGTAAGAAATTGTGTGGAATGGGTAGTAAAGACTGATACTAGATGTTACACAAGGGCACATTTGCTATTACAGTGGGGGTTAGTTTTTTGAGAAATGCTGATTTTTTTTTTTTTAGGCTTTTCCCTAGGTCCATTTCCTACTTACGATCTGGACAGATGAATTAATTCATACTAATTTATCTTCTTCATTTGTAGGATAGGGACAGGGGTAGTTAGCACACTATCGGGTTGAGAATATGAAGTGAGAGAAAATCTAAGTGACTGGTACATGGTAGTTACTAACAGTGGCTGGTAGTTTATTATCAGTAGCTGAGTGTAAGTGGCCATAGAGGTGGAGGTGGAGGAGGGCAGTGAGATTGGTGTCAAGGAGACCACCATTGTTAGATGAATTGATTCTGGGTTTCTTGTTTAGTGGGTTGTACCTCTATATAAATGAAGAATTTCAGGCACATAATCAGGTATTGATGATGGAAGGATATGTGGTTTTTGAACATACAGGAAAGAATGGTAGGAATAAATTCCTTTGTTTTTGTTTTTGTTTTTTTTTTAGAGACAGTTTTTCAGTGTAGACATGACTGTCCTGGAACTTACTCTGTAGACCAGGCTGGCCTTGAATTCAGAGAAACTACTTCCTCTCCTCCCGAGTGCTGGGATTAAAGGCATGAACCACCACAGCTCAATCAAGAATAAAGTTCTGAGGTGAGGGTGGTGGCATATACCTATAATAATACCACTTAGGCTGAGGCATGATGATCACTATTGAGTTTAAGGCCAACCTGCTTTGCATACACAAAGAATCTGTCTTCACATAACAATATCAAATACATTAAAAATTGAATTTTGGTTGATAGAGATACTAAATTTTAGGTTTAAAGAGGATAACTGCATAAGGCCTGTAAGAGCATAGTAAGACACATGAGATTCAGTGTTCATGTGAAAGTCTGTGTTAGGGGATACATTAAGTGGGAACTGAAGATGCAATTGTATCTGACGATTAGCTGAGAGACTGAGGTTACAAAATTGTCTCTCTGAAATTTGTGCAGGAATGTATAAATTCCCTCAGTTCTCTTTTGTTTTTGAACTAAAATAAGTGGAAAGGAATAAACACAATCATTTCTAAGTAATGGTGCTTTTTGAAGAGTATATAAAACACATTGAGTATGAAATCAGCCATATTTTTAGTCAGGCAGTCTAGAAGATATTTTGTCAGCAGTAGTTTTATATATACCCTTTGCATTTCATAGCACAGTTGAAATCTAATTTTTTTTTTTTTTTTTTTTTTTGGTTCTTTTTTTCGGAGCTGGGGACCAAACCCAGGGCATTGCACTTCCTAGGCAATCGCCCTACCACTGAGCTAAATCCCCAACCCCGAAATCTAATTTTTTACTTGCTCGTTTCTATTTCCTGTTAGAGTATTGTAGAATATGTTTTTAATAAGTGGCTTTTGAATAAACGAGTCATTTAGAGCAGTGGTTCTCAACCTCCCTAATGCTGTGACCCTTTAATACAGTTCCTCATGTAGTGATGACCCCAACCATAAAATTACTATTTTTTAAAATGATTCATTTAAACTGGAACTGGAGTTGTAGACAGTTGTGAGCTACCATGTGGGTGCTGGGAATTGAACCAGGGTCCTCTGGAAGAGCAGTCAGTACTTTTAGCTTCTGAGCCATCTCTCCATCCCCCCAAAGTAATTTTTGTTGCTATTTCTTAACTAATTTTGCTACTGTATTGAATCATAATGTAAATAGTTTTGAAGAAAAAGGTTTGCCAAAGGGGTTACCACCCGTGGGTTGAGAACCACTGATCTAGAGTGACTGGAGAAATAGTCAGGGGTTAAGGACCTGTACCATTTTGTATTTTCAGGAAGGGGGGGGCTGTCCTTTGTGCATTAACCTTGGGATTTATGTCCCAGGAGTACATACACTGTATGGCTAGCTTCTGTGTAGCTTACCTAGGTGGGCACTTACATTTTTTTGTTATTGTTTTAAGATATTTTTAATTATGGATATTTATCTGTGTGCAGGTATGTGCATATAAGTGCAAATGATTGCAAAGGCCAGAGAATTAGAAGTAGTTGTGAGCTACCTGATGTGGGTGTTGGGAATTGTACTCAGGTCCTCTGGAAGAAGTGTACTTACAATAGTGTACTCCTCAACCCACTTTAAGCTTTTTAATTTTAATTTTTTGAGACAGTGTCTTATCATAGTCAAGTCTTGAACTCAGTATAGAGTTGAGAATGACTTTGAACTTTTGATCTTTTCTCAAGATAGGGTCTTGCTGCTATGTACAGACTGTCCTTGAACAAGATCTTGGTCTCTGGGCTCAAGTAATTGACTGATCCTCCTGGTTCAGTTTCTTGAGAAATTAGTACCTTGGGCCAGGACCACCTTGCCTGGCTAAGCAGTTTCTTAAGAGGTGGTCCACAGAATGTGAGTGCAGTTATCTCAGACCTTTTCATCGTTTGTAGGATTAAAACTTTTTCTTTAAAAGTAGCTATGCTGCTACATTATTTGCTTTAGTCACTGTGCTAACACAGTGATAGTAGAAGAGCAGTAGTGGCTAAAACTGTTGGCCTCATAGCATAAGATGGTGGTTTCATTACCACTGAGCTGTATCTCCTACCAAGCCTAAGTTAGTGTATTTTTACTGCCACTTTGTTAAGAGTTCTGAGTTAACTATGCTTTTTTTAATGGAAAATAATATTTTAATTGAAAGAGACTGACAGACGATATTTTCAGGCATGGTGTTTGGCAGTCATTTTCTCAAGAATGAATGAATTGAGCCTGTCACTTCTGTGAAAACAAGTTGCAGTATATGTTTGCCAAGGATAAAAATTGAGCTTTTAGATGAAAATTGCAATTTTGGAAAAAAGGGTATCTGTCGCTAAGAGTCTGACAGTTTTTCAGTATTTAAATCCTTTTCTGATGATATGTGTGTGCATGTGCATGTGGATGTGATCGTGCACATGTATTTATAATGGGTAATAAAATTTGGAAGAGTTGTACAACTCACTGAATGAGTATTATCCAACTGACCAAAGGAAAGAATCAAAGGACAACAGACTAAATACATAGATTCCACATTACTGTGGATACTTAAGAAATAAACTTCTAAAGTTTTTCTGTTATATCAAAGGATTGTCATTTTTTTCCCTACAATTACTTAAAAAGACTACTAAATGCAGTTTTCTCTTTTCTTAAGTATGTAGTTATGAGGTTACTTTTGTTGATTTTGCTTTTTTGAGACAGGGTTTCTCCATGTAGCCTTGGCTGTCCTGGAACTTACTCTCTAGACCAGGCTGGCCTTGAACTCAGAGATCTGCCTCCCTCCTCTGCCTTCCAATTGTGTACCACTACTACCCAGCATGAGGTCAGGTTTTTATGTGCTTCAAAGGAAAAAAAAGATTAAGTTTGGCTTGGTGTTGCATTTCTGAAGTTCTTGCTACTAGAGAACCTGATAGATTGCTTAAGTCTACAAGTTCAGGGCTAGCCTGCATTCAGCCTAGTGGAACCTTGACTAGACAACTCAGATTAAATGTAGAAGCGTAGATCAGGCCAGCTTCTATTAAAGCAGACACTAAGAAGACTGGAAGTAACAGTGCCGTCATATGTGTGTGTGTGTGTGTGTGTGTGTGTGTGTGTGTGTGTGTGTGTGTGTGTTACTGTGGTAGGTAATGATCATGTCCTGCAGCATCCCATACACATGCTTTACCACTGCATTATAAATTTAGATTATACTCCCCCCCCAAAAAACCTATTTTTCATTCAGTTCTTTTATTTTTTTTTTGTTATGTGCGTAGCATGTATATTTGTATATATGGGTACATGTATGTGCAAATATATGTTTATGTGTATGCCTGCTTGTGGAAGCCTGAAATTTATGTTGGGTATTTTCCTTGAATATACAACTTTACTGAGGCAGCATCTCTTGCTGATCCTGGATCTTGCCATTAACAGCCTAGCTAGTGGTTTTCCTGTCTCTGACACTCAAGTGTTGAGATTACTGGCAGGAGTCAGGCATTCCCCACCTTTTTTTTTTTTTTTTTTTTTTTTGTTCTTTTTTTTTGGAGCTGGGGACCGAACCCAGGGCCTTGCGCTTCCTAGGTAAGCGCTCTACCACTGAGCTAAATCCCCAGCCCCCCCCCCTTTTTTTTTTTTTTTTTTAATGAGACTGTTTCTGACTGGCTTGGATCTTTCTGTATAGACCAGATTGCCTTGCATTCATAGAGATCTGCCTTTGCTTTTGCTCTCTGCCCCTGCCTTCCTACTTTCCAAATGCTGGATTAAAGGTGTAAGCGATTTTGCTTAGCACTGTACTACCCTGGTTTTTTAAAACGTGAATTCTGGGGGTCTGAACTCTAGTCCTCTTGCTTGAACAGCAAGTATTTTATCCGTCGAGCCATCTTCCCACTCCCTAAAATACTAAAATACAAAGATTTTTTTAAATAAATTGATAAATATTTACAAAATTCTAAATATTGTATGTATAAATAGCTATACTGCAGACAAAAGTGCTTTGCATTCCTTAAGCACTCAAGATTCTGGGATCAAAATAAATTCTGGTTCCTTGCAGGACAATAAAAAAATAATTTACAGTCATTGAGACAGTGAGAAAGATAGGAGATAGTGGAGTAATCCATTTGAAGTCTTTAGATTAGGTCAGTATGCCTGCAACAGAATGTAAAACTGAAACATTTCTTACCTAGAGTTAGCTTTTATATAAATAGCTCACCATAACTTACTGATTTTGTTTTATGGCTATAATATTTTCATCGTATTTTTCTAGTGCCAAGTTCAGTGATTAGGCTCGGGGTGATGGATAAATTAACCTCTGTCTCTTTCTGTGAGTCACAGACTGCTCCTCTGTTCCTAGTCATTAGACTCACAGGAAAGTGGGAAAGAACTGCTGGAGTGAACACAGATGCATCCTTTGTAGAGAAATACTTAGGGTCTGTGGCTTAGTGATGAAAAGGCGTGTACTACATGGTACTGATGAACACCACACACACACACACACACACACACACACACCCACCCACCCACCCCAGGACCTTTACATGTCGTGTTAGACAAATGCCTTACTGTGGTGCTACACCACAGCTCCAGTTTTGAGTGCATGTATATGATACATGATTTATGTTCCTCCTATGAATTGTTTGTATGTTTTCTGTTTTTCTTCATACTTTTTTTGCAAATATTCTCAATGGATTCTATACATTATCTTTTGTTGAATATGTAAATTGGTTAATTTGAGCCCATGTATTCTGTTGTGGTAACCATCCTCTAAGATAGTATCTTGTTCTTGTCTTCTTGACTTTTTGCTTATGTCTACTGCTGCTCAGGGATGCTCCTATGACCAAGAGAGCACAATTAATAATGATTTCCAAAACAGCACCACCAGCTAGCAACCAGGTGTTCAATATCAGAGCCTAAGGGGAACATTTCTCACTTAAATCACCACAACAAACAAACAAGTCACACAACATAGAGTAGAGTGGCCATTTAGTGAAGAGGGAAGATGAGACTACAATAGAGTGCTCAAGATACATGCGTGCATAAAAGGGAAAAGAAGAGGAGGACGACAGAGTTGTGATCACTTAAGGTTCTAGGGGCTGGAAAGGAAAAATAAAACAAAAACAAACAGGAAAAAAAAAAGCCAGAAGAGGAGCCAGCTGGAGCCAGCTGTGCTGTGGTGGTATTATGCCTGTGATTTCAGTATTTGGTTGGTTAGTGGCAACAAGATCAAATGTTCAGTATTATCCTCAAGTAGAGCAAATTCAAGGACAGTGTGAGCCATATAAGACCTGTTTCTTCAAAGCAACTCCTAAAATATCCCAAGTACCTCCTCCAAAGAGGCTACAGTCAGAATACTAGGCCACAATGATCTGAAATGGAGTAGGCTGGAAGATGCAACATTGCTCACTCAGATGGCAGAAAACTCACATGTTTGCTTTATGGCCCCTTTCAAAGTATTATTAGAATGCTGTCATAGCACAACTTTACTTCAAGAATGAAAGATTGGGGTTGGGGATTTAATTCAGTGGTAGAAGGCCCTGGGTTCCGTCCTCAGCTCCAGGGGATTTGGGATGGTGGTTTACAAAGAATAAGGAAATAGTTGTGTGCCTTTATTGACTTCTCATGAGTCCCAGCAGACTTTCTTAAAAATAAAAAGTGAAAATTACTTTATGAGCAAGGTAAATTTTTGAGTGTCTTATTTCTAAACCAAGCAAGGAAAGTTCTATAGATGTAGGAATTCTATTAAATCTTCAGTTAAGCAAAATGTTTCAAAATTCTTCTAAAAAATTTCCATTTTTATTAGTAGAGCATTACAATTTTACTAAATTAATTACCTTTCAAATTTTTGTTAATAAAACTTATAGAAACTAGTTTTCTTTTGGGAAGTCCTCTCATGTCCTTGGTGTTGTATTGAAGCTTAAAATACTTCCCTTGTCTTCTGATACCACGTATTGGGTCTGGTGGGAAGTATTAGGTAATGGTTATGAGTTGGGTTTCAAGTTACACAGGATTTGAAAGAGTTCATTCAGAGTCTTACTTGAACCAATACAAATAATGGCTGGAGTAAGATGTTTGGAGCACTTTGGCTTCTTATACCCACTTGTGGTCTACTAATAGAATGCTAGTATCCAGACTATACAACATAATTTTTAGGAACAAGTCTCATATAATAAGTACTAGTGTACAGGGTGAACGTCATTCATTGAAAACGTACTCATTTTTATGTGGAATACGGTGGATATGGGGGTGGGGTGCTTAGAATCATTTCATTGTGATTGACTTGTAAGTCTGAAGAATCAAAAGTAACAAAAGCACTGCCCTTCAGTATTCTGTTTATTAGATTTTGTGTTTTCCACTCAACAGTATCTTCATGTATTATGAAGCATATTATAAAGGGTGTATGAGAAAACCTTGAGTCTGTTGAACCTTGCTGAGATGTTAGCACTCAAATTATTTAAAAAATGATGGGGCTGGGGATTTAGCTCAGTGGTAGAGCGCTTACCTAGGAAGTGCAAGGCCCTGGGTTCGGTCCCCAGCTCCGAAAAAAAGAACCAAAAAAAAAAAAAAATGTGAGATATTTTGTAACAGTAAATCAAATAGTCATTGAGATGTTCAAAAGTAGAGATTGTGACTGAGTTTGCTGCTTCTGCTTGACATTGGCTTGAAGGGTGATCCCTTTTTCTCATATGCATATTATATATGACTCATTTTGGTCTTTATCCTTTTAGTTGCAACTCAGGCTGTTCTTGTCGTGTGTCCCCCCCCCCCCCCCCCCCCGGAGCTGGGGACCGAACCCAGGGCCTTGTGCTTGCTAGGCAAGCGCTCTCTCTACCACTGAGCTAAATCCCCAACCCCAACTTAGGCTGTTCTTAACATCTATCCAACTATTTTCTCATTTGTTCCTCATTTAATATTGTATGCTTTCAAGATAGATTGTCTGAATTAATAAAGGCAGGAAAAATTAGCTGTAGACAATCATTGAATTATTCGAATATTTCCTATGAATTTGTTTAGACTACTACTATGTAAAATAACCCAAGTTCAAGCCAGATGTGTTACTGCTTGTTTATAATCCAAGCACTTGGGGTTTGGAATTTAAAGCCAGCTTGGCTTATAGCAAGAACCTCTGTCAAAAAACGAAACAAAACAAAGAAATGGTCAGTCTCAATGTGTAACAATTTCATGTTATCTTATTTGCTTATAAAGATTTGTTCAAAGAGATAATGTTACTTTTCTGGTGCTAAGAATCAAACCTAGGGCTTTGAGCATTTCAGTGAGCCATTTCTCCCTAAATTATTTGTACATTCATTTCTCTCTTGTGGAAAAAAATCAAGTTTCACTGTAAGCCCTCTCACTTTTTTTTTTTCCAAATTAATAAGGCCACTGAGGTAGATTGATAAAATCATACTTAAAAATGGCTCTTCTACGTTGGAGATACTAATGTATAAGATACAGGGAGTGATGAGAAAATCCAGCCTGAAATTGAGAAGAGTGTTGGACTGAACTGCAGACATTGTGAACTGCCATGTGGCTGATGGGTTCCTCTGGGATGACAGCCACTGCTTTTAACCACTTAGACATGTGTAATCCCTCAGTTTGATTTTCTAACTTTGAAGTTTAAGTTCTTTAAGTACTCAAGTAAACTTTTCCCTTTAGAGGGTTTCAGTAGCTATATTGAAATACAATATATTTTATTTGTATGTGTGTGCTGTCACATGTTTGTCTACAATCTACCCAGAAGCCAGAAGTTGATGTCAGATCTTCCCAAATTGATTCTAGACAAAGGGTTTCATGTTGAATTAGATTGAGCTAGACTGGTGTTGAGCAAACCCCAGAAACCTTCCTATCTCTGCCTCTCCAGTGTGTACTGGGGTTACAGTGTATATCACAGTGTTAGCCGATCTTTCTTTAAATCGGGGTGTTAGAAATTGAACTTACATTCTCCAGTGAGGTCATAAACACTTATCCAAATGAGCCTTTTCCCCAGTACTATAATATGTTATTAACAACAAGCATCATTATAATTATCAGAATTCACTTATTCACTGTATAAGAAGCAAATGAAGCATGCTTACAAATATTTGAATCTTGTAAAGTGATCGGAATGTTATGTAAATGGTTAGGTCTCAGAATTCACATAAGTCCTTTTAATTATGATATAGATGTCTTCAGCATAACACTAAAGCTTTATGGTGGGTATGTAATAGTGTAGAATATTAAAAATTTAAAATGTGTGTGTGTTCAGATGGCAGACCTAGCATACACCTTTAATCCAAGAGCTATTGTTTTTTTTTTTTTAAGATTTATTTATCATATATAAGTACACTGTAGCTGTCTTCAGACACACCAGAAGAGGGCATCATATCTCATTACAGATGGTTGTGAGCCACCATGTGGTTGCTGGGATTTGAACTCAGGACCTCTGGAAGAGCAGTCAGTGCTCTTAACCACTGAGCCATCTCTCCAGCCCTCCAAGAGCTATTGTAAACAGGATTAAATAAAGTCAACTATATGTCGAGGTAGAAGAAGCAGCCAGTTGACAAGGAGTGAACATAGGAAAAAAAGGAGTATGAAGAAGTGACAGAAGGATGTATAGAGAGATGCACAGGAAGTAGAGAGGGAGGGACATTCAGTTCCAGAGATTTAGAGCATGGAGAAGGAGAGCTGCTTTTTGGGATGTCAGCTGAGGAAGGTCAAGCTGGGTGTTTTCTCTGCCTCTGAGCTAGCAAGCTTTCACCTGACATCTGGCTCCTGAGCCTTTATTGGTAAAATTCAACGTTTAAGATTTTGTTAAAAATTTAAAAACAGTATTTGTCACTTTAGTGCATGGCACAACCACATGGAGAGAGAAATCACACCAGCTTTGGATTGACTGAGAAGCCATCTAATTTGATGAGTAACCTGGGAAGTCCTCAAGGGGAGAGTTAAGGATGGGAAATATTATAATAGAAGGTGCTAGAATCTTGTATAGTGCTACTTTTTCTTTAGATGGCTTGGAAGTTGAAGCAGAAAGTGAAAATATAAACAACTTACCTGGCATTGACATAATGATGATAATAATTACTGTCAGTCTCATAATTCATGTTATCTTTAATAGTCATAGTGGGTTTTTTGGCATCAAACCATCAAGTGGATTAATAAGATACAAGCCTTAGAAAGACTTGTAAATGAAAATAAGAAAAATACTCAGACACAGACAGAGGAGTTTAGACAAGACCCTGCTGCAATAGACATGATGAAACTGAAGAAGGGCGTCTCAAGGTTGTTAGAAAATCAACCAACCTTAATTTATCTAGTTATTATACAAGACCTACCAGCAGATAAGTACTCCCAAGGTTATAGAGAAATTAAATGGAATCTTACAGGCATATTAAATTTGAAGAGATTCAAGAGAGTGGGCGTTTTATATAGTATAGTATGGATTCATATATTAAATTCATGGGCAACTCAGAACAGTTATCCCCCAAGACTGGAAAAAATTGGGAACACCAATATTGGAAGCTAGTCCTCAGTTGAACATGGTGGAAAGAGGAAGCGAGGCCATAGAACAAAGATATAGGACTAGAGGTATTATTGGTAATATTTCCCAATATTTCAATTGATAGTTAAAGACCAATATGCTGATATACAAAGGCAGCTTGAATTTGATAATCACACCTTGGCACTATGCCTTTTAGCAATTTTAAATGCTCGGGACAGGGTAGAAGATTCAGGAAAAAGAAGTCTTAAGTCATTTTCTAAAATTATACAAGGTCCAAAAGAAGCCTTCATTGATGTTTTGCAAAGTTGACTTCAGCTGTAAATAGAATATCATCATACTCAGAAACCATATAAATATTAACTGAATCTTTGGGTTTTGAAAATGCTAATTCAGATGTGAAAGGGTGATTAGACCTTTAAAGGCAAGATCCATTACAATAGGTGAATGGATTAGAAATTTGGCTGATGTTGGATTTCATATTATGCTACTCTGATATGATAGCAGGCAGAAGTAATTTCTAAAAGGTCTAAGAAAAAATATAAGGGCTAGAGAGATGGCTCAGCGGTTTCTTGAAGACCAGTTTGCTCACATACATAAAATAAATAAATCTTAAAAAAAATCAAAATACCAGATTTTTCTTTTTAAAGATTTATTTATTTGTCATATACAAGTACACTGTAGCTGTCTTCAGACACACCAGAAGAGGGCATTGGATCCCATTACAGATGGTTGTGAGCCACCATGTGGTTGCTGGGAATTGAACTCTGGACCTCTGGAAGAGCAGTCAGTGCTCTTAACCACTGAGCCACCTCTCCAGCCCCCAAAATACCAGATTTTTTAATTGTGATAAGCAAAGTCATTTGAAAAGGGATTGTAGGCAAGGTGTTATTAGGAATAATTTTTTTTCTAGAGATAATCCAAAAACAACACTGCTGGATATAATCAAGGACAGAACAGTTTCAATAGATAAAACAAAAAATTCAGGAAAGACAAAATCAAACAAACAAACCAACAACCCCCAGAATCCCCAAGTATTTGGCAGACTGCTATAAATGATCAGAGACCAAAGCTAAAATACAAATAGAAGGCATGGAAGTTGAACATTTAGTAGTCACCAAAATCTTGGTATCCAGAGTGGTCTCTTCAGGAGGTAAATACTCAGCTTCTAGGGATTGGAACTTTATCTCAGGCAAAACTAAGCGCAAGATGGTTTGTGCGTATAGGGCCAGAGGGACAAATAGGAAAATTCAAGCCATTGTGGCTACTACAGACATGAATTTATGGGTACGTGATTTTTTGCAACAATGGAAAACCAGATTTATTACTCCAATCTCAGACACAAACCATAAAATAAAGAATGCTTCTGAGAAAAATATTAAAAGGTACTGTCAAGAACAGTCAGATAGTCCAGGTTTTCTATAAGTGGGGCATGACAGGTCTTTCAAAGGTACCACCACCATACCTTTAAAATGAATAACTGATAATACTCTGTATGATTGGATCAGTGGTCGATGAAAACAGAAAAATTACAGGTAATAGAACAGCTGGTACAGGAGCAGCTAAATGGTCAATATATTGAGGAATCCATGGAATTCCCTGTGTTAAAAGAAATCAGGAAAATTGAGGGTGTTAATAGATTTAAGAGCCATAAATAAGATCAGCCAGTAGGCTCTTTACAGCTTGGAATTCCATTGCTAAGTCATGGCCTTTGATAGTAATTGATTTAAAAGACTGACTTTTCACAATCCTTTTGCCATGAGCATGATAGGGAAAGGTTTTCTTTCTCAGTACCTACTTATAATAATAGTTAAATAAAGAGATATCATTGGAAAGTCTTGCCACAAGGAAGGTTAAACAGTCTTATGTTGTGCTGGTATTTTAGAAAAAATGTTTGATGAAGAGAATTTTGCCTTGCTGGGGATTTCAAATTGCTCCTGATAAAGTACAAAGAGGGAGATTCTGTTAATTATCTAGGCTATAAAATAGGTCTACAGAAAATTTGACCACAGAAAGTACAAATCAGGAGAGATCAATTACAAACTCAAGGATTTTCAAAAGTTGCTGAGAGATACTGACTATGGCACCAAATTGGATAAACTACTCAAGGTAAGTAATTTGTTTCAAAACTTATGAGGTGATAAGGACCTAAATAGTCTAAGGTTATCAGCTAAGGCTGAGAGAGAATTGCTCTGGTAGAAAAGAAATTACAGGGTGCACTTGTGGACCATTTGGATCCAAAGCTGGATTGTATTTTAATTATTTTGCCCTCTACCCTTTTTCTCACAGGAATTCTTATGCAGAGAGAGGATAATATATCTTAGAATGGATATTTTTAGCACACAAACAGTAAAAAGTTAAAAACCTATGTAGAAAAGGTTTCTAAATTGCTTCTGAAAGAAAAAAAAGTGAGACTTCATTGATTAGCAGGAATAGACCCAGCTGAAATTATGGTACCTTTTACTGATGCTGAAATTGCCTCATTCTGGGCAGAAAGTGAACATTGGCAAAGAGCTTGTAGTAATTTTTTGGGCGAGATTAACAACAAACATTGCAAAAGCAAGAGACTTCAGTTTTTATAAAGAAGTAATTGGATTCTCTCTTATGTAGTAAGAGACACCAATTTCTGGAGCCCCTACATTTTACACTGGTGCAAATAAGTCATGAAAGGCAAGTTATAAACCAGGAAAAATAAAGTGGCTCAAAAACCTTATGATTGAGTTGTATGCCATTCTTACAGTAGCACTAGATTTTCCTGAATCTCTTAATATAGTTATTGAGTTTCAATATGCAGAAAGAATTGTTTTAAACATTGAAACCACTAAACTTAGTCTGAATGATTCAGAATTATCTTCACTTTTTATTTAACTACAAGTATTCAAAAATAAAAAAAAAATCATCCATTGTATATAACATCAGATCCCATATGGTTTTACTAGGCCCTGTAGTACAAGGTAATGATGAAATTGATCAGTTTATTAGGAAATGTTCTAGAAGCCTCAGAATTTTGTAAGAAACACTAGTAAACGTTTGAAGATTTTTCCGTCACTTGACAATGAGGAAATTATAAGGAATTATACTTGTTCTTGGTATAACCAAACTTCATTACTTGCAGGAAGTAACCCAAAAGGTACCCAAAGAAATGAAATTTGGCAAATGGATGTGTTTCATTTTGCAAGGTTTGGAAGATTAAAGCATGTGAACCGTATCATAAATACATATTCAGGATTTCAAATGCTTGACGTTCTGAAAAGGCTGAATTTGTAATCACACATTTAATACATGTTATGGCTATCATGGGGATACCTGTACAAATTTAAGACCAAGAATGCCCCACATATGTCTCTAGTAAAATGCATGTTACAACATACAGGATATTACAGGTATACCACACAATCCTGCAAGCATAAGCAGTTATAGAAAGATCTAATTGCAATTTAAAAGAATTGCCTAATAAACAGAAATAAAGACCCCCCCAGAGATAGGTTACACAGTATATTAACTTTTGAATTTTTAAAATGTTAATGAGAAAGAGACGACAGCTGTAGAGAGACATTGGATAGTTAAAAAAAAAAAAAAACAAAAACCAAAAAACTGTTGAATTAAATTTAAATTGACTTGTATCTTTTAAAGATATGTTGACCTCAGAATGGAAACTGGGATATGTGTTGCATTGGAGAAGAGGTTTTGTCTTTGTTTCCACAGGAGAAGAAAAGTTGTGGATACCATCAAAATTGATAGATTAGATTCAAACAGGAGAGACCTGAATAAGGAGAGGTGGTAGGTAGTTCATCAGACAGCTTGGTTATTCAGTCCAAACTAATTTGTAAGGACTAAGAAATGCCTTTCATTTGATCAGTCATGAAAAAAACAAAAAAAAAATTTTTTTGAATGAAAATTTACCAAGGCACACTTGCCTTATTGGCATGAAAAAAAAAGGAGAGAAAAAAAGTTTTCTTAAATTGATTGTCTTAATTCCATGTTAGAATATTAGATCGTAGATAGCCACATGATAGCCGCATGGTCCACACCACATCAGCTTTTGAGTTTTCTTTTTTTTTTTTGAGCTGGGGACCGAACCCAGGGCCTTGCGCTTCCTAGGCAAGCGCTCTACCACTGAGCTAAATCCCCAACCCCGCTTTTGAGTTTTCTTAAAAAGGACATTTTTGTTCTTTGGTATTAGACACAATTAAGAGATTTAAATTGTTTTAAGTAAAGTCAAAGGGTTATTACAGTTCAAACTTGTTTTCTAAATATATAAGAGAGTGATTTGGAGCTAAGATAAAATATTTAAGCTGGATGCTGGTAACCCATACCTTTAATCCCAGTGGAATTCGAGAGTTATCATGAACAAAGTGGTGGCACACACCTTTAATCCCACCACCCAGGGACAAAACTCAGATACAGCTCCTAATTGGCATGTTTGCACACTAGAGAAATTACATACTATATTTATAGATTATTATAAAAACTCTCTACAGGGTTACTAGAGAGGCAGCTAATTTCCAATGGGGACAGGAACAAAGAACAGCTTTTTTTTTTCCTTTTCTTTTTCTTTTTCTTTTTTTCAGAGCTGGGGACTGAACCCAGGGCCTTGTGTTTGCTAGGCAAGCGCTCTACCACTGAGCTAAATCCCCAACCCCAAGAACAGCTTTTTTAACTGCCAGTAAGCCCATCTCCATGCATACAAGTGTGATCAATATTGAACCAAATGATACCATAATTGTGGATATCATATATTTATTGGTGTATTGGCAACTGGGGACTCTTCATAAAGCAAAAAGGAGTCCACTGCCATCTGCCTGTTGGCTTTTATTGCAAACATTTCTCATATATGGAAAGTAAATATTCTTTGAGAAACAAATCTGGACATTTTACAGGGCATGGAGAACCTTACCAACCACTCTATGGTTATAAAGGCACCCTTTATAATGATGGATTGGATCTGTTTGAGGGCAGAGTCCTTTCCAGCCATGGAAGGAAAGGTACTACAGTGAAACTGGTACCTGTATGAACTCCTTTTGACTAGGAGGTTGTAGCGAAGGGGTCTTGCCTTCCTGCACTGAGGAAATAAAACTTAGTTGGTTATAATCCCCATCCCTAAACTACTTACCCTTTCCCCCCAAACAGGCACCTATTGAACTGTGGGGACAGATGGGTGGAATGGTCACAACATTTGATTAATGAATGGTACTGATGGTTCATCAATCACTGATAGAACCAAAAGTAATGGGAAGTGGCAGCCTATAGACCACAGGATGGAATGGGAATGGCCAATACTGAGGAAAAAAACCACAAAATCAGTGCAATACTATTGGCTATCAGGCAGACAACTAGGAAAGCAAAAGGAAAATATCTTTTCCAATTCATGTCTATGTAATAGAATAGATATTGGTCATCAAAATGGAGAACCACTAATGGGCAGATTAACGGCAAAGGTATCTGATCATGGGAGGGATGAATGGAAATGGTAAAACCTACCAAAACTTAGCAGAGAGATCAAATTTTATGTAGCTCATACAGGCAAGAGAGACAAAATAATGAAAATAATGAAATAATGGACAAATTGGCATCAAGTTTAGTTAAGACCCATGCACTTCACCCTCCCAGCTTACTGCATCAAATGCAATTAAAATTAATGTACTGATTTTTACTTTGTAATAGATTCTGAGGACATCTTTAGAGGATCATTATTATTTCTATCTTAATACAGCCTCTCCAGTTATAGAGAGTTGAGCTGCCATGTAGGTGCTGGGACTCAAAACCAGGTCCTCTAGAAAGAAGATCTTAACTGAGCTCTCTCTCTAGGCATGTGTTACCATTCTTCTCACTGTTTGTATGACATTTTTTTCCCACTCTTCTATTTTGAATGTATTTATATATTTGAGTGTAAATCGTCTTTCATTTTCAACATAAATTAGATCTTGTTCATTGACTTTAGTCTAATTATATATACATATATAATGTGTATATATATGTATATGTATATACACACACATTTTTGTTTTGTTTCTGAGACTTGAATTGAGGGCTCTGTTTGTGTTGTTACCACTGAGTTATGGCTCAGTACCAATGTCTGCTTTTGGTTGGATTCTTTAATCCGTTCATTCTTTAATCCGTTCATACGTAATGCTATTATTGGTAGAGTTGGATTTATACCTGCTATCTTGGTTTATCTTATTTCTCGTGTATCATATGTTTATTTTCTAACATCACCTGCATTTATTTATTTATTTATTTATTTATTTATTTATTTATGAGACAAGAGTCTAATGTTCCAGCTCCCTTCCAACTTGTTATGTAGCCAAGAATGACCTTGATCATCCTGCCTTACTCTTACATACTGGGATTACAGGTGTGTGCCCATAACTGGCTTTCTGAGGTGCTGGAGATCAAGCTCAGCATCAAGATCATGCACTGATCATGCACACTTCCTGCATAGTAGGCAAGCATCTAACTCCTGAGCTACATTCCTATCCCTGCTACCTAATTCACATACTGTTTCTCTTCACTTCTAGCACTCTCGGTTGTTATTTACTGATTTTTGCCTAGTAGTTTAAGGGAATCATTTTATCAAAGTGTATATTCTGAATTGTGAAACCTGATGTCTAATTTTAGAAGGCATTGGCCTCATTTTTCACGAGAGGTAATGGATTTAGCAGGTTCATTATGACAGATTTCTGTTAAGTGCTTCTCTGTTATTACAGCTAGCAGTTAGGCTATAGTAAGTCTGTGTGTGTGTGTGTGTGTGTGTGTGTGTGTGTGTGTGTGTGTGTGTGTGTGTGTGTGTGTGTTGGGGGCACTGTTGTAGTTAGTTGTGTAAGTCTGTGTGTGTGTGTGTGTGTGTGTGTGTGTGTGTGTTGGGGGCACTGTTGTAGTTAGTTGTCCTCATCTGTCAGTCCTTGTTTCCCATCCGTTGGTGTGCCTCACCTCTACCCCTTACCCCACCTATGGCATGAGCCACATGTGTTTGAGGTGAATCTTAAAGAGATTTGTTCTGAGTCCAGAAGAATGCTTTTTAGTGGCCTTTTAGTTTCATTTGTTCTGTGATATCGCCATCTTCATCTTAACTGTTTGCCATCAAAATTTCCTGTTTTTGGTTGGGGATTTAGCTCAGTGGTAGAGCGCTTGCCTAGGAAGTGCAAGGCCCTGGGTTCGGTCCCCAGCTCCGAAAAAAAAAAATTCCTGTTTTTAAGAGTACTCTTAGGTTTGATGTTTTAAGTATCCACGAGCTCGAAGCCCTGCACCCCCTCCGTTCCAAATCAAGTCAGTTTTGGGATAAAGAGCTCGATCTTTCTTCTTAGGGCCTCCTTTTCCCTGAGTGGATTCATAGCTTCCACCTGTGCACCTGTGTGGCTACACATGTACACATCCATTTTTTTTCCTCACAGGCTCCATTGTGTTTGTATAAATGCTAGAGAACAAAGACAAGACAACCTTGGATAGCTGTCTCACCTTTTTGCGACAGTTTCTTTGTTTTGCTACTGCGTATGTGATCTTAGCTGTACTTGCAGGGATTCTTCTGTTTTTCCTTCCATCTTGAAGTAGTAGCATTGTGATTATATTACACACCTGTTTTACTGTGTGGTCTGGGGATTCTAATACAGGTTCTCACATTTGTGCAAGTGCTTTACCCACTGAACCATCTCAGCCCTCTGAGCAGATTCTTGAGCCTCTGCTTTGAAGTGCTAGATGGGAATAGTATCTTAATTCTTGATGACATGAACAAGGTGTTGGATAGAGGGAGCCATAGCTGTTGGTTTCGTTGGATTGACTTTTATAGAACAGATTCTTTGTTCTACAAGTGAGCTGCTTCAGCATCTCTTGGTCTGCATTGCTTTGGGCAGAATCTTTGCACTGGAAGTTGGGGAAAAAAGGAAACTCCAGATCTGGCTACACTGTCTTAGCTTTGGAGTTCAAAAATCAAACACAGGTGGGAGGAGAAATGCTTGTGGCTGGTTCTTCCTGGGAAGAAAATTGTAGTCCTTGACCTGACATTGGTGGATAGTGTCTTTTTGGCTATGTTCAACTGGAATGTTGCTTTCTGAGAAAATGTCATAGACTTTAGTTTTTATTTTTTCCAGTCAGGCTTTCTTTTAATTTGTATTTGGCGGTATTTTCATTATTAGCTCAATTTAAGATGATTATTGATGTGTCACAGCTTAAATATTCTACACGGGGTGTTCATCTTTTCTGACTTCACGTGAGATACCTAAAACATTTTTAAGATTTAAATTTTATTTAAGATTTTATGATTTAATATAGTGTTTTGGCTAGTTTCTTTTTCTTGAGACAGTCTTGCATTATATCCCTGGCAAGCTTGGAACTTAGAAAACAGCCTGCTTCTGCCTCCTGAGTTAAAGATTCGATTTTGTTTTTTAATGTGTATGTATTTGTGTCTCTGTATGGATATGGGCACATGAGTGTACATGGAGGCCAGAGATGTCCATTCCCCTAGGGCTGGAGTTAGAGGTGCTTGTGAGCCACTCTATTTGGGTACTGGGAATTAAGCTCTGAAAATGCAGTAGACACTCTTAACAACTGAGCATTTTCTCCAGCTCATCTAGTTTCTTAATGTCTGTTCTAGGTAAAATATTTGTAACTTTTAATTTGTTTTTATTGATGTGGAGCAAGTTAAAGAAACTTGAGGCTGAATGTGGTGACATACCTGTGATTCCATGTACAGCACTTGGCTGGGGCAGGAGGATTGACAGTTCTAGGCCAGACTGGGGTATATATGAGACCGTCTTTTAAAAAAAGCTTTCTCTAAAGACTTCATTTGCTAATGATTTTAATCTCAACTATCCTTTGTCACTGAAAGTAATGTGTTTAGGTTCAGTGAGAGACTCTGTCTCATAAACATAAGGTAGAAAATGAATGATTAAGGAAGACATCTACACACAAGTGAGCTCAACTGCACATGATTGCACACACTTTTGGGCACAGCACCTGTGTGCACCAGACCTTAGCCTAAGCAAAAATTTAAGTGTTTATTATGTGTGTGTAAGTTTGTGTACAGATGTGCTGGTACCCTCAGAGGCCAGAGGTATTGTAGATAGAATCAGTTATAAGCTGCCTAGCATGGGCGTTGGGAACCAAAGTCTCGTCCTCTGCAAGGACAGTACTTGCTTTTAATTTTAGATTGATTTCTAGTCCTTAAACAGACATTTAAGTGAGCTCCAGTTCTGTTAAAAGCCCAATGAAGTTTAACAGGGAAACAAAATATTTAATCTTTGTTTTATAAGCTTAGTCCTTTTAAATTTTTATTAAAAGTAGAGTGACATTTTGAGAAATGGCTAGGCAACTCTTAACAAAGAAAAACATTTAATTGGGGCTGGCTTATAATATCAGAGGTTTAGTCCATTATCACCATGGTGGGAAGCGTGGCAGCATGCAGGCAGACATGGTGCGGGGGAGCTGAGAGTTGTATCACTCGATCCACAGGCAGCAGTAGGAGACTGTCACATTGGGTGTAGCTGGAGCTTCTATGAGACCTCAAAGCCTTCCTCCACAATGGCATACTTCCTCCAACAAGGCCACACCTCCTAATGGTGTTTCTCCCTGAGCCAAGCATTTAAACTGGAGTCTCCTCTTCCTTTCTGCCTCCTTCTCTCCCCCTCCTCCATTTTTTTTACACTTAGGTTTTCTTTTCTTCTTCTTCTTTTTTTTTTCTTTTTCTTTTTTTTCAGAGCTGGGGACCGAACCAGGGCCTTGCGCTTGCTAGGCAAACGCTCTACCACTGAGCTAAATCCCCAACCCTCTTCTTTTTTTTTATATCTCCATTTAAGGAGATTCAATAAATATTTACTTCTTTACTTATTTTTGAGTGTGACTCCCTTTACAGGATCAACTTTGTGCATGACTTTGTAGTTATTGTTCTGTGGTGAGTCAGCAAACCATGTTAAACATGATACCCTTTGTTTTATTTGCCCTTTATTGACTACATTTTCAAATTAAATGTCTTATCCAAAGAATAACATCCTCACTGTTTTCTGCTCAGCTAGTACAAATGGGTAAGAATAGACCTCTTGACCTTTTCATTTGACTGAGTCTCTTAGTGTAGAATTTGGATAACCTCTTAAAGGAGTTAGTGAATAAGCGGTTATGGCAACTAGATGGTTGTGAGCTACCACATAGGTGCTGGGAATTGACCTGGGTCCTCTGGAGTAGCAGCTAGTATGCATAACTGCTGAGCCATCTTGTCAGCTGTATCTTGGCATTCTTCAGGTCAATACAAGTTATAGGAGTCAGTTTTCTGCCTCCCAACATGTGAGGCTTACAGTATTTGGAATAATTTTTATTGGCCCTATTTTACTTTTTTTTTTTCCTTTTTTCTTTTGTTCGGAGCTGGGGACTGAACCCAGGGCCTTGTGCTTGCTAGGCAAGTGCTCTACCACTGAGCTAAATCCCCAACCCCCCTATTTTACTTTTTAAACTAGCACATAGCTAACAGACTACATGTTGAAAAACCTTGAATACCTTATTCTAAATGATGCTGAATATTATTAATATATTGCTATATTTGATGACAAATTGACTCATTGGTTTCTGATTACATAATATTTTAAAATTTCAATTTGAAGATGTACAGATTTTTAAGAATATATGAAAATAAGATGTCACTAATTATTGACTATAATATCTATATTGTCTCTAGATAGATTTCATTGTTTGATACCAGAGTTGGGTTTAATATGATTGTGTTTGCACACATATTATCGCATAAATATAAATTTGATATTTTTATGCATAGTGCTAAAGCCAACTTGTGAAGTTTGCTGGATATTTATGAATATAATATAAACATGTTGCTATATGGTATTTAGAAGTTGAGCCAGTTCATAATTTTTTTTCTGTATTACAGATGCCAATTTTTTTCTTTATTAAAATTTATCTTATATGTAAAGATATTTGTCTGCATACATGTCTGGGCCCCATGTGCATACAGTGGATTCAGATGCCAGAAGAGGTGTTAGACCTTCTGAACTAGAATTAGAGATGGTTGTGAGCTGTCATGGTGATGCTGGGAATTGAACCCAAGTCCTCTGGTTCAATTCAGCGAGTGCTTTTTATGACTGAGCCATCTTTCCAGCCCCTATCCAGTTTCACCTATGTCAAGTAATGTTTAGATGTTTATTAATATGGCCTCTCTCATGGCCATTCTGCCCTTTTACTTTGTTGCCAGTTGTTTTGTCATAGTTTTAACACTTCTGACCTCCAGCTTTCCATATTCTTTTTGCTGCTGTGCAGGGCAGTAATTAAACACAGGACTTAGAAGCCCAGGGGAATGCTTTATCCTGAGCTATATTCTAGTTCTTATCTGGATTATTTAATTCAGACTTCCTACAATTTAATGTACAGGACACTCTAATCACCTGGACTGGCCTCTCACTGAGCAATTAGGGGCCTTATATGTTAATTCTAGCAGTTTTTTCCTTTAACTGAAAAGACATGTCTTTTTTTTTTTTTGCATATTTTCTGAGGAAGAGGGTTGTTTATAATTAAAAGATGTGAATGATATCAGAAGGAAAAGCTAGGGCTGAGTAAAAAGATTATTAGGTCGTGCAAAAAACTGATGATTAAATTTAATACATATTGGGGCTGGGGATTTAGCTCAGTGGTAGAGCGCTTACCTAGGAAGCGCAAGGCCCTGGGTTCGGTCCCCAGCTCTGAAAAAAAAAGAACCCCCCAAAAAAATTTAATACATATTTAAAGGAAATTATAGTGATGAGAAGTTAATTATAAGTGATTAATAGAAAATTATTTTGTTTCAGTTAAACATATATTTCAGTTTGAAATGTTGGAAAGTTGTTTTCTGTATCTTAGAAGTCTTTTTTCTCTTAGATGTGTGAATACTGACATATTCAAGGGCTCTGTGTCTAGGCTGAGGACTTAATATTAAGTCTTTATGCATGATAGGTAAGCTTTCTACCATTGAGATGCATTCTCATCTAGCTCAAGCCTTCCGCCCTTTACTTGTCTTTAGTAATCAAAGTTGCATTCTAGGTTTGATTTACTTATATCCCAGTGGTTCAGCTGAGAAGCAAGTTAAATAGTATTTATTCAAAACCTACTTTTTGACTAAAACCTTTCCCTTATTTTGAATAATTGTATATTTTCTATATGAAAATTAACCACATAGAAACATGTTAGTCACCCAGAATTCTTAATTTCCTTAGCTATAAATCTTACTGCATTATCATTATGAAGTCATTTCTTTACGTTTTTGTGTGTATGAATTTTGTGTGTTGTTGTGCTTCTTCAGAAGCTGTATACATTGCCTTTTTAAATAAATGGTGTGTGCGTGTGCCTGTGTGTGCGTGTGTGCGTGTGTGCGTGTGCGTGTGCGTGTGCGTGTGCGTGTGCGTGTGCGTGTGTGTGTGTGTGTGTGTGTGTGTGCGCGCCTGTGTGTGGTGTGTGGGTGGTATTTGTCAGCCAGGAAGAACTGCGTATCTGTTCACACAGGGGAAGACAAACAGTAATAACTAGAACCTGAAGCAAGTGGCCACTGATGTCTTCCGTAGAAATTTTAACAGCAGTGGAAGTGATAGCAGCAGATGTTAAGAGAATGATGATTTCTTATTGTCACAAGTAACTCCCCAGTTAGACCAAGCTGACAAGCTAGCAAACCATACTTGGCTTTTTAAGTATGTTCTGGGGATCAAGTTCTCAAGCACTTTACTCACTGAATTATTCTCTCTCTAGCCCCCACTTCAGTCCATTTGATTCCGCTGCATTTCTTCTTCTTTTAAAGATTGTTAGTTTATGAGTGTTTTTTTCTGTATCACATGCATGATGTGCTTGTAGAGTCCAGAACTGGGAATTAGATTACCTGGAACTGAAATTACAGGGGGCTGTAAAATGTCCTGGGGGTGAGTTGAACACAGGTCCTATTGGAGAACAGCCAGTGCTTTTAATCTCTAAGCCCTCCAGTTCTACACAGTTCCTTTTAATTTAACCAGTTAATTTATCATATATTTATTTTACTTTTAAAAATTATGAGCATACGTGTGGGGGTATGTTTATGTGTGTGCTGGTGGTGCCTGAGGAGGCTGAAGGCATTTGATTACTCAGAACTAGTTACAGATGGTTATGAGCTACCCGTTGTAGGTGCTAGTAACTAAATTCAGGTCCTTTTCCAAGAGCAACCAAGCATTCTTAACCATTGATCTGGGCTGGAGAGATGGCTCAGTGGTTAAGATCACTGACTATTCTTCCAGAGGTCCTGAGTTCAAATCCCAGCAACCACATGGTGGCTCACAACCATCTGTAACGGGATCTGATGCCCTCTTCTGGTATGTCTGAAGACAGTGACAGTGTACTCATATAAAAATAAATAAATCTTTAAAAAACAAAAAACAAACAAAAAACCCATTGATCCATCTCTCTAGACCCTTAATTTAATTTTCAAAAACATGTGTTTAGGTGTATGTGTGTGTGTTTGTACACATATATTGTTGTAAAATTATATAAAAAGAATGCTGTCTTTTATCCCACTCTAGGTCTGGCACCGTAGTGCTCCAAGATATCTTGTAGATATCTTCATCTCAGTCAGCAAAGCGTATCACCCGCTGTGCTCTATCCCATATCACACTGCCAATGGCTACTCTCTGTGCCTGGCAACAATCTCTCTACCCATCTAATTCCCAAGGCAGGTTGCCACCATGCCAGACATACACATCCCAGTTCTGTGACAGCCTAGTGTCTCCAGCCACCACACACTCTCTTAAATTCAACTAAATCGCCATGAGAAAGAACACAGAACACAATAACCTCTGGTCCAATTGATAAGATATAATTGCCTGCCTAGATAACATATAGTTTGCTCATCTACATACACAAAATCCTGTACACATCCATCCCTAAAGAATATAAATAACAACCTGTAAATGTGCAGAGAGGAATCTTAACATCTGCTTCCATGTTCTCTCGGCCACTCCCTTTCCCTGTCTCTTCTCCTCTCTAAAACTTTTCTTCAGCCCATCCTTCCTTCCTTGTCCAATGACAGGCCTCGTTCTATCTTGTGCTTGCCTTCACCTGCATAGTGACATCGTCCTACATACATATATAGGTGCCTGCCCTGCAAAAGCAGGAATAGGGCATTGGATCTCTGACGCTGGAATTACAGGAAGTTGTGAGCACCCTGGAAACCAAATTCTGGTTCTTTCTTTTCCAAGAGAAGCAAGTGCTTTTAACCTGATTTAACCCCCGCCCCCCACACCCTTCACACACGTATCTTATTTTTCTTGAAGCAGTTTCTCTTTTATGTACCTCTGGCTTCCTATAGCTTGCTATGTAGATAAGACTGATCTTAAACCCTCTTGTCTCTGCCTCCCAACTGTAGGGATTAAAGGAGTGTCCTATATCATGCCCAGCAACTTACTTGTTAGATTTAATTAATTAATTAATTAATTAATTAATTTTTATTTTATGTGTGTGAATATTTTGCCTGCCTATGTATATGTAAATTCATATTTCTCTATGGCTGTCCATACAAAAATGGTTTTGGTTGACCTTTTCCCGTCTTCTGTCCCCCATATCTTGGTCTCCTATCCCTGCTTAAATCTTTGCACTCCTAGAATTCTTACTTCTGTTTTCGTTTCATAATGTGTTCTACTATTACTATCCAGCCCACCGTATCCCCATTCTTTTGGGCTTTTTTTAGTTATGTGGCCTCTACGTACACTTCTACATAAACATATATACACATATATTACTTAAACTACTTTCCATTAATTATTCTCATCACTATCAATTTAGTTTAAAACTTATACACTATGTTTGAATATGCTATAAAATTTAGAAGTTAGAATCTGCATATGGGAGAGAACATACCACACTTTCTTAGTGTGGGCTACTTCAGTTCATGTATTTTCCATTTTCCTGAAGATTTAGTAGTTTTCTTTTTCTTTGTGGCTTAATAAAATTCCATTGTGTTTGCAAAGCACACTTTTCAGTTTTTCTGTAGTGGTTCCAATTCCAGATTGCTGTGTATAGAGCAGCAATAAAGAGGCCTGTGTAAGCATCTCTGTAGTATGGTATGGCATGGAGCCCTTTGGACATGATACTGCGGGATGGTATGAGTTCTAGTTGTATTTTATTTAGTGTAGATGTTTCCACACTGATCTTCATGGTAGCTGTATCTGTTGACACGTTCATCAACAGTGACTAGGAGTTTTCTTTCCTTGAGCTCTTTCAACTTTTTATTTTTTGTATGATTGTCATTCTTTTGACTGGGATGAGTTGGAATTACAAGGTAGTTTTAATTTGTATTTTTCTGTCTGTCCCAATCTAAGGAGTTAACAGTTCTTAAGTATGTGCTATAGTTCTTGAGATTTTGATTTAGGTACTGTGCGCCTCTGATCCATTTATATGTCCCTATGTCCTTAAATGAGTTTTCTACTCTCTGAATCTATTTCTTCACCTTTATAATGGGAGCAGTAATTGAAAGTACTTATGTTAAGTAGACTTAAATGAAACTAATAAGGTACATTTTATAACCTGGTATTGTGGAATATAGTGGTACATTCCATTGATCCCAGAACTCAGAAGGCAGCGGCTGGTGGATCACTTGTGAGCTTGCAAAGTGAGTTTCAGTCCAGCCAAGTCAGCATATTGAAAATGTATTTCAAAAGGAAAAGGGTAAAGAGATGGCTCAACAGTTTAGAGCAGAGGACCTGGGTTCCATTCCTAGCACCCCCTTAGCGGCTCACAACTGTTTGTAACTCACAGATACCCAGGCAGGCAAAACACTAATACACATAAAATATAAATAAATAAATTTTTTAAAAAGCAAAGATGACCCTTGTATTAATGAAAATTTAAATAAAACTTGGGCATTATTGACTCCTGTCTATCATAGCCCCAATTTACAAATGGACAAGTTAGATTGTTAAGTAAGAGAAAAGTGCAGGGTAGAACACAGTTTAACTGGGCCCAGAGCATCAGACAGACAGGAAGTGGTAAAGTGTAAAGATGTCCTCACTGCTTTCATGGGCATTTGGGGGAGGGGTTATTGAGTTTGTTTTTGTGGATCAGAAAATCTTGAAATTCTCATCCATAGTTTAGAATAGTTCTTGTCAAAGTGTGGAGTGAGGTCCATGAGAGCTGTAGCTTTCATGTGACGTTCAGCTGTTCTGTTACCCTCCAAAAGCAGTTACTGGCTGAGCTCTACTGATTGACTTCACAGCAACCGAGTTATTGTATGTCATTCAAGTTCTAGGTCTCAGCTATTGCGGTAATTTACTGTGTATCTATATTTTCTTTTCTGTTCTTTTCTTCTTCCCCCTTCCCTTTTTTCTTGATTGGCTCCTTGACTCTGAAATAGTCTTAGCTTGGCACCCTTAAGAAAGGGAATGTCGTTTTTACAATATGAAATGAACATGCATTAAGAAAGTTTAAGCCTATACAGCATTAAGTCTGAAGAACACTTAGTAAATGTAATTTTTTTCTGTATTTTACTGATTTTTTTTAAAACTTTTTTTTCTTTTTTTTTTTTCGGAGCTGGCAAGCGCTCTACCACTGAGCTAAATCCCCAACCTTTTTAAAACTTGTTATACTAAAGTTATACAGCATTTCTTCAAGTTTCACAAATGCCATTATTATATGAACTAAGAGCATGTAAAGAATTTTTTGCCAGACCTGTTCCATTTTCCCATTTTCTATTTTAACATCTTAAATTTTGAAGTGAAATATGTTTATATCTAAAATATAATAAATGGAATTTAGGGACCAAGTTTAAAAGATTAGTACTAGCTAACCATGTTTTTAAAGTATTTTTCACAGTCTCTTGGCTTTTACTTTTGAAAAGGCTGACACAAGCAACTCCACCTTGTCGGTTAGTTTTCACAGGGTATATGTTTCCTGGGAAGTATTCTTTTAAAACAGTAGTTCTCAACCTGTGGTCTCAACCCCTTGGGGAGTGTCAATTCTTTCACAGAGGTGCCTAAGACCATTGGAAAACAGATATTTACTTTAGGATTCATAACAGCAGCAAAATGACAGTTATAAAGTAGCAATGGAACAGTGTTCTGGATGGAGGTCACTGCAGCACAGGAACTGTAGTAAATTGTTATACCATTAGGAAGGTTGAGTACCATTGCTTTAGAATGAGAGGCAGGGGAGGGAGAGGGAGGGGGGAGCACGAGTGTGTGTGCTCGTGTGCTGCAAGTGTGAAAAATGGGGGTGGGGTGGGTCAGTCTTTAGTTATGTTGTCAAGGCTCTCTGTTCCCACTCAAGTGATTCTTGTGCATCAGCTTCCGCAGTAGCTTGGATTACATGTGCTTTCCACCAGACCTGGATAGATTGAGAAAATCTGTTTACATTTTTATTTTCTGTCAGAATGATTATATTAGATTCTGTGGTTTGTGTACTTACTATGTAGTTCTTGGAGACTTTGTTATACCTTGGACTTTACACATGGTGTTTCTTAGAGTTGTGTGTTATAAACTGTAAACAACACTAATTTTAGCCTTTGCTGGATTATATTTGTTTTGGTTTTGCTTATTTGTTTGGGGACAGAGTCTTGCTATGTAGTCCAGACTGGCCTTGAACTTAGGATCATTCTGTCTCTCAGGTTTTAGGATTAGAAACATCTGCCATCATGCCCAGCATGCCTTTTATTTTATTTTTATTTTTATTTTTTTTTGGTTCTTTTTTTCGGAGCTGGGGACCGAACCCAGGGATGCCTTTTATTTTTAAGTTATGTGTATGTGTGTGTACATGTGGATATGTGCATATGAGTGCAGGTGCTCTTGGAGGCCAGAGGCATTGGTTCACCCTTAGAACTGGAGTTACAGGCAGTTGTGAATTACCTGACATGGGTGCTGAAATCATACCCAGGTTCTCTGGAAGTCTTAGTTTGTGTTCGTAACTGCTGAGCCATCTCATCAGCCTAAACCATGTCATTTGTGTTGTGTATGCACCTTTAGTTCTGTGGTTGACATGTCAGTAGTTTGTTTTATTGACTTCTACGTTAATTTTTAATTCCCCAAGTTCCATATTTACCTCAGCAGTTTATCCTGTCTAATAGATCGTAAAATGGGAATAGGTAAAAGCATGGGTGCTTTTTCTCCCACAATCATATAGATTATATTAAGCACCAAACTAAATGTTATAGTATGTTTATTTTCTTCTCTTGCTACAACAAAATCACCCAAGAGTTGTTGATTGAGAACACACATACCTGGTACCCTTAAAGCTCTAGAGGCAGGAAGTTTTACTGGGCTAAAGGCAGCATTGACAAGACCGATTCCACAGGCTTTAGATGGAATTTATTCCTTGTCTTCTTAGCTCTTTCTTAGTGGCTGCCTTTCTTGGCACATCATTCCAGTCTTCTGATTGTCTTCAGCTGATGTGCTGTCTAATCTGCATCTGAGTGCTAGAATGGTGGGCTCAGTGGTTAAGAATATTTGCTCCTTTTCCAGAGGACCAGAGTTCAGTTCCCAGCACTTAGCTAAGGCTTAAAACTACCTGTAATTTCAGCTCCAAAGTATCTAACACCCTTTTTAAAAAAAAAAAAAAAACTTCCTTGGATACCTGTCTACACATACACACCAGCCTCATTCTTATAGGTTCATTCTGAATAATTCAGAAATGATTCTGTATTAAGCACAATGATGACATCTCCCTCCTCCTCGCCTTTTGAGACAGGGTGTTAATTATCTATCCCTGGTTGTCCCAGAACTATGTAGACCCGGCTGGCCTTGAACTTAAAGAGATTTGCCTGCCTCTGCCTCCTAAGAATTAGTATTAAAGGCGTGTGTCACAACTGCCAGCTGCAGTTTCTTTTATCTATTCATAGGCTTTGAAGATTAGCATTTATTTTAGGGCTGTCAGCTACCCCTTTATTATAATAAACATTCTTAGGGGGAGCATTTTAATACATGTTTTCTTTTCCTAAATGGGTATCATATTCCTCCAGGGAAATAACTCAGGCTGCTTTGTTCATGTTTTTGGTCTTTTCTGTAGTACATGATTGGTTTCTATATGGTTTTATGCAGACTTTCCTTCTTTTCCTTTTGAAGAACATTAACCCCTGCTTCTTTTTTCTTTTCTTTTTTTTTTTTTAAGTTGGTGTAATACGGTGTCCAGTATGTCGTCAAGAATGCAGACAGATAGATCTTGTGGATAATTATTTTGTGAAAGACACATCTGAAGCTCCTAGCAGTTCTGATGAGAAATCAGAACAGGTATGCATCTGTTTTTCTCTATATTCATGTATATTTTTCTTGTCATTAAAATGTAAATTATAAAAAATTTGATTAAGGGGGTTGGGGATTTAGCTCAGTTGTAGAGCGCTTGCCTAGGAAGCGCAAGGCCCTGGGTTCGGTCCCCAGCTCCTAAAAAAAGAACCCCCCCCCCCAAAAAAAAATTTGATTAAGTAATTTAGGCACTGCTATAGTTCTGTCTTTTAACTAGAAATTAAAGATTACTCTTCTATAGCTTCAGACTTGGTGGAATAAAATAGTTATTGTTTAAAAACTTAAAGTTTTACATAGATTTATGTTCTAAATATTAAGATTTTACCTGTCTGAATGTCTTATTGCTAAAGAAATATTTTTGAAGATACGGATGACAAAGTGATTTTATATACTGACTAAATGTTTTTAAGAGCAAGTTACAAAGTTTTCACTTATTCGTTAATCCACGAATGGCAAATGTGATGTAGATCTGTGTTTCTTTTGTAGGTATGTACTAGTTGTGAAGACAATGCAAGTGCAGTTGGTTTTTGTGTAGAATGTGGAGAGTGGCTGTGTAAGACATGCATTGAAGCACATCAAAGAGTAAAATTCACTAAAGACCATCTGATCAGGAAAAAAGAAGATGTCTCAGGTATGATATATATAGTTGCTCTTTTTAAAAAACGTGTGCATATGTGTGTGTATATACATATGTACACACTCATGCCGTAGTGCTATTTGTGGATGTCAGAGGACAACTTACAGGAATTGGTTTTCTCTACCATTTGAGTTCCAGGGATTAAATCTAGGCCACCAACCTTGGCAGCATATGCCTTTATCACTGAGATGTCTTGCTTGTCCCTGTACACATAGTTTCAGTGAGACATTTAAACTTTCGAACTTAAAAATAGCATGTTCTACTTATTTATAATCTTTGAATACTAGCACTTAAAAAAATAAAGAAAAATAGGGCTGGAGAGATGGCTCAGCGGTTAAGAGCACCCGACTACTCTTCTAGAGGTCCTGAGTTCAATTCCCAGCAATCACATGGTGGCTCACAACCATCTGTAAAGAGATCCGATGCCCTCTTCTGGTGTATCTGAAGACAGCTACAGTGTACTTATATATAATAAATAAATAAATAAATAAATAAATAAATAAATAAATAAATAAATAAAATAGAGAAAATTAGTCAAAAATCTTATTGTTCAAAAATGTTTTATTTTGTTACAGAGTCTGTTGGAACATCTGGTCAGCGTCCAGTATTTTGTCCTGTACATAAACAAGAGCAGTTGAAACTATTCTGTGAAACATGTGATAGACTGACGTGTAGAGACTGTCAGCTATTGGAGCACAAAGAACATAGGTACAGAAGTCAAAATTGTTTGCTAAAAATATTAGAAATAGTACTGATAAATTTGTTCTTAAATATTGGCCTCATATTTTGTCTGAGTATCTAAACCCAAATTTTATTTCTTGAAGCAATATATGTGTGATAAGGATATTTTTCATGTTCATATCTAGTTATATTTGTTATGGCATATTATTAATGTGAGTTCGTGTTTATAAGATTGTAATTATGTTATTTCCTTGCTTCCTAGTCCTATAGTTGAAATAAGGTTTTTCCAAATGCAGTGTATTTAGGCTAGAAGTTATGATGTGAAAAGGGAATATTTATATGGAGGTAACTGATAAAAGTTCTCATGTATATGGCTGATACTGTGTTTTAATATCTAAGCATAAACACATGGGTTTCATATTAAATGTATAATTGCAAGGAAACTATATAAACAAGTAAAACACTACTTAGTATAGCTATATTGTTAATACATAACTTTTTATTAATCATTTTAGCTGAATCAGCAGTATTCATGTATTTGCTTCATCAGAATTGTATTAGATTTGTACTACAATTTTTAGTTAGGCATACAACAGAATTTTTACAAGCTTTTTTTCTATGGCTTCTGTTTATTACAAATAATAGGTGTAACAGTTTTATCTACAAAACTAGAACTACCTAGTTTTTTTAAGAGTAGATTTTCTGAATCGATGAAAGTATGTTTTCGCAGTCTTCTGTTAAGAAATGGTAGTAAATGAGTAGCTACTCCAAACCCCAACCAACCTATATTTCCCACCTTCCCCTGTTCTTTTAATGAGGTCTTGCTGACTTCCCCCAAGTTGGTTTCCAGTTTATAATCTTCTGTCTCACCCAGACTCCTAAGCATCTGGGATTAAAGGAATATACAAGTAAGCCTGGAGTGATTGTTTTTCTTAGCTGTATGTTTACCTCAGTGAACTTATTGAGTTCACTGGATGGTACCATCTAAATGCTAACAGTTATATTTTATGCTGGATACTTTTCTCAGTACCAAGCTCATTTAGTTCATGAAGTATTAAGGTGCTGGTGCTCCATCTGTTTCAAAGGTAAAAGAACCTGCTCTCGGGAGGCCTTAGTAATTTGTATAAGTGGTGGAGCATGAATACCATTGTTTATGCTCTAAGTCTCTATATGTTCATTTCACCCCATGTTACAGTGAGACTAATAACACAATATATAAAACAGCTCACATTTGATTATATAAAAGTAACGCCCCTTTCCCCAAGAAAACCCTCACTGTTAAAATGCATTTTCTTAATCTTTATAGCCTTAATTTGTTCAGACATATTTCATGTTTCTCATCTGCAACTAGACTACCTGAAGTGACTAACTTGTGGAGGACTTTATTTTTAAGGGTAAATCACAGTGATATTTGTCCTCTAATTATCTTAGTAAAACATTTATTTATCTTTGTCATAGCTTCAGCAGGATTTTTGGTCCCTCAAATTTCTTATACAGCATTTGTTTGTTTGGTTATTTACTTATTTATATGTTGATTGATGGTCAATTCTCTGTGTAGCCCTGGCTGTCCTGGAACTCACTCTTTAGATCAGGCTGGCCTCGAACTCAGATCTGCTTTGCTCTGTATCCTGAGAGCTTGAATTAAAGGTGTATTTCACCACCACCCCAATATTTAATTTTTTTTTTAACTGCAGTTAATTATTTGCAGAGGTTGTGTAAAGCTCAGTGTGGAAGCCAGAGCACAGCTTTTGAGAATTTGTTATTTCCTATCATGAGTCCCAGAAATTGACTTAGGTTGTTAGGCTTGTCAGTGTCTTTATCCTGCTGAGCCATCTCTCAGGCTATCTCATATTCATTTGGTGAATAGCATAAGAAAAGGGAGATGGTATACTCTCCTGTGACAAGTTAGCTTCATTAGTCATTGCTCAAAGGAGCAGAGGGTTCACCGTTCATGGGCGGGGAGTTGTAGAAGAGTAGCTTCAGTTCCCTTCCCACCTTGAAAATTAACTATCATCCATTCCCTTTACCAATTATATCTTGTCCTAATTATATTAATATGTTCCTGTTTTCCCTGCTTCTCTTTTTTAGGTACCTAGAACTTGCTGTGTAGACCATGCTGGCCTTAAACTTTAAGGATCCTCCCGCTTCTATTTCCTAAGTGCTGGGATTACTGAGTGTTACCCCACCCAGTCCTAGTGTACGGTCTTGAGTATGAGGATGAGGTGGGGGTTTGATAAACCCTTTCCTTTTCCTACCTTTAGCTTTAGGACGTTTCTATGTTTTTATATGTTTGTTTCATTCTCAGTATGAACAGTTCTCTAACGCCAAGTAGATGTCATAGAATTCACTTAGAACACTTATGTACATGGAGTTTGTTTGGTTCAATTCATTAAAGGTTCTTTCGTGGGGTACCCCTACTTCAGAAACATTGTAAATTGGGTTATGATGCACAGAACCCGAGAATTTCCTTAACTTACAATTGAGAATTATTATGACGATATTTTAAATACAAATGAATAGCCATATGATTAGATATTAGAACGGGTGTGTCAGTAGGTTTATTGTACATACGCTCATCAACCTACAAGTTCCCCACATTTTACCTTTTTTTTAAAGAATGCAGATTCGTTATATAGGCATGATTGTAAAATCATTGTCATTTGTGACCAGTTCAATCTTCAAGCCATCCCTTTTAAGTTTAGAGGGACAGCAGTGAAGTTCTTTAATGACCGAGCACTTAGAATGTCCCCCACCATTAAGGGAAATACCACAGTACCACATCTTTCTCTTGTGTTTGTACTTTCATTTTGTTTCGGTGACTGTGTAATCCAGGCTGTCCTCAGAATTGCTCAGGTAGCTTATGCTGGTCTCAAACTTGCTGTCCTGCCATAGCCTCTGAGATTCTAAATGTTCCACCAGCCCAGGCCTACACACCCATTATACTTTGCCTGGATATGTGATTGTGGAATGTATTTAAAAAGCTCTGTCTTGCCAGGTGGTGGCGGCACGTGTCTTTAATCCAAGTTCTTCAAGGCAGAGGCAGGTGGATCACTGAGTTTGATGTTAGTCTTGTCTACAGAGTGAGTTCCAGGATAGCAAGGGCTATACAAAGAAACTCTGTCTCAAAAAACAAGACAAAACATGAACAAAACAACAACACCCACAAAAGCTCTGTTTCCTGATAATACAGAAGTTCTAACTGGTCTGTCTGCTTTGAGACCTGTTAATTTTTCTCTGCATTTAGTTGTTTGTATGTTGTTCATAAATTTCCAGTAACAACAACAAAATACTTTGAAGTAGTTCATCTATAATAGGAAAGATAAGTTTCAGTGTACCATACATTATATAATCTTATTTCTATTTTTTCTTCACCATCTGTTCACAAGATCATTTTTTCTTCTGATATCGTTTTCAGAGTACAGTAAAAGCCCAAATGTAAGTGGCATACCTTACATAGTGGTGGCCTTCTAAAGAGGATGCTGGTCACTCAGGCCATATTATTGTCTATAAACTATGCAATATTTTGTTCACCTAGAATAGTTTGATCCTAATGAAAAGATGCAGCAGCTCTTTAATTGATTCCAAAGTTACCATTATGGGGAAAGGGGGACTTGTTTATAGGTACGATGAGTACTGGATTTCATTCTTTTTTTTTTTTTTTTTTTCTTTTTTTTCGGAGCTGGGGACCGAACCCAGGGCCTTGCGCTTGCTAGGCAAGCGCTCTACCACTGAGCCAAATCCCCAACCCCAGGATTTCATTATTCTATAAAAAATTACATGTTATAGGATACTCTAGTGAAATTTTCTTTCTACATTACAGTTTCTCTCAGTACCTGAACATGTGATAGTTATTTCAGGTTTCAGGATTGATTTATCTCTGCCAGGGAGACAGCCTTGACTAATGTCTATTAGCAGCTAACTTTTCAAACGGTCTCCATTATCTTTCAGTATCTAGAAGTTTCCTGCTCCAAAATGCTTGCCATTGGGTAGCTCTTACAGGCTTCTGCCATAAGCTGTAGTCTGCATAACGGTGTTGTCATATACTTCTAGAAGTCACATGCAGTGTGTGTCATATATTTTGAGTGTGGCCCAAGAGTATTAAGAAACTTGGACTTTTGTGTTATAGATGTATAGCTTGCCTTTCTTCAGGTGTCATTAAAGTATTGGCTTATTTCAGATATTCCTCCCTCCCCCACCCCACCACTTCCAGTTTGGTTGTGTGTGTATGTTGGTTTTTCATGACAGGTTTCACTGTATAGCCCTGATTGTCCTGGAACTCACTTTGTAGACCAATCTAACCTTGAATGCACAGTCCTTGGATTTTGGATTGGGATCTTTTCCAGCATGGTATCTGGAATGCAGTAGATGGTATGATACTTTCTTAGTAGTAGACAGTGTTGCAAGGAGCTATACTTTTAGTAGTTATTAATTTAACATTTTTAAAAAGATTTATTTATGTATGTGAGTACACTGTCGCTGTCCTCAGACACGCCAGAAGAGGGCATTGGATCCCATTACAGATGGTTGTGAGACACCATGTGGTTGCTGGGAATTGAACTTGGGACCTCTGGAAGAGCAGACAGTGCTCTTAACTGCTGAGCCATCTCTCCAGCCCTTAACATTTTTTAATGTAAAATTTTGTGTGTGTGTATGACTAGCATGTGTGGAGGCCAGAGGACAATGTTCCACGTGTTCTTTCTTTCCACCTTCTTTCTGGGACAAGGGTCTCTTGTGTCTGCTGCAGCACTGCATATTCTATGCTGTCTGGCCTGTAAGCCTGCTGTCAGTTCTGGTTCTGCTTCATCTCACTGTAGGTGCATAGGACTGCAGGTGTGTGCCACTGCATTCGGCTTTTACATAGGTTTTGAGCATTGAAATAAAAGTTGTCAAGTTTGTATGGAAAGTGCTTTTACCTGCTATGACACCTCCCCAGCATGCTGGAAGTTTTAATAATGTTAGGGGTTAATAATATTCCCATATGTAAAACAGGCATCTTTTAAAATCCAAAAAAGACCAACTAAATCGTGGGCTTTTTGTTTAATTTTTAGAATAAGTGGAGAAAGCAATTTTTTTTTTTTAAATCTGTGAAATACCATACTCCCAGGCCATTTGTAAGAATTACAGCCATTTGGACAGGCCTTTCATTTGGTTTCAGTGAGCCTCTATTGAGCACATACATTCACCATTGCATTTAAGTCACTCTTTTAGAACTACTAATATTGTGTATTATTACATTTGAGATAGGCCTGTAACAAGTCTCTTAACCAAATCATGACAGTAAGATGGTGATTTGAAATTACCTAGTAGATAATTAATGTAAATTAACTGTGGAATTGGATTCTTATATGAAGGCAGAGTGCAGTTGATGATTTCTACCTAGAAACATGTTGGTGATGGGGAACCATAGTAAAGTGGGAAAACAGGAGCAAGATTGATCACTGAGTGTGACCGAACCTGTTGTGTGCTTTTAAAGCTAAGACCTGTTGAGCTGGTGGCATTACTTCTTTCCAGTGTTACTCTTTGTTAGTCTCTCTGACTGAGTCACCTTCTAAATAGTCCGTACATTCTTGTTGCACAGAGAATATATTGGCACTTGCTTCCTTTTTAAAAAAAAAATTTATCGGGTTTATTCTGTCTTAATAATGTCTGTACTTAACAAGTCAAGATTGTCCTTCAGGTTAACGTCCATGTTCTTTTGTTTGTTTGTTTCTGTTTTTTTGAGATAGGTTTTCTCTGTGTAGTCCTGGATGTCTTGGAACTGCTCTATAGACCAGCCTGGCCTTGAACTCAAAAAGATCTGTTTTCCTGCTTCAGACTCCCCAGTGCTGGGATTAAATGAATTAGTCCCTACCCTCTGGCTATTTGTAATACTAGGCAGGTGAAATGTTCACCAATTAGACCTGATATCCATACTAGTAATAATGTTCAGGTAAAAGAAATATAACCATATTAATTCCATTAAGGACATTTTAATATTTGCCTTTTTTTTTTTTTTTTTGGTTCTTTTTTTCGGAGCTGGGGACCGAACCCAGGGCCTCGCGCTTTCTAGGCAAGCGCTCTACCACTGAGCTAAATCCCCAACCCCAATATTTGCCTTTTTTAAAAAACACATTGCTACTTCCTAGTCTTAACTTTATTATGTGTGTTAGGACTTAGCTTTAATAACTATTAGGACAATGGGTTTTTAGAATCTTTTAAGTATAGACTAGAGTTTATTCAGAGCATGGGGAGGGAAGTTAAAAGAGAAGAAAGGGGTAGAGAATGGCAGGGAGGGACAGGAGAGAGAGTGGGGGAAAGGAGGGGGAGCGGGAGGGGGAGGGAGAGGCCAGCTATGAACATGAGGAGAGGGAGAGGGGAAAGGAACGGGGAGAGAAGGGACCAAGGGGGAAAAGGGTAAGAGCAAGAACAGGTTTTTAGAATCTTAGTGCATTGGGTTTCCCTATGAAATAGTTCATTGTCCTTTATGCACTACTTGACTTTTTAACCCAGTTATGATATGCAGGGTTCTTGAACATAGAGGTTTGAAATGTATGGACCCTGTTTACCCATGGTTTTTTATTTTTATTTTTATTTTTTTGCTATTAATGACATTCTGAAAGAACTCTCAGATAATGTGTAATAAAACAAAGTAAAATAAGAAAACTTGAGATTTTGAATTATTATGTCTATGTAGATAGTGGTGGTCTTTCTCATTTATTACCATGAAATATGTATGTATCAGTCTATTGGCGAAAGTTAATCAAAAGTTAAATACCATGTAATGGTATTTGTTCCACTTGACCATTTTTTATAGAAAATTTTTAAGTTGCATAAATGAGTGAGTGACCCTTGCTTTATCTTTTAAATTGGAGACCCTACTTGTCTATCTCGTGTATATGGTGTATGTGTATGTGTACATGTGGCTGAGTGTATGTGTTTGTATAGGCCAAAGGTCAGTGTCATCTATTGTCCTTGATTACATGCAGCCTTACTTTTTTGAGACAAGTCCCTTACTGAACTTCAAGCTTACAGAAAATCTCAACTAGCTGGCCATCAAGCCTCAGGGATCTTCCTGTTTTCTCTACCACCCCCTGCCTTGGGATTCTAGACATGAACCACACACCTGACTTTGTATGTGGGGACTGTGCATCTGAACTTGTGTCCTCAGGATTGTACAGCAAATTCTTTACCAGTGTAGCCATCCCTCTGGTCCCTTCTTCCTTCTTTTTAATTGGAATATTTCCTTCTGTTACATGTCTGAGCCTACTGTTTGTCTTTCCTGGTACCACTTAATGAACCCAGGAATTTGTACATGCTAAACATGTATTCTACCTTTGAAACACACATCTCTAGCCTTGCTATTCATTTGTATTTTACTCAACATCCCCAATATGACCTTGATGACTATTTTTTTTTTAAATCATTATCCACTCAGTCAAGTTAGTGCTGCCTGTCGGAATGTTGAGTGATCTTGTTATCTTGATTGGGTGTGAGATATTGTAGCTATAGTGAGTTCATGACTGTTATGACTGTGACAACCCCCAGGACATGTCACAGTTCTTTCTATCCTCTGGCTCTTACATTCTTAAGTACTTCTGTGACCATCTTTCATCTGGAGTAGAAGTTGTGTGACATGGTGGCATTGATAAAGGTGTCCCATTTAGGACTCACCACTCAGTAGAGACTTATTCTTAACACTTGCACCAGTTACAAATCTCTTCATTAACTTTAGTATTGCAGGGAGAAGCTCCTCTGGTTAAGGTGTAGGGAAGGCCTAATCTGTGGATCTGAGCATAAATAGAGAAGAAACAACGTGTTTAGTAAAAGAACAGTAGTGTGCTTCTTGACTAGGACCTATGACTTCCTAAGCCATGGGCCAGATATACGGTATGGGGCGCAAATTCTGTCTGTATAATAGACCTTAAAACCCAGCCTCCAATGTAATTTGTTACCCCAATAACTTATGCCACTATTGTATGCACCAGTGGGCTCATCTAATTTTCTTGTTGTACAATTAATATTGCCTTAATTGACCTCTCACATCACTAAAACATCTGATCTCTCACAGATGTCAGTGGTTTCAGCATCTTTGGCTATACTAACTAGTAACTAGTAAAAGTAGCCTGATCTCTGGCCTATGCTTCTGTCTTAAGCGTTCTAACTGTGCTTATTATACTGTCTCATTTAGGGTTGATATTTTTAGTCTTCTATTTCTGTTGTATGATCTTCTTAAGAGTTCTGAATTTTCACATTCTGCTTAGAATTATTTAAAGACTTCTCATTACTTAGAGAACAAAACAAAGAAATGGCATGGTATACCTGGCCCTTGATCCTTAGTTTACTTTAAATTAGATTTCGTCTCATATTTTGACATTTGAATATTCTTTGACCCTGATGAAATTTCAGTAAGTAATGTACTAAACATTCTACTTTTAGGATTTCTCTGTGAAGCATTCCTAGGTCTCAGACTCATTTTTTAGACACTCCATTTTTGATACAGATTATATCTCATCTCATCACAGTGTGGTATCAATGCATATTTGTGTCTAAGTATTACTATAATTTGAGCTATAGTGGTCTTTTTACTCAACAACAACAACAACAAAGGGACAAACATGCAGAAGAAACTTTAAATTAATTTGTTGATTTAATAATTTATAAACATGAAATTTTTCCAGTATCCTGGTAGCCCAGGGATCTGAACCTTAATATTAAATCTAAATTTCTAGTGTTATAATGAGAAAGGTTGAGCATGTATCAGTCATTGACATTGTTAGGATAAAACTTCATTGATATCTTTATTTGATAGAATTCCTTTGGAAAGCCTCATGAAACATAGCAGGCAATAAAACCAGATGCAGCATGGCATATGCATTATGACTATAGTCTTATTTAATATGCGTAATTAGGTTTATGGGCATACGTAAGTTTTAGAGTATTTGCTTAGCAGGTGAGTTTGACTTACAGAACTCAGCCACTGAGTTTATATACATTAGAATGGTAGCAGTAATTAATTTAGTAATTTTGATAGTATTTTGTATAGTATGTTGTATTTTATGATTTATGAAAAAATAGCACCCTCTTCTGATGTAAGTCAGAGTACTCACAGTTTTCTGAGGACATTTTTTTCATAATGGCTGTCCCAGGCAGATGGCATTAAATGGCTGTTGTAATACAAGTGACCAGCAGTTAAGAGTTATTTCATGATTGTCTCATGTAATTTACTTCCAGGGTCTTAATTTATAAAGTTTCTGTTTCAAATATAGTTTTTGTTTGCTTGTTTTAAGGTATCAGTTTTTAGAAGAAGCTTTTCAAAATCAGAAAGGTGCAATTGAAAATCTGTTGGCTAAGCTTCTTGAAAAGAAGAATTACGTTCATTTTGCAGCAACACAAGTGCAGAATAGGTAAGCCTGTTGCATAAAAAAATATAATTTTGTTTTAAAGTTTGTTAAGAAAGCATCCAAATTAAATTTATTTTTCTACTATATTAAACATGTAGAAGACACAATTTTTAATAGACGAAATGATAAGATTTGAAGTTGGTATATTAACTAAACAAGTTTACAAAAACATTTAAAAATTTTAGGATGTATCTTTGATCTTTTGTTTCATTTTCGTTTTTTGAGACAGGGTTCTTCTGTGTAGCCTTGACTGTCTTACAGATCACTGTGTAGACTAAGTTGGCCTTAAAGTCAGAAATTACCTGCCTCTCCCTCCAGAGTGGGGGAATTGAAGTCTTTCACCATCGTGGCTGGGCATCTTTGACTTTTTATAATTAATGAGACTTCAATGTATATTATCTTTGAACTTGGAAAATGAGTTAGTTAATAGGGTGGGGACTGAATAATAAAATTAAAAGCAGAGAGTATGTATAAGATACAGTATAAAGACAGAAGGATGCCTGGGGCTTGCTGCCCACTGGCCTAGCTTTAGGCTCAGTGAGAGACCATCAGTGAGAGACCATCTCAAAGAAATAAGAGGAAAGCGATAAAGCAGGGCATCCAACATCTTCATCTGGCTCCTTCTCTTTGCTCACACACACATACACACACACACACACACACACACACACACACACACACACACACACACACTGCCCCCCTCATGTGTGTGCATATGCTAAAGAACAGAAAACCAGTAGTGAATAAATAAATATATTATCAAACAAGGACTCAGAACTACTTATTTATTAGCAGTATTATAAGATTAATATACAGATTTGGAGTCCTAAGTACTTAGTTAGGTACTGTTTCTTTTATCATTGACATGACCATCAGCCTCATTACTATTATTATTTTTAGAGATGTTCTAGTTATTGTTTTTGTCTGTCTGTCTGTCTGTCTGTCTGTCTGTCTGTCTGTCTGTCTGTTTTAGGATTCATTTGTGTGTGTGAGTGCTTTGCCTGCATAGATTTGTTCACCACACATTGCTGCCTCAGGAAGGGGTGAGCCTCCATGTAGGTGTTGGGAATTGAACCTGGTCCTTTGCAAGAATATGTGCTCTTAACCACTGGGCCCACTCTTTAGCCTTCCTTATCATTTTATTATTGTTCCATTTAGGTACACTTATAAGCAAACTAGATTATTTAGAGGGTGAGTGGTAAGAATTTCTTAAGAGGGGCTGTTTACTAGGTTACAACTTTTGACACTGGGACAGCGTACTACACATTTAACTGGCACACTTCAAACCTGGAAAATCCTGAGAGTATGAATAGGGTTAGATTATATTTATTGTGTACTCATTGACATTGAAGCTTTGTCTTGATAGTAAAATCTATTAGCTTGTGATGGTTAAAATGACACATAATAAAATATACAAAGGTATTAAGTATTTGAATGAAGGAAAATAGTAGTTTATGGATGATGGAATGTTTTATCTTTAGTGAGATCAAAAGAAAAGAAAAGACAAGATGGACGAGATGATTCATCAGTTGAATATTTACTTAACTGCCTTTCCAGAGGATACAGAAATGTTACCCAGAATCCACAACCAGGCTGGCTTGTTGTGTGTGTGTGCAATCATCTGAACTTCTGCAGCAAGTTCCATTAATGCATCTCTCCATAACTCTCCTCCCCATTATTTAAAACTTTAATATTTTTCCATTTAAAATTGTTATTTATCTTTGTGTGTATTTGCTTGCTTCTCTGTACATGTACCAATGCATGCCCACAGAGGCTAGAAGAAGGGATCGTGACCCCTGGAACTGTAGTTACTGAGGGTTCTGATCCTCCTGGGGGTGCTAGCAATGAACAACCCTTCTAGCCCACATTATTTTTTTACTTTAGGAATGTATTTTTTATGTGTGGGTGTTTTGCCTGTGTATATATGTGTGCACACTTCATGCCTGGTACTTGAAGAGGCCAGAATGAGAATTTTGGAGCTCCTCAAACTCAAAAATGGTTGAGTTGCCATGTGGGTTCTAGAAATTGAACCTGGGTCCTCTGCAAAAGCTCTTAACCCTGTAGCCATCTCTCCAGCTGCCCTCCTCCCATTACTTGTGTGTATGTTTTTAAGTACAGTAAATCCATCTGAGATTTGTCTCTTTCCAGTATGCTTTATGTGTATTACTAGTGACTAGCAGCACTATTTTTTATTTTCTTATAAATAATTTTATATTTTCTTTGCTATAAGTATAAACAAGCAGTGATATACAGGCAAAGGAGGAAAGACTATTATATTTCTGAGTGTGTTAAAATTGCTTTGTCTATGTATTTGGCTAATGAAAGGCAGTTTATACAAAATTAGAAAAGATGAAGAAAGACTACATATTATGGTTAGTTTTGACGTCTTAAATTAATGAGATTGGCTGCTTCTCATTTTATAAATATGGAAGCAATCCACACTTTATAGTTGTAACCAAAATGATAATAAATATAATTGTAATAGTGGAGATATTTATTTTTAAAACATTTAGTGACTGTTTAAAATGGATCGAGTGTTTCAGAATCTTTGGAGAATAGAACACATTCTTAGCAAGAAAAGAAGCCCTGGGTCACTGCTAGCAGGCATTCCCTCAACCCCCAGTGATTTAGTAAGTGTTTTTACTATCTATAGTGTAAAGCCAGTTTGAGAGGAAATTATGAAGCAAACTTAAATTAGAACCCACATTTGAAATGATAAAGTTTGAAGTAGAACAGATGCTCTTATTTTAAATTCTTTTTTTTTTTTTAAGATTTATTTTACATATGTGAGTACACTGTCGTCTTCAGACACACCAAAAGAGGGCATTGGATCCCGTTACAGATGGTTGTGAGTAACCATGTGGTTGCTGGGAATTGAACTCAGGACTTCTGGAAGAGCAGTCAGTGCTCTTAACTGCAGAGCCATCTCTCTAGCCCCTTACTTTAAATTCTTGCTCTTTCAAAAGGTTAACTTATTGATTGTGATATTATTATTTTGTATCTTGTTGGCAGAAGCATTTTAAATGGAATTTTAAAAATTTAAAAATTAAAAAAATTAAAAAGAATTAAACAGAAAAGTAGTTAATTTAACACTTATTTATATATCATATTCATGCTATAGGAGTTTGGAATTGTTCTACAGAATTGGCCTTCATGAGCTTAGTTTAAATTATTAAATATTGAATTCAGTTTTTGTATTATTTATAATAAAGAGGTTAGGTCTGTTGAAACGTAAGTCATGTGCTTTGGCAAATTTTTAACTTTAATTACATTGTGTAAAGTGTCTACTTGGGTGAATGTAAGTGTTGATTCAGACACAGGTTGAGTTGATGACCTAATGGTGCATTTCTCTTATTCAGGATTAAAGAAGTAAATGAGACTAACAAACGAGTAGAACAGGAAATTAAAGTGGCCATCTTCACCCTTATCAATGAAATTAATAAGAAAGGAAAATCTCTCTTACAACAGTTAGAGGTACGGTTTAAAGCAAAAATTAAAAATGCTTCTCTTGCTCTACAGCTGTTTACAGTGTTTATTGAAAGTGCTTTTAAATGAGTTGGAGGTAAAATAGGATTTTTTTTCTAAAATAATTTTCTATTGGGAATGAGAACTTTTATTTAGTTTGTAGTTCATTTTAATAACACTAGTTGATGACTTTCTTTTTTGGCTGGCTTAGAAATCATCATACTAGCGTTGAACCTATAGAACCTGTCTGCCTCCTAAGTGCTGGAATTAAAGGTGTGCACCACCATGACTGACATAAAACACTGGCTTTTGTTTGTTTGTTTTAAAGCTATATATATTGGTAATAGTGATAACATCTTTGAAAAGAATTTTACTAAAAGATGATGTAAATGAAGACGAAGCAAGCACTTTGAATTTATTTCCTTCCTTTCTAGCAAAAGACCTCAGCTTAACTTCTTTATATGAATGCAATTGGACTTGTGATTGAGTCATTTATGTATTTCTGTAATTGGCCAAAAATTTTCCATGATTTGAATTATATAAACCCTAAACTTAATTATTAATTTTATACTATTATGTTTCATATTTTGAAATTAATATGTGAAGTTACAAGTTTTCTGAGGCACTCATGTTGTTTTGAAACCTAAGTGAAATTTTTGAGGTTTTTTTTCCCAAGACAGGGCGTCTCTGTGTAGCCTTGAATATTCTGAAACTCATTGTGTAGACCACGGTGGCCTCAACCTCAGAGAGATCTGTTTGCCTCTGCTTCCCATGCTGGGATTTAAGGCTCCACACTGACCAGCCCCAGATCAAGGTTCAGTCCAAATCTTTATTGTAGTTTGATGTATTTTCAGAAAATTTCAAATGTGGATTTTATAGCAGTTTCAAAAGATAAACGTTTCATATTTGAACATTTTTGCTTTTATGTAGGTTTATATGATATTGAGGATATATTTTATGCACCACTGAAAAGTTAGATTATCCAGAGTTTTTTCTAGTTATTGAACCCTTTAAAAATATGAGATTAATAGTCACATACATCCAAATGAAAGAATCTTGTGAGCACAGTAACTTAAACTTTGTGTTTTAAACACATTTGCGTTAAAAAACAGTGAGAATAAAAGACTCGAACACATAAAGTCAGTTGTTTCTTACCTATCCTACTTGTAGTCTGTTTTAATTTCTAGAATAACCACATGAATTCAGAGCAGTTATTAGTAACTTTGATACATTTAATGTATTATAAATACATTTACCTATGCATCTAAAGGTGGTAATTGTAAATTTATTTCAAGGACTTCAGAACTTAAAAACTCATTAAGTGCTTTGTGATAAATATTCCATATACTTTAAGCATGATAATAATTTTTAGAATAGTTTTTTCTTGTATAATATTTTTCTAAGCAATAAAAGAGATGTTTTCTTAAGCGTTGTTAAAAAATTGATTCTAGCGATGTTACAATTCTACTGTTCAATACTTTACCATTACTGATTTAAATTTTTTTTTAAGATTTATTTATTTAATGTATGTGAGTACACTGTAGCTGTCCTCAGACACACCAGAAGAGGGCATCAGATCCCATTACAGATGGTTGTGAGCCACCATGTGGTTTCTGGGAATTGAACTCAGGACCTCTGGAAGAGCAGACAGTGCTGTGCTCTTAATTGCTGAGCCATCTTTCCAACCCTCTATTGATTTATATTATAAAGTGAACTTGTTTCCCTTTGAAAAATAGTTTAGTAAGTGAAGTTGAATGATTTTCGGGGAGAAAATGATTAAGAAGTATGTAGGTTATTTTGTTCATACTGAATGTCAAAGTATGTAGGACATTGACTGTCCTTTCTTTGGAGTGATTACTTTTGAACATTTGATTTTTTTCCTTGCAGCGTTTTCCTGAAACTTTTTTCTTTGTGGATTTTGTTAACCAGTTTACCCTAATTTCATCCTTAGACCTCTGGAAACTATCAGGGATTTTGTTTGTTTGTTTGTTTTTGTTTTGTTTCTTTTGTTTTAGGTATTTAAGAAAAATTTTAACCTTATCACCAAGCCATACCAGTAGGTGGCACTAGTAGCTCAGTATTTTCTTTGACCCAGAAAGTATAGTTACCTAACAACAGGAAGATGCTATTTTGAACATTTATTATTTGATGAAAGAAAAAACCAGAAACTACTGCTAATATCCTGAATGGAGTTGATTACTCAGAGCAGAAAGATTTAGTCCCACTTTTAGTTTTAGTTACTTTCCTTCTGATTGTTTATAGATTCATTAAATAATTACAATTTTTGCAGTAGATAGTGTGTGGTATTTTATTTTTAATTCTTTAGTGAAGCTGTTGTTCTATTTCAGAATGTTACAAAAGAAAGACAGATGAAGCTATTACAGCAGCAGAATGACATCACAGGGCTCTCCCGGCAGGTGAAGCATGTTATGAACTTTACAAACTGGGCCATCGCAAGTGGCAGCAGCACGGCACTACTTTATAGCAAGCGTCTGGTGAGGCATACTGTATCTTTATTTTTACTTAATGGACCCATTATTTACAAATGTAGAATGTTTATATTGTAGTTCTAAAAAGTTTAAAGTATAAACATTTATTTTGACAAATGTAATCATCTTTAAATAAAGATTGAGAAAAGCTGATTGTGATGGTATCTAATTCCAGCAGCACTCGGAATTGGATTATACAAGAGAGTTGAAGGTTAACCTGAATTTCATATCAATTCTCAGACTCAAGAAGCTGAAAAACTTTTATCTGTTGCTCCCATTTACTTTTTATTGTATTTCTCTCATTTTCTTAAACTCTCATAAATAGAATCATGCCATATGTATTATTTTGAGGATACTAGTATCTTAGTACAATTTATTATCAAAAGTGGCAGAAATGCAAGTATGCATTCCATTTGCTTGCTAAAGATGTTGACACTGTCTTCTGTGATATCTGGGGCTTTATGAACTTTTAAAAATATCTCTAGTATGCTTCTTCAACTAACATTTAATTTTAATACCACTGTAAATTTTTTCCCTTGAAGATTACTTTTCAGTTACGTCATATTTTGAAAGCACGATGTGATCCTGTCCCTGCTGCCAATGGAGCAATTCGTTTCCACTGTGACCCCACATTCTGGGCCAAAAATGTCGTGAATTTAGGTGAGAAATCATTTTGTGAGTATTATTTGAACTATAAAGCTGAGAGGAGAAACCATTTTAGCAGATTCTTGATACAGTTTTTAAACTTTAAGATGTGAATGATTTGGGGTTGGGGATTTAGCTCAGTGGTAGAGCGCTTGCCTAGCAAGTGCAAGGCCCTGGGTTCGGTCCTCAGCTCCGGGGGAGAAAAAAAAAAAAGATGTGAATGATTTAAGAAACGTGTTAGGCATTGGAAACTATGTCTAGGCTGTTTCTTTAGGTCTTGGTGCTAGGGCTTGAACCCTGTGTTCCAGCATGTTAAACAATGCTCTCTACTTACTCCTCACTCTTGTAGAGTGCTTTTCCTTGTGGTCCATTTCTACCTTCTTTTTCAGAATTAATACTGACTTAGTAATGATGATTCTCTGACTAGTTACTTAGATGCTCCATAGTTTAATTATACCAAGTGGTTGAGTCGAGAAGGAACTTGGGTTCACTGAGGTGTTATAGCCACATTCTAAGGAATGTTAGACAAAAGCCGTTCTTTTCACTTGATAAAGAAATAGACTTTGCTTTTGTCTCTCCATATCACTGACCTAACGACCATGGCTGAGGGTGGTAGAGGTAAACAAAAAGCCAAGCAAGCGACTTTGTACTTTAGCTACTACAAGGAGATTGAGGCAGTGCTGCTCGAGCCTGTCAGTTTAAGACCCTGTCTCTTAAGTAAAATGACTCAGAATGAAATCTGCCATCCATTGGCCTTCACATTGAAGGTAATCATGCCCTTGAGATTTGAATTTTACTGTTTAAAAATAACATTCTTTGGATAAATAGAAAAAAGATACTCAATTTTGACTTTAGATGTAGCACTGGAAAATCACTGTTGTTTGGCTTACTAGATGAGGGGTGGTGTTGGTAGAGAATGTAAGAGAGAGAGAGAGAGAGAGAGAGAGAGAGAGAGAGAGAGTGTGTGTGTGTGTGTGTGTGTGTGTGTGTGTGCATTTCATTTTGTACTTCATTTCCAAAAAGTTTTTTATAAAAATCATTATTTGCAACAGGATTTTTTCTTTGTGGCCTGCCAATATTACCTCAAAGAAAATGACTGTGTAAAAAGAAAGGGACATGACCAGATAAAAAGGAAGGGCCAGTTTAAAGGTATAAGTGTTTTAAAGTATTCAGAATTTCCATAGGAAATTATTTGGTAGCTGGGTATTACTTCACCCTTAACATTGGCAGTTTGAAAGCAGATGGAGAGATGGCTCAGTGGCTAAAAGTACTGCCTACCCTTTAGAGGACCCAGATTTATTACTCAGCACCCATGACAGCTCACAATTATCTGTAACTCCAATTCCAAGGGATCTGGTAGCCTCTTCTGATCTCTTCTGAGAACCAGGAATATATTGGTGCACAGACATATATAGTCAAAACACCTGTACACATTTAGAAAGAAAGAAACGGAAGGAAGGAACGATGGAAGGAAGAAAGGGAAAAAGAAAGCAGATAGAATCAGTAACAGCCATCCTGAATATATCCTGGAGTCTTTGTCATGGAAGAATTGGTTCAGACTGACTGGATCCTTCCTCTAATAATATCTCTTTCAGTCTCCAGCCAGCTAGCCTGGGTTATGCAGCAGCAAAGACACCGTGCCTCAAACTAGCTGGAAAGGTGAGGACTGACATCCAAAGGTTGTCCTCTGACCTCCACATGGGCACTGTTCTGCATGCCCACAACCATCCAAGCCCCTCCAAAAAAAAGCAAATGCACACATACATCACACCCACACAGGTCTAACTAAGAACAGATAGTGTATTGTGAATGATCAGCTTATTTGTGGGAGGGTTCAAGGGGCTTTGGAATCTGTTGCGTTTCTAATTAGCATCATTAAACCTAGCTCTCATTTGTGATGTGCTGTTGGATGCTCTGAGGTGCTAATTGTCAGAAGGAGGAAAAGATAGTGATTCATCTTTGAAGTGGGCAATTAAGTTGATTATTTGTAAATCCTTCTTATTTTTTTAAACCCTCAGGTAATCTAGTAATAGAGAGTAAACCAGCTCCTGGTTATACTCCTAATGTTGTAGTTGGGCAAGTTCCTCCAGGGACAAACCACATTAGTAAAACCCCTGGACAGATTAATTTAGCACAGCTTCGACTCCAGCACATGCAGCAACAAGTGTATGCACAGAAACATCAGCAGTTACAACAGATGAGATTGCAACAGCCACCAGCTCCTGTACCAACAACAACAACAACAACACAGCAGCATCCTAGGCAGGCAGCCCCACAGATGTTACAACAACAGGTAAGCACTGTGCCCTTCCATTAATGATAGAAATTAAGATCACAAATCTACACATCATTCTGTGCTCATGAATTACACAATATGAGTTACTAGGTGAAGTTCAAAGGTCAGAAATATGGAGAATTTGAATAATAAAGGTGTTAAGTAAGATCATGGGAAGCAATGACATTTTGCCCCTTCCCATAATACATGCCCACACATAACACATATAGTTGTGAGCCAAAGAACAAGATTGTTTCTAAGCTCTGATGCATTAGGCATTTGCTGCAATTATTCTTTCCTTTGGTGTTTATGTCCTGCTTCACAATCAATGTTGTTAATTCCACAATGAGATGAGTTAATGTTGACCCCCATTTCATCCCTTCCTCCCTCTCCCTCCCAGAAAGGGTAGCTAGAAAAAATTTGGAGTGACTTTTTATAGCAATTATCAGTTCTGTAAGAATTGGGGTTGAAAAAACGAATATGGCTTAATACTGTACCCTTAATAATACTTAATACTTACACCATTCTGTTCTGAATTACTATTACTTTAGCATTTTATGATTGAGCAATAAATTTGTAGAAATATGTCTGCTGGGTATGGTTGGTACATTTCCTTTAATCCCAGAACATGGGAAGCAAAGGCAAGTGGATCTGTGAGCTTGAGAATAGCCTGGTCTACATAGTGAGTTCCAGGACAGCTACAAAGAGAAAGCCTGTCTCAAAACAAACAAACAAACAAACAAAGAAAAAAGGAAATATTATATGAATTAAACGTTCTCCTTTTTACAGCCTCCAAGATTGATCAGTGTGCAAACAATGCAAAGAGGCAACATGAACTGTGGAGCATTTCAGGCCCATCAGATGAGACTGGCGCAGAATGCTGCCAGAATACCCGGGATACCCAGGCACAGTGGCCCTCAGTACTCCATGATGCAGCCACATCTCCAAAGACAAGTATGCCTAGAGTTACATTTGTAAGAGTCACACGATTTTAAAACTAAAGCGATCATGTGTTCATAATTAGAATGGTTCATGAGGGTCTTTGATATTTATGATAATTTGATGTTTTATGTATATCTGCTTGTCCCAGAAAAATGTGCATTCACATGAAAATTTGTCTCTTTAAACTTACACTATGGATTAAGATACACTGGTTTATCTAAGCTTATTACCTAAAGAATGAAAAACAAGTCGAGGATCTTTTGTTTTACCCCTAGTCACAAACAGTAATTCTGAAAAATCAAGGTTAGAGCTTTAATTTTCTGATACTGTTAGTATGCTTTTTAACATGACATTTTGATAATAAAGAATTTTTAGTAAGGCTAACTATGTGTTTTTATATTTTTCTTTTCTATACTTGAGTCTTATTCTAAAAGATGTGCTTAATCTTAAAAATTACTGTGGGTTACAGTGTGTTCTTGAAATTCTGGGTTTGATCTCCATTACTGCCAAGAAACTCTAAGATAATAATAATAATAATAAATTATGTTGGGTTTAGTGGCTTTGATTGTTATTCCAGTGCTAGAGAGGTAGAGATAGGAGGATCAAAGTTCAAGGTTATCCTTGACTTTATTGAGAATTCTAGGTCAGCCTAGGCTACAGTAGTCCTTGTCTCAAAAAAACAACTCTTTAGGAATGTAGAAATGGCACAGTTATTAAGAGAAGACCTAACTTGGCCCCTCAAAACCACCTGTAAGTCCAGGTTTAGGAGTTGCAGCATTGGTTCTTGAGAGCACTGCGTACATGTTACACAGAAACTCATTCAGCAGGCACACACATGCACATAAAAAGACAAAATGTTTTTTATAAAGTAAAAATAAAGTGATTTAGAGCCAAATTTATAATCTTTAAATAAACGTACAATGTAACTATAAGAGTAATTATAAAATGAAGCCACTTTAAAAAAAAACAACAGTATTTTTTTTTTTTTTTACAGTATTCAAGCTATTAAAAAAAAAAAAAACCTCATGGGTGCTTTCTCAGAACATGAACATGGTTTAGGCTGAGTATGGTAGCACACACTTGTAATCTTAAGACTCAGGAAATAAAGTAGAAATAACATGCATGAGTTAGAAGCCAGGCTGGTCTATAGAGAGATTGTCTTAGAAATAAACAAGCATGCTGTAGAGGCTGGGAAGTAATTGGTTAGTTTAAAATGCAGTTGCAGTCTTGCTATAACAGATTCTGAGTTATAACCACTGTATTGGAATTTTGGGGAACAGGAATTTTGAGATAATCTATGAAGCACTTACTATTCTTTTGCAGAGGACCTAATTCCATTCCCAGCATTTTTTTTTTTTTTTTTTTTTTTTTGGTTCTTTTTTTTTTTTTTCGGAGCTGGGGACCGAACCCAGGGCCTTGCGCTTCCTAGGTAAGCGCTCCCTAGGTAAGCGCTCTAACCACTGAGCTAAATCCCCAGCCCCTCATTCCCAGCATTTACATGACATTTTTACCAACTACCTGTAACCTTCAGTTCCAGGGTATCTTGAATAGAATCAAATAATTTCCAGAAGGAAAGAGTATAAGCACTTGAAGCAGTGAGTCTCCAACTTTTTTTGGCTAACACTATCCCAAGAAAGACTTGTGAAAAAAAAGTTTATTCACCTTATATAAAACTTTTATATATTTGTTAAGTAGCTCCAGAAATACTTAGCATATTATAAATATTGACTTTAAAACTAAAAATGGGATGTAAGATGGCTCAGCATGTAAAGCCATTTGCCACCAAGCCCTGAATTTGCTCCTCACAAACTTCAGGGTAAAAGGAGAGATCCAAATCTTACAACTTTGTCTTCTAACCTCCACATTGGTGCTTTATGCAGGAACACACTCACGGGTGGACACGGACACACACACAGACACACACAGACACATACACACACACACACACACACACACACACACACACACACACACACACACACAGTGGTTAGAGAGATCGTGGTTCACAACCATCTGCAGCTCCAGTCTCAGGATCCTCTGGTCTGCGTGGTATAGTTCATATAGTGCACAGACACATATGTTGGGAAAATACTCTTACACACAAAAATAAGTAAATCTTGAAAAAGAAAACGAAGAAAAACCAAGCCCTACATTATTTCTTTTGAAATTCAGAATTTTACAGACTATTCTCCATAGACTTGAACTTCTCTTCCACAGCTTTTATAGAATGTTATCTTCTGTGTTTATATCTGACAGGCATAAGTTAACTTTTTGTGATTTTTCTGTACAAAAAAAAAATTAATAGAAGTTGGTGGTTGAATTGAGTAATAATGAAGGCTCCTATTAAGATTTAAAACCTTACCGTTGAAAAGTTACATTATTTGTATACAATTATTGAGACAAAAATATGTTTATATGGTTTTAAGACTAAGCTAAGAAGACTACAGAGAGATGGCTCAGCAGTTAGGAGCACTTGTGCTCTTGCAGAGGGCATGGGTTTTTTTTTGTGTTTTTTTTTTTTTTTCTTTTTTCTTTTTTCTTTTTTTCGGAGCTGGGGACTGAACCCAGGGCCTTGCGCTTGCTAGGCAAGCGCTCTACCACTGAGCTAAATCCCCAACCCCAGAGGGCATGGTTTTGTTCCCAGCACTCATGTGGCTACTCAGACTGTAACTCCATTTTTCAGGTATCTAATGCCCTCCCTCTTTTGACATCTGTGGGCATTGTACACATGTGGTGTACATTCAGGAACTGATATATACAAAATAATCAGATGATATAAAATTCTTTATACATTCTAGGAGTTAAGTGTAGTCTTTTTACTTCCTTTTCTGCTATATATTTGTTTACTGTTATTGTTAGAATAAGAATAATTTTTTATATCAAGTTTTTGTTTAATACTTGACAAAATATGTAATTGGAGAGTAGTAATTTTATTACAAGAATATCTCTGTGTTTTGGATGTTGTAACAGCTGTCCTTGAAGTTCAGTCTCACTGGTCAGGGCTTTACTGACCCATCATGTTGTTAGTCTGCAGTGCTAGCCAGCTTTTTTAACACCCATGTTAAAGAACTGTGCCTTCTCTGTTCTGCTACTTGCTGCCTTCCACACCTTCATACATCCTTGTTCTGAAGATCATATCAGTAGGCTGACTGGCTGACAGTGTTTTGCAAATCTGTTTTTCTTTAGATAGTACATACAGATGAGTGAAAAATGAAAAGTTTAGACTTCTCTTGCATAAGTTTGCAAGGCCCCACTTTGTCAGCTGCAGGTACTTTTTGTTTGAAGGATACACTAAAGATATAGTTATGATTGTTGCTAAGGTATGGTTCAGAGATGCTGGCAGAGCACATAATAATAGTGCCTTCTTTCCTAAACAGCATTCAAACCCAGGACACGCTGGACCCTTTCCTGTTGTATCAGCACACAACCCAATCAACCCAACAAGCCCTACCACAGCAACTATGGCAAATGCAAATCGAGGTCCCACCAGCCCATCGGTCACAGCAATAGAATTAATACCCTCAGTCACCAATCCAGAAAACCTTCCATCGTTGCCAGACATTCCACCTATACAGGTTTGTATTTAAGCTAAGCAAATCGTTTAAAATCTCATACTAATTGAAGAAGATATGTGTTTCAGATTTGTTTAGTTTCAGGACCCATATTTTCTTGAACCTTCTGAAGAATAAAGGATACATGTATAATATTTAAAGTTACTGTGCTGAAATTAATTCTCCTATGTTTTAAAGTTAGAAGACACTGAATACATGTTAAGAGTATCTGAACAGGGTATAGTAATAGACCAATACTAGCTTTGTTGATCTGCTAATTCTTCACACTTTTTAGCACTTTCCAAAGGCAACCCTCAATCAAATAATATGCATTATTAGGATTTGTAGCCTAGCTCCAGCTGCATCTGTAGCAGAGAATAGCCTTGTTAGGGCACCAGTGGAAGAGGAAGCCCTTGGTCCTGCCAAGGTTGGACCCCCAGTGCAGGGGAATGTTGGGGGGGTGCGGTAAGGGGGTGGATGGGGGAGCACCCATAAGAGGGAGGGGGAGGGCATAGGGGGGGGGTTTATGGACAGGAAACCAGGAAAGTGAATAACATTTGAAATGTAAATAAAGAAATATAGCCAATTTAAAAAGAAATGAATTTGTAGCCTAAAAGAGACCCAGGACCAAAATGGGTTCTCATCTTCTGTTCCTCTTTTTTTTTTTTTTTTTTTTTTGGTTCTTTTTTTTCGGAGCTGGGGATCGAACCCAGGGCCTTGCGCTTCCTAGGCAAGCGCTCTACCACTGAGCTAAATCCCCAACCCCTTATTTTTGATCCCTAAGTAAGGGTAGTCCACTCCTCATGTAAAGCACTTGGGTAGAGAAAGGCTGTGTTGAAGGGTTTAGATACCAGGCATGTTGGGGCATATACTAAAAGGGAAGAAACGATGAAAAAGAGAAGATGACTTGCTTCTGAGGTTTCTCGTTTCTTTCTGTTGAGACATTTTCCTATTAGGTGTCTTCCATGTCTTTTGACATTTCCAGCTTATTTGAATAAAACTATGTTCTTAAATATAAAAGACGTGAGGATTCTATTGTTATTTTCTCTTATTAGAGTTGGAGTTCTCCATGGCAGCAAGGTACAGTGAAGCTGCTAAAATAGTAGGACAGTTTTGTTTTGATTTGCTGAGGCTGGTTTTTACATATCGCTGGCTGGCTACCAAGTCACTGAGATCCTTTCTGCCTCCTGAGTTAGGATTGAAGCCATGTGCCACCAAGGCCTGCCTGTGTGAGAGTTTTAACTGATGCTTTTTTAACTTCAAACTTACTTGAAATCACTAACTTCTTGTGATTCTTTTACTTTATTACAGTTTCTTGATAGTAGATTTTTTTCCCTTCTCTTTTGGCTAAGGGAATGGTAATAGTATTGGTGCTGAGTGTATTAGACATATAATAAGGAAATAGTGGTGAGTCATTTTCCTATGCATGCAGTAGTTGGAGATGCTTGTAAATTTAGACTCTTCATTATCCATAGCAACACCAAAAAGATAGTTTGAGATTGCCTGAAAAGTAAGTTTTGTCTAGTTTTAGTATGTTTGCAAGATTGTTTTGCTATCACCTCTAATTCCCTGTGTTTTCATGGTTTCAAAACTGTAACATAGGCAGCATTCTCTTTTCTGACTCCTGTGTCTGTTATTCTGGACAATTTTTTTTTTTTTTGGTAAATAAACTACATGGTCTTTTATATTTTTATGCCTGTCCTTTCTTCACTTAGTGTATAGGTGTTTCTTTTCTAACTTAATTAGTTCTATGGCTGAATAATATTTCATTGTATAAAATTCTCTTTTTTTCTTCTGTTGAAGATAGGGCCTTGAAATGTAGTCTGGCCTAGAGATCACCATGTAGTTCAGGCTGGCTCAAACTAATTTTCTACCTCACTCTCTCACATGTAAGGATGACAGGCTTGCATCCCATACTTGGTTCTGGCTTTGTGTCTATGGCAGTGTATTCATTATTACTAGCTGATGTCTATTTTGGCTTCTACTTTTTGCCTATAAGGAAATAATACTAATATGGGCTTCTGTCTATAATAGTAGTTCTCCCCCTTCATGACGCTGCTACCCTGTAATATATAATGTGCTGACACCCAACCAAAAATTACTTTTGTTGCCACTTTATAACTATAATTTTGCTAGTTATGAGTCATCATGTAAATATCTGATATCAAGGATATCTGATAGTCAACCATTATGAAATGTCATTTAACCCCCAAAGAGTTAACATACCCACAGCTTAAGAACCACTGGTCTATAAGCTTTTTTGTGTGTAAGTTATTTCTCTAAGACAGGGTAAAAGTAAACCTGAATATGACAAAACAAATGGACAAGAAAAAAAGAGCCAAGGAATAAACACAAGAAACACATAGAGATCGAGAGGCACACATTCACACCATAGAAATTCCATAAAAACACAGAATTGATAGCCATAATATATAAGCAGAAGACCTTAAGGGGTTTTTCCCCTTGAGAAAGAGAGAGAGAGAGAGAGAGAGAGAGAGAGAGAGAGAGAGCGAGAGCGCGCAAGAGATAGATATTAAAAAACATCGTCCAGGGCTGGAGAGATGGCTCAGCGGTTAAGAGCACCTGACTGCTCTTCCAGAGGTCCTGAGTTCAATTCCCAGCAACCACATGGTGGCTCACAGCCACCTGTAATGAGATATGATGCCCTCTTCTGGTGTATCTGAAGACAGCTACAGTGTACTTATATATAATAAATGAATAAATCTTTAAAAAAAAAAATTGTCCAAAAATACCATACCATTGTGTTGGCCTTCTACTGATAGCCCTGGGACTTAATGTTAGTATGGTTAAGCATTAAATTTATGAAGCTTCTGGAGTAACATAGGCAGTAAATATTTTTTTAACATAAACTTTGGGTTAGGCATGTGGCTCATTGGTATAGTGCTTATCTAGCATGTTCAAAAACAAATCAACCCCTCCCCCCACCTTCCTTCGACAGAGCCTCAACAGCCCTGACTGGCCTGAAACTCACCATGTGGATTAAGTCATCCTCCCCCATTCAGAACCTCACTTGCCTCTGCCCCCTAAGTTCTGGGAAAGCAAAAGGAAATATAGTAAATACATATATCAATATCAGTTATTTTCATTATCATATTTTATGTGCAGTATACAATTGTACTTTTACATACCTTTTTCCTATGGCAGGTTTGTGTAATTGGCAGCGTCACAGACATGAATAATGGCTTTGTGTTGTGATTGGCATCATTAAGCAATAGACATTTAGAAGAATAGTTAAAAAGCCCAGAATGGTCATGTGTTCTAAAACACTGATTTGGTTGTGTCAATCCCATGTATAATGATGCTCTAATAAATTATGTGATGGCGCTGAAATTAGATTAAGATTTCACTTAGACAATCTAGCACTAATATAAATCAAAGTAAATGGATAGTACACATAGTAAGTTGAATACAAAATACAGATTTACATATTTTGCACATCTAGAAAACAGTTGTACTTGAGTACATGAATATGCTGTGTGGTTTGGCTGGTCAGCCTAATGATTTTGTTTTAGATGTGAAAATAGTATCAGCAATGGCTTAAAAGCATAAAAAGGCAGACACTATTGAGAGATAATAAAATACAGGAGAGATAGACAAAATGGAATTGGTTAGGAATTACTAACAATATTATATATAACCTTTTTACTAAGATGTTATAATTTTGATAAGATAGCTATAAAATAATAAGAGTGAGGGTATGAAAATTATTGCACAGGGGTTGGGGATTTAGCTCAGTGGTAGAGCGCTTGCCTAGCAAGCATAAGGCCCTGGGTTCGGTCCCCAGCTCTGAAAAAAACAAAAACAAAAACAAAAACAAAAAATTATTGCGCACCATACGTGTGTGTATGCGCACACATACACACCATACAGTAGTTATATGGAAGCCAGAGGAGAAATTTGTGGTGTCAAATTTCTCTTCACTCATCTTTGCGTGGGTTCTGGGGATTAAATGCAGATGGTGCAGCAAATATTTCTGCTGGCTGAGCCATCTTGGTGGTCCTAAAGTGAAAACTGTTGAAAAAAAAAAGTTTGCTTTAATGAGAAGGTACTAGGAGGTAGCAAGTTGAAACCAGAATGCTTCACACTTTAATGTCTCACAGAAACTTTCTGTGGTATGAGTTTGTCTACCTGTCCATCTATATATGTTTCTTTTGTTTTTTTTTCTTGTCTCTCTTTTGTCCGTTTGTTTTCCTGTCCATTTGTTTTGTCCTATTCAACTTTTTTTTTTAACTTTATCTTAGAAAAATAACTTACACACAAAAAGCCGATAGACCAATGTTTCTCAATGTTTCTCAATTTTAGGTCCATTTATTTAGTTAGAAATAGAAATTAGAGGTAGAGAATATTAAAGGTGTTGAAGGAGTGGAATAGGGTTGTCATTTTCCCATTTTTATGTGGAATGCAGCACTCTTTCTGGGGCTGGATGGATAGCTGGCTCAGCATTTGCTGCTCTTGTAGGGGACTCCAGTTCAGTTTGCAGCACCCACATGGCTCACCAGTGCCTATGATTCTAGTTTCAGAAATCTGTGCTTTCATCTGACCTGCAGTCACATACATGCTGTACATAAATACAGGCAAAACACTCATACATGTTATCATGTTACTAGTAAACCTTTACAAATATGAAATAAACAATAAAAGGAGCTCCCATCTTAAGTGATTATTTCTAGTTAACTTGAGAGTTGTAGCTAAGGATTTTAGTTACAGTTTACAAATAGATGTTTAACTAGTAGCTGTGACCAAGGTGTAGGTAGAACCACTACTACTTTTTCTTCTGATTAATTCAGCCTTCTAACCTTCTGCCCTTTTTGTCACTGGCTTGAGGGTTTTTTTAGGGGATTGGGAATTTACTTTTGCTTTTGAGGAAGATCTTGCCTGTCTGTGGTCGTGACTTGGTCCATTGTTAGTTAAAACAGCAAGTGTGGGAATAAATAGAGTAAGCAAGAGGATTAAATAGTAATAGTAAGCTGACAAAGTCTTAGGAATAATGTGGGTTTTCAGATACTTTCAACCCTTCGTGCCATTTACTTCTCGTGTAAATATTTTCTCACATAAGCATCACATTCTGCAGGAAGATGGCTTTTTTTAAGAGAGGAAATTGATGTTAGTTTTGTTTGTTTGGAGGGGGTGTTTCAAAATTGCAATGTTTTATCCTCTAAACTTATCCTACTGCCTTTTAAGTATGAAACGAGTTCAGATTTTCTGCTCTTTTCTTTCTTGTGTATAAACCGATGCACCCTTGTCAAGCTGAATGCTGATAAGAACTTGTCAGCTTAAAGTTGGTGTTTGACATGCATTTCTCCTTGTTTGAATGATTCTGATGGGATACTAAAATAAGAAGGAAGGGAGGCTCAGGACAAAGGTCTCCAGCAGTTTTGAGAAAAGAAAAGCGAAATGTTGATGTTAGTGTGTGAGAACTGTTTTTATATGAACAGCCAGAGCTTAGTGGCTTACTAAATTTGTCTTAGCAGCTACTTATTTGTCATGTAATATAAACTATAACATCAGTCACATGAATTTTATCCTGTGTGAGTTCTGAAAATAGCCTAAGGAAGCAATGGTTAGGTTGAATTTGATATTGAATAATCTGTAGTTTATAGTAAAGTGAGTCTAGACAGTGACATGAATTCATTCATCTTCAGTTTAATCAAAGCAAATTTATTTTTATCTTTCTTTAGTTGGAAGATGCTGGCTCAAGTAGTTTAGATAATCTACTGAGTAGATATATCTCAGGCAGTCATCTACCCCCTCAACCTACAAGTACCATGAATCCTTCCCCAGGACCCTCTGCGTTATCACCTGGATCTTCAGGTAAAACAAACAGGGATACTGCTTCATTGCTCTTAACACCTTAAAGCAGGGGTGGAGGAACAAAGGCTGTCTCCTCGTGTCTATATCAGGTGTGTGGAGATACAGGCCTTATGTCTATTGACTTTACACACAAGATGTAGTAGGGAGGACGGGAGAGGACAAGGAATTAAGGAGTTGGATCAGATGATTATGTGGTTGGCCATTGGCAGGTCTAACATTTGCAGGGCATTTATAAGCTGGACTCGGGAAAGAGTTACTTTGCAGTGTGGTGTCCAGAAGTAACATTCAGTAAGGACAGACATAACTTCAGCTCCTCAGGGTTCAGCTCACTTAAGTCAGGCCCACTTGGGTTCTGAAGAAGAGTTTGCTTTCCTCAGGGTCTCTTGACATTTCCAATTTTCATGCATATATGTTAAATGACATTGGCAATCTTTATCTTACTGGAGTGATGCTACTAAGCATACTGTGTCCTGTCTTTTGACAACACTAAAGCATCCAGCCACACTGTACTCACTCTTTGATGAGGTTGCAGTCTATTAACTTTTTATATCCTATGCTTTACAGTATAATGAATTGAGCTTTTAAGTTTAACTCAAATCAGGTTTTTTGTTTTGTTTTGTTTTATTTATTTAAGTACACCGTAGCTGTCTTCAGACATACCAGAAGAGAGGGCATCAGGTCTCATTACAGATGGTTGTGAGCCACCTTATGGTTGCTGGGATTTGAACTCAGGACCTCTGGAAGAACAGCCAGTGCTTTTAACCACTGAGCCAACTCTCCAGCCCTCAAATCAGTTTTAAAATGATGAAAAACTGCTTAATAAAGATAAAGAAAACCATGTGAATTTTCAAGTTGTAATTTTAAAATTCAAAGCTTAGTTTAATTGTTCCTGCCCTCATGGGATTTCAGCTGAGACAGTCAAGATTCATGATTGGAGTAATGCCACACATTACTCCATTAGTCCAGTCATTTATGATTAGACCTCTCTCTCCTCCCACCCCTTTTTTTGTTTTTGAATTTTGGGACAAAGTTTCACATTGTAGTCTAGGCTATCCTGGAACTTATTATCTAGCTTAAGTAGGTAAACTCTACCTGAGGTTCTCAAGTGCTAGGATTAGGGTCAAACCACTACATCCAGCTCTAAGTGTATTTTTTTTTAATGTAATTAATTACATTTTTTCTAATGTAAACTAAATAGGATCTTTTGTTTCCTAAAACTGAATGTCTGATTTTTTGGAGAAAAGATAGTTCAGATGTAAACATGGATGTTTTTGTTTGATTTTTCGACATGGTTTGTCTGTATAGCCCTGAGTGTCCTCAACCTCACTCTGAAGATCAGGGTGGCCTTGAACTCTGAGATCTACCTGCCTCTGCCTCCCAAATGCTGGAATTAAAGGCACGTGCTGCCACTACCTGGTGAAAACAGGGTTTTTTACTAAAGGTAGTTTATTAACATTTTTTTGAATTACATCGTTGAGTGTTAGAATTTTTTTCAGGACATTAAAAAAGAATGAATGCCTGGTTGATTTGTGTGCACCTGTAATCTCAGCTCTCAGTTGGAGGTCAAGGCCAGTCTGCGCTATGTAATGAAACACTGTCTCAGTTTTTCAAAAGAGTACATAGACTATTTTATGATATGAAGAAGTGACAGTTTTCTCAAGTTGCTGCTTTTTGCTTCTGAGTAATATTTTTTGGAAGAGGATCCTAAAGTCATATCTGAACTCAGCTGAAAGAAACTGGTGATGCCTACTAATGATTCTACTTGCCATCTCTGATTTTACCACTGTCTTTGATTTACAAGAATTTGAGTCGGGTTGTATAGTTTGAACATTCTGATACTCAGTTTGACGTGCTGTTTTGTAGGCTTATCCAATTCTCACACACCTGTGAGACCCCCTAGTACGTCTAGTACTGGCAGTCGAGGCAGGTGAGTAATTTTCTTTCGGTATTATGTTACTTATAACTTTTTAATAAGAAAATTTTCAAATGAAAGTAAACTAATTTTCATATCCCCAGTTTCAACAGTCAGTAGTTATGCCTACTTTTCTTCCCTCTGTATTCCTTTCTACTCCCTTCCTCTCTGGATTATTTGAAACAAATCTCAGAAATTATGTCGTTCTGCTTGTAACTATTTTAAGTTTTGTTTAGAGCCAGGTATTAAAGTTCCTGATTTATGCACACTGAAATGAGCCCTATATACTATGATCAGTAGATGTGTTTACATAGAGTTTGTTTTTGCAGATGTAGAGGTGTCTCTTCTAGACTTTTTTTATTTCTCTCATTATTTAGTTTGCCTTTTCTATATATACACACATAATTAAAAATAAGAATGAGAGATTTGATCAAAATTCAGGTTTAGTTAGGTGGAAATAAGAATACTTCAGTTGTTGGGGTTGGGGATTTAGCTCAGTGGTAGAGCGCTTGCCTAGCAACCGCAAGGCCCTGGGTTCGGTCCTCAGCTGGGGGGGGGAGGGGGGAATACTTCAGTTGTACTGTGTGCTTCCTTTGGGAGTGTGCTTTGTTTGTTTGTGTAGTTTGTATACATGTGGGCAGCACATGTGTCAGAGGCCAGAGAATGATGTCAGATGTCTTATTCACTTCTCCACCTTACTTTCTGAGAGGTGAACCTGGAGTTCAGAATAGACAGGTTGGCTGGCTGATCATTGAGCTCCAAAAATTTGTCTGGTGTTGTGTGCATGTATGTATTATGTGTGTTCATGTGTGCATGTAGACCAGAAGACTTTTGTGGGGAGTGAGTTTTCTTCTGTGTGGGTCCTTGAGAACAAATTGAGGTTTGACTTGGTGGCAAGTGCCTTTACTGGCTGAAAAGTGTTGTTTTGATAATTGTTCATTACTTTAGAATATATCTGTGAAGAAACTTTGTCAATTACTATGTTAAGGGAGGTAGGAAACTTTTTCTTTATTGACTTTTGTGATAAGCTGATTCCCAGTTTGCTTCGGTGACCTAGGAGTTTGACTATGACCTACTTTTATGAATCTGTATATTTCAACACAGTTTCAATGTTCTTGTAGCTATTAAGGACATGTTCATATTTTCCTTTGGCCTTTTCAGTGGCTAGAGCTAAGAAATATGTTTTTAAGATTAAATATAATGAATATTGTGTATAATATTCATTGAGCTATCAAATTTTAATCAGTTAGAGAATTGCGGTTTCCAAGTACATGTATATTTTGAAAACTGTTCCTATAAAAAGTACTTGGTTGCCTTTTCAGCCAGTGCTTTCAGAAACAAGCAGTGGAAACTTCATTCTGAGTACCTATACTAGTCTTACAAGGTCCTTCACTCAGTGGTGAATTTTTGTTGTTGTTTTTGCTTTTTATGGACCTCTTTAGCCATGTTCCTGTACTCTCCACTTTGCTTTTACTGATTCTGAACTTTGCTAGGTTGTTTGCTGTGTGTTTATCATTGCCCTTTTGTTTCAGTCCCTTTCTCAGATCTGAAATGATCTTTCATAGTGAGGCTTTATTAACCACTTCTGCTGATGTTGTACTCTTAAGATATTTTAGGTGGTAGCATTGAAACTATTGCTAGAAAGTGACACAATCACTGATATTTTGTGCTACAAGTTGAGCATCTCTAATCTGAAATTTGAAATGCTCTAGTAGGAGGCCCCACATGGAAAATTCCATACCTGATGCCATGTAGTAGGTTGCAATCAAATTGCTGGATGCATTTAATATATTATATGAAATTGTACACCATATATATAGTAAGGAACTAAATGGATTTCATGTTTATACGAGTCTTATCCCAAAGACATCTTGCCCTGTATAGTAAATGTATCAAAATAGGAAAAAAAAAATCTTAAAACCCTAATCTCAGTCAGGTGTTAAGGAATGCTTAACTTAAATCATTTTACTCTTCAATGTTTTAGATCAGGAAAGGTAATTTTAAGGTCTGTCCTTATGTCTTTCACATTTCTATTTGAGGTGACTGCCTACTATCGTTAATAAATAGTACTTTTACTTTATGCTATACAATCAAGCATGTGACTTTTATTGTTTCTTATTAGCTGCGGATCATCAGGAAGAACTGCTGAGAAAAGTGCTCATAGTTTCAAGTCTGATCAGGTGAAGGTCAAGCAAGAACCTGGGACTGAAGAAGAGATATGCAGCTTTTCAGGAGCCGTGAAACAAGAGAAGACAGAGGATGGCAGGAGGAGTGCCTGTATGGTAAGTTCTCACCAGGATTTGACAAGCTGTCAGCAGATCATCCATCTCAGTAGGCATATTTATTTGTCTTTAAATTCTTGTTTCTGACACAAGCTAAGTATTTCTACTTCTATTTCTGCTCTTCTATTTCTCAGCTATAATTAATCAGAAAAAACTTAATTGTCTTAAAGTATTTACTTAGTATTATCTTGACATTTCTATTTAGTTAATACTAATGCCATGGGGCTAAATTATGTTCTATTAATGATCTCAGTGTACACATAGGATTTCAAGGCCACAACAGAACCTTAACTGTTGACTATAACCTAGGAGCTCAACACTAAAATTGTTCATACAAAAGAAGATGGGCCAAAGATAGATTTTCTTTTTGTCTTATAATAACCATTCTAGAGTTTCTTAGATGAAATAGTTTATACAATAAAAACAGAATGAAGGAGTGTCCAAAGTCCTCTTCATATAGAAGTTTCCCTTTTTGTTATTCTTTCTGCCCACCTTTTTACTTTTCTACCTATGTTACTGGCATATAGGCATCTCAGCATATCACTGTATTTGGTTCAGTGTATGGATTGAAGAACTACAGCTTTCGCTCAGTGTTTATAACAATGCCATCTCTTCCATTAAAACTCTTAGTTTAGAAAGTGCCCCCATAAAAATACAGGATGTGATGCAAGATCTGCTTTGCCATAGTCTTCCATTGGTTAAATGATATGCATAGAAAGGCTTTTTACTACTTTGTGCATCCTTTTTTCTTTTACCCTTTTATGCCACCCTCTCTCAACCCCCTAGCATGGGATAGGAGAGAAAAAATGATAGAGGGGAAAGGGGCAATGTTATCATTAGACTACTTTGTGCTGATTACGGGCATTGAGTTCCTTGGCAGGTTTGCTCTTCACCATCAGGATTCTAATTTCTTCTTGTTGTTTCTTCTTTGCTTAATAAACCATGACCAAGAACCCATACAACCTCTTGGGGTCCTAGCATTTTATAGCCTCTGAAAAGTCTCCAGAATTCCAAATGTCACAGAATCATAGAATCTTATCTGCCTCTTGCGTAATCACACCCGTTAAAGTATGAGGAAAACCATATAGTCAGTTGCTGTGGACAATCTGAAGCAGCCCCATATCCCATCCCTGGGTTTAAAATAAGAACATTCTTAAATTTTTCTGTGCTTTTTAATGAAACCAAAATTCTCATTTCAGATATGTGTGCCAAAGAGTGGTATAAGATTGTTTTCAAATGTTATTTACCTGATCTTAGTTTTTTGAGACAGGGTTTCTCTGTGCTCTCACTGTCCTGGAACTCACTTTGTAGGCTCAGATTCACCTTTCTCTGCCTCCCAAGTACTGAGACTAAAGGTATGCTCCACCACCACTAGGCTTATATAATTGATTTTGATTGGAAAAATAGTGCCCTGTCATAAGCTCTCTGTAAGAAAGTCATGATTGTTTGTGTATAATGGTTTAGTTAATTTCTGAGTCAGCTGAGTGAACTAATATTAGAGACAAAAACCTCTAAAATCTTGTTAGCATATGTAATAGGTTATTAGCATTCTTTTATTTCACTAGTGTGATTTACAGAATAATTTTAGTATATTAATGTAGCTTCATGTATATATTTGTATGTATACATACTGTATACACCTAGAATTAAATGAATATTTTAAAAATTTGTCTTTGTTTTCTTGTAGTTGAGCAGTCCTGAGAGTAGTTTGACACCACCTCTCTCAACTAACCTCCACCTAGAGAGTGAGCTGGATACCTTAACAAGCCTGGAAAACCATGTGAAAACCGAACCAGCAGATATCAGTGAAAGCTGCAAACAATCAGGACTCAGTAGCCTAGTTAATGGGAAGTCTCCAATTCGAAACCTCATGCACAGGTCGGCAAGGATTGGAGGAGATGGCAATAGCAAAGATGATGACCCAAATGAAGACTGGTGTGCCGTCTGCCAGAATGGAGGGGATCTTTTGTGCTGTGAAAAATGTCCAAAAGTCTTTCATCTTACTTGTCATGTTCCAACACTTCTCAGCTTTCCAAGGTACCAGCAAAATTGTTGATTTGAGTTCTTTTTATTCCCAAATCTAAACATATACAGAAAGTTGTTCAGGGCTTTCCTCAAAAAAGCCCATTTTAAAGATCAAAGTTTTTTACTGAAAAAAATCTGAAACTGATATGATATATGTAGTCCAGTAGTAGAACATGGTGCCTAGCATACATAAGGTTCCTGGGTTCAGTCTCAAACACTAAGATGGGGAAAGAAAAATAGCTATATAAACAGTGCCTCATAGTTTATTACATTACTTACTTACTTGTGTGTCTGTTTGCAAGCATATGTGTATACAGATACTGTGCAAATGGGACATGGATGGAGGTCAGTTTTTCCTTCCACCATGTGGGTTCTGGGGACTTGAACTCAACCTCAGCCTTAATGGCAAGTGCTTTACTTTCTTGTCATCTTGCTGGACCCTTTTTCTTGGGGATATATTGGAACATTAAGATTTGCCAGTTTTCTTTGTTCTTTTTTTTGGGGACAGGGTCTCTCTATGTACTTGTGGCTGTCCTGGAACTTGCTATTGTAGACCAGGCTAGCCTTGAACTCACAGAGATCCTCCTGCCTCTGCTTCCCTGGTGCTGAGATTAAAGTCATGTGCCATCATAACTGGCTAAGGTTTTACCAGTTTGTCTAAGGTTTTACCAGTTTTCAAAGGCAGATAGTTTGGAATATAAAATACCTAACTTCTAGAATTAGAATTTATTTATCTACCTAGATTACTATATATATCATATATATGGGAAAAATAAAAATATGAGCAAATAATTTATAAAATTTATTAATTCAATAGAAATCCTAAGTTAAGAAACAGTAAATATTTTATCTGACTTAAAAATTAAGGGGGTATATATAATTGTAAGCACTTATGTAAGTTGGTGGTGTATTTAATACACTAGAGAACACTGTAGATGGCTCAAGTAACTCCAGAACACCTACTGTTTTCTTGTATGTATGGAAGGGTACATGTGTAGGCCTGGGACAGCTTTGGGTGTTGTTGCTCTGTTGCCTACTTGAACTACTCAGATAGCTAGGCATGCTTGCCAGTGTGCTCCAGGGTTTCTCCATCCCTGCCTGTCCAGTGATGGGAGTTACAGGCATCAACTAGGGCTTTGTGCTACCAAGAACGTAAATGATGATTGTTTCCTATCACAGATGTAGGACCATGGGATGCTAATATGGGGACTTTAGGGGGTATTTTGCTGCAGGTACTGGTCATCGAGTTTATGCCATGAACAGACTGGTGTTTACTGTTGAAATTCCATTTTATAGTTTTCTAGAAGGTTCTCACTTGATGTGTGATTGGGTAAAGTTTTAGAGAGTTTATTATGTAAGAGATGTAACAAAACAATTCATGAATGCATTAGAAAGAAAAGGAAACCTACATACTTGCACTAAGGGCCTATCTTCTCCAGAATAGACTTTTTTCTAATTATGTAGACTAATGGCCTTTTTCCCTGTGCAGTGGAGACTGGATATGCACATTTTGCAGAGATATTGGGAAGCCAGAAGTTGAATATGATTGTGATAATATGCAACATAGTAAGAAGGGGAAAACTGCACAGGGCTTAAGTCCTGTGGACCAAAGGGTAAGTTTCAAAGCTGACTTGTTAATAGAGATTTGGTGGTTGTCAGCCTGTGTATATCATGTTCCCTACCCCACCATACAATCCCTACCCCTACCCCTATGTAATGTGCCCATGACCTGGTAGGTGTTGTATCATCTAATGAATCATCTTATGACTTCTAAAGCCTTGAATTTTTAGTTCAAGACTTTTTTTTTTTTTTTTTTTTTTTTGGTTCTTTTTTTCGGAGCTGGGGACCGAACCCAAGGCCTTGCGCTTCCTAGGTAAGCGCTCTACCACTGAGCTAAATCCCCAGCCCCTAGTTCAAGACTTTTAAAAAAGATATTAGTCCCTTGTTATACATCCCTAGCTGTGCTTGAGTTTGTAGAACTACTCCTTTCTGTATGCTGAGATTACAGACATGTTTCCTGAGGCCAGACTTCATACATGATATGTTTTGATTCAAATCTTGATTTCTGGCCTTCTCCCTCAAAAAATAGCAAATACCAGACAAATAAATCCTTATTTGTCCTTAGCATTCCTTATTACCCTGTTCACCTCTGTTGTGGTTAGAAATCTCTAAGATAAAAAGTCACATGTTGTTATAATGCCATTTTCTTTCTTCTCCCCATCTAAAACATCCATAATTCCTTATGCAGACTATTGTGATAATTTGGTGATGATTTCCTTGTTTCTTCCCCTGCCCCTTTAGTCTGTTTTTCTATATTTAAATTGTTCTTTTTCTTTAAAAAAAGTTTACCACTTCATTTTTTATAACTCTTTAATACCTTCCCATCATGTTAAAAATGAAACCCAAATTATTTTTATTTCACTGAAATTTTTACTGATCTTATTGTTCCCTGATTTCTAATGACAAGGATGCCTTCACATAGTTCTATGGTCATTAGAATTAAGTTTAGTTCTAATCTAATATGTAAGCTTAACAATCCTTCTGTGAAGAGAAGGAATGTGTTTAGGATATACAAACATTAAACAAAGTTTAAGTAGAAACTAAATTTTAGTATAATAGCTCTTCTAAAAATCTTGTAGGAGACAGAGACAGGAAAGTGGCTACAACTTTTAGGCTTGTTTGTCTTTATAAAAGTGCTAAACAAGTCAGAGCTGCATAGTGAAACCCTTTCTCAAAACAGATAAAAGGTAAAATGAAAGGGGAAGGTGGGTATTTTGGCGGGGGTTGGAGGTTTAGGGGTTTTGGCAATTGGATGAGAGAGAGAGAGAGAGAGAGAGAGAGAGAGAGAGAGAGAGAGAGAGAGAGAGAGAGAAAGAAACCTGAGTGTAGTCACTGAAAGGCAGAGGAATAAAACTTGGTTTTACCTCCCTTGGGGAATTATAGTGACTTCTAATAGTGAAATTTTGTTTACTTGTTTACTATAAGTTTTTGTGACTCATATACCTTTTAAAGGATTTTTTTAAAATATTTATTTCATTTATATGAGCGCACTGCAACTGTCTTTAGACGCACCAGAAGGGGGCATCGGATCCCATTACAGATGGTTGTGAGCCACCATGTGGTTGCTGGGAATTGAACTCAGGACCTCTGGAAGAGCAGTCAGTGCTCTTAACCACTGAGTCATCTCTCCAGCCCTCATATTTTTGTACATAAGAATTAATTACATTAATTTTATTAGAATAAAAACTCTTAAAGTAGAATAGATCATAGTTTTAAAATTAATTCAAAGCAAAATTTTTTCTTTGATACCTATTATATAGCAAGCAATGTTCAGTTTGTTGTAATAATACTTTATAGCTATATTCTACAGACTATTTTATCGGAAAAAAATAGTTTCATCTTTTTTTCTCTTGGGGGCCAGAAATGTGAACGTCTTCTGCTTTACCTCTATTGCCATGAATTAAGTATTGAATTCCAGGAGCCTGTTCCTGTTTCGGTGAGTTACATGACTTAGTATTACCCTGGTACAGAAGTCCGTGGGCTGTGGCTTAGATGGGGCTTCTTCAGTAAGTTCCTTAACTACTCTGACTCAGTATGTCTGATACTTCCTCCCCATCGTTGTTTTAGAACTTAATTTTAATTGACATGTTATGTATACTTGTAGGGTACAATATGATGTTTTAACCTACATACAAATTGAAAGATTTAATCAGACTAACATGTCTATTACCATCAATTTAAATAATTGTAATGAGAATGCAATGTCAAAACTCCTTTATATAATTTTGAAATATGCAGTTTATCATTAAATGTGATTTACATGTAAGTAAGGCAGTAGATTAGTAGAACTTTTACACCAGCCTAATTGCAGTTTCATATTCTTTGGGCAATGTCTTTTTTTTTTCCCTTGCCTCTCATTCCAGACTCTGTAATCACCTTTTTATTTGTTTGGTTTTGTTCGTTTGCTTGCTTTTTGTTCCTGAGATAGGGATTGTACATACCCTTAACTATCCTAGAAATCAAAGAGAACTGCCTTTCTCTGCCTCCCCAATGCTGGTATTTAATGCTCTGTAAACACCTTATTAAACATAGTAATTATTTTTGTTAAATTTATTTTTGTGTGTATAGTTATTTTGCCTGCACGTATATTTGTGCACCATGTGCATACCGGTGATCAGGGAGGCCAGGAGAGAACATTGTATCTCTTAGGACTGTAGTTACCAACAGCTGTGAGCTGTTCTGGTTGCCAGAAATGGATCTCGGGTCCTGTGAAAGAGGAGCCAGTGCTCTCAACTCCTGAGCCATCTCTCCAGCCTCTAAAATGCTGATTTTACTATTTTTAAAAATGTATGAGTGTATGTGTTTACTGGGTGCATGCCCGGGGTCATGGAAGTCAGAAGATGGTGTCAGATACCCTAGAATTTGAGTTTCAGGCAGTTGTGAGCTGTCATGGATGGCGAGAGCCTGAGTCCAGGACCTCTTTTTCTTTTCTTACAAATTTATGAATTATAGGTAGATAATTTGATAAATGTTTATAGTGTACAGTAAAATGTTTTTGTTGTTTTTCTCTTTTTGGGCTTTACTTTGACTGTCCTAGACTCACTATATAACTAGGCTGGTGTCAAACTCAGATCCACCTACCTCAGCCTCCTGAGTGCCAGGATTAAAGATGTGCACTCAGAAAATAAATCTAAATGTTGAATAATTGTGTACTGTTGAATTTTTCAAAATGGCATTTCCATTTTTTTTTAAAAGAATATTTATTTTATTGTATGTGAGTACACTGTAGCTGTCTTCAGACACACCTGAAGAGGGCATTGGTTCCCATTACAGATGGTTGTGAGCCACCATGTGGGTGCTGGGATTTGAACTCAGGACCTCTGGAAGAGCAGTCAGTGTTTAACCGCTGAGCCATCTCTCCAGCCCTGGCTTTTCCATTTTTAAGCCCTCTTAACACAAATAGTGAAGATTGAGAAAACACACCTAGGAAACTTTATGCGTTAGTGATTGTTTTTGTTGTTGTTCATTCTGTAGAGACTTGGAATAAAGACTTTAAAATACTAAAAGGAAGGGCTAGGGAGTTTTATTGCTGAATTAGAATAAAATATGCTATATGAACTTTATTTGTTAGCTGTTTATTGTTGAATGTAAGTATGTTAACAAAATTAAATGTTACTTGACTACTTGCTAAGTAGGCTAAGAAATCAATTTTAAAAGTACAAATATTTTGACAGATAAAAATTATCTTGTACAAGTATTAGTCATTTGATTCCCAAAAATCTTTTTCATCTTTTAAGTTCATGGATTTCACAGTAGAAAATAACTTCCTAATGTTTTCTTTTTATGGAGTATTCAGATATGGTAGTGTATGTTAGTAGTCCCAGGCTGAGGCAGGAGGATCTTCAATTTGAGGCCAGCCGAGGCTGTATAGGCTGTCTCAAAATAGCAGTACTATATACACTTATATCCCACAAGTAGAAGATTTTGGCCAAAGGTGGTGTCAGAATAAAATATAATTTTTTTTCAGTGTTCTGAGATTTCTTGTGAAGCTTTAGTATCTTCTATCACACTGTTGCTCTAACCATAGCATACATATACTTTCAATTTTTTTTTCTTTAAACTTTTTAAATAAAAACTAGAAGTCATCAAGTACCAAGTGAACCAGATATGACTGTTGGTCTTATGGGAGGCAACTTCTGCTAGTTGCCCCGCGGCCCCCCCCCCCCCCATTTTATACTTGCTAATGAATGATAGGATCTTGGAAATTTTGAGAAACCATGTAAACCAGCACATATTCTGCAGTATGATTTGATATTAAAGATATATTTGGACAGAAAACTTGACGTACATTTGGTCTACCTTAAATGTAATCAATATGCTGTACATTTTCACATTAAACAGTTCGATATTTTGGAGAATTCTGACCTGCCATGATTTATTTTTTTAGATACCAAACTACTATAAAATTATAAAGAAACCAATGGATTTATCAACGGTAAAGAAGAAGCTTCAGAAAAAACATTCCCAGCATTACCAAATCCCAGATGACTTTGTGGCTGATGTCCGTTTGATCTTCAAGAACTGTGAAAGGTTTAATGAAGTATGTTAGCTTCCAAATATAGAGTATTGGCTGTTAGTTTCAGTTTCCTTTGCTTGGTTCTTTCCCCCCTTGTTGAAAGAACCACCTAATTTGACCTGCCAAAGCCCCCACCCCCTCATTGTATAAAAGCAAAATTTGTTTTTTTTTCCCCCCTCAGCTCTAGAAAAGAACAATTACTATGTGTAATTTGGAGTATATTCTTAAATATAAGACACTAAGAGTTTTATTGAATATCCTTTCCAAAGGGAGTTGTGGTTGAATAGGAAAGTAGTCTGAAGTTAAGTAACTTGGTGGGATATGGTCATGCACGCCCACATTTGGGGCACTTACAGGAAACTTAACAGTGCCTGTTGCCTGTAGTGTTTAGTTCCATCACTGACCACGTAAAGGAAGAATGTTAAGACGAAACTGCAGGCCTTAATATGTAGTGGTGAGGGTTTGGTTTCTACAGTGAGTCTTGGTTAACTCCACTTCTCAGAAGCTAAGGATGCCTTACCTATAACTGAAGGGAAAAATGTGACATAATCTGTCAGGGAAATTGCTTTTTGTTATCTTTGGAATAAAATAATTTGTTATTGTTATAGATTTTCTTCATTATAGGAGAAGAAAATGGTATTAGATGAGAATCCAGGTCTACTCATAGTAGTCTCTAGAGGCATCAAGGTGGCACTGTAACACACAAACCAAATTCTCTGTGAGATGTAAAGTGTGGTCACCTTGACATCAGTATGCCACAGTACATCCATACAGACTTACTTCAGAAGTTTACAAGTTACAAATTTTTGTCCTCTTTAAACTTTCGATTATTTTCAAATGAATATGCTATTGTGTACTGTCGTTGAAAGAAAGATATATTCTGCCTGTTTTAGTGCATAGTGGTGCACTCCTTTAATCCCAGCACTTGGGAGGCAGAGGTAGGCAAATGTTTGTGAAGTCCAGGCTAGCCTGGTCTATAAAGTAAGTAGTTCTAGGATAGCCAGGGCTATGCAGGGAGACCCTGTCTCAAAAATAAACCAAAGGAAACAAAAAGTTAGTTTGTGATTAAAATATTGCCATAAAGATAAAATTCTGATTATCTTGTGGAATGTTTGACCATTTTAAAAATAGCATTCTAATTTTCTCTTGAGTAGATTGATGCCTTCAGACAAGTTTCTACTGATTGACCTAAATAATTTGGAATGAGACTGTTATTAAGGTTTCAAAGTAACTTTATTAACAGTTCTGTACAGAAAGTGGTTCCATGTTCAGCAGAATTTTAGATAGCACTTAATCTGGTTTTAGCAATTTGTTCTCCCTAGAATGGCTGACTTTCGTCACCAATCCTATACAGTTTCTTAACTTTAGAAAGGATTATAATTTCCCTTTTTTTTTTTTGACTCTGGTATCCTTTTTAGATGATGAAAGTTGTTCAAGTTTATGCAGACACACAAGAGATTAATTTGAAGGTAAGCTTTTCAGACCATGCAAACTTGGTGAAGGAATATGCGTTATCAATAGGTGAATATCCTATCTTTTGCTTGCAGGCTGACTCAGAAGTAGCTCAGGCAGGGAAAGCAGTTGCATTGTACTTTGAAGATAAACTCTCAGAGATCTACTCAGACAGGACCTTCGCTCCTTTGCCAGAGTTTGAGCAGGAAGAGGATGATGGTGAAGTAACAGAAGACTCTGATGAAGATTTTATACAGCCTCGTAGAAAACGCCTAAAGTCAGACGAGAGACCAGTACATATAAAGTAAAATGACGTGGACTTAAATCAGTTGTTTTTAAGAAGAAGGAAACAAACAAAACACTCTTTTATTTAAGTGTTACTGGAATATCCTGTGTACAGTGGTTTTTACCTCCTTACAGAAGCTGGTAGCTTTCATACAGTATTAGATTGAAATAATGGACACAAAAAACATTCTTGTCAAGAAAAGGAGAGAGAACTCTGTTTGCTACTTTAAGAACAAAATTAGAAGTGAAAAGGTTTGGGGATTTGTTACAAATGAAGATGGTTCTCTGGCTGTTAGAAATGTAGATGATCATGTGTGTTAATTGGTGCAGGATACTGAGTCTGGCAAGCCTGCAAGGCTCATGTTGGGAGATGTGTCTCTGCTAGAGCACACAGTTACTCAGACACTGTAAAAGCCTCTCCTCCACAGACACAAATGGGTTGTTTTCTGGTTAAAAATGAGTAGATCCGATTCCACTTGAATGTCACTAAAGATGCATTGAATCATGCCACTGTATTTTCTCTCATTTTGATCTATCGGGCCTTAGTTTTTAAATTGGTTTAAAGAACTCAGCAGTAGTTTTATTTTCTTCTTAGATGTAGGGTCTAGGAACATAACCATTGATCATTTAGTCAACTTCAGTGGTGTACTAAAATGATAACTTTCAGTCGTGGATCATACAGAAAACCCTTCTGGAAATTACACTTACTGGTCAAATCATCTGATCACGCAGTTATTCCCTTGAAAGACAGAACATTTATTTCAGAATTTTCTGTATAGGTAAATTAGATTGAGAAGGTGACAACTAACTTTAACCCGGTCTCTCTTCATACCAGTTTCCAGTAGACCACTATTGGTAAACAGAAATCTGTCAGCTACCAAATGTGTACAATTTTCTGTATTTCACTTTGTCTTATTTGTAAATAGTGAGCTCAGACTTCTGGCAGATCAGCAACATTTGCTGAGCCTGTTTTTTAAGCTAATGTGTATTCTTACTAATGTTCCTATCAAGAATGGATTTGTAATATATGCTGTCTATTTCTAATGTTCACATTCATATTTTGAGGTTCTATCTTATTTTAATAGAGAACAGACGTCTCAAAAAATCTTCAGAAGCAGCTTATTATTGAAATATCAAAATATTGAAATAAACCCGGTGGGGTTAGATTACTCATCTGTCCACCAAGTGGGACACGTGCATGGACTGGGGGCTTTAAATGACTTAGAAGAGACCTTTAAGTAAATCCTGAAGACGAGCCAATCCCCACTTGAATGGTAATTGGAACAAACCTAACGTTATTTACTACCTGATGGCAGGAGCAGAACCTGAAGCAGATAGACCTACTTGCTCTGGTTTATTTTTCTCCTCTTCGTTGTGATGCTCAGATCAAGTGTGCTCTAGACTGTGTGCGCCTCTCCGCTGGATTAAGAGTTGTAGTCCTACTTCTGTACGGACACAGTAGAATATAAAGTGACCAAAGTAGAATTCAACATCAGAAACATTTCAGGTGTCAGCAGATGTGTGGCAAATCATTTGCCTCTTAAAAAATTCAACGTAAGCAGTTCAAACTGTAGACCTCCTCAGAAAACTATTTGACGTAATTGTCGAAGAAGTGAATATTTTTAGTGTGCATTGAATCAAATAAAGTGCTCTAAAGAAGTTACTACACAGATTCCTTTGGGTTTTTCTTAAGGGATATGGGTAACGAGGAGTGGGACTTAGGCCTTTCTATATTACACTTAAAAGGATTGTCATTCTTACCTCATCTCCTGCTTTCCATTAGCTTCTCTTCCCTTATAAATTAAGCTTCAGTTTTTTTGTTTTTTTTTTTTTTTTGTTCTTTTTTTAAATGCTCCAAACCATTTACTATTTTATTTCATTTTTTATTAGGGGAAGAGATTTTGTTTCTAAAATATTTTTTTTATTTATACCTATTTTCTTTGGCGTCCATGATTTTAATTTGTAAGTAGATGAATCTCTAAGGGTACATTTTTGGCAGTGGGGGAATGGGGGGTTGACTTCATTTTCTGAAACCTCTGAGTTCAGTGTTTTATATTTGCTTCTCATATGAATCCTTTTCAAAATTTTTAGCAATAAATTACAAATAAGCTCTGTTAAGTGGGACAAACACAGGTTTTTCAGCAAATATTTCTCAATATTTGAAGCCCTGAGAGAGAATGTGTTTCATAAAGGCATTCTTATATTACATGGTGTTTTGTTTCCCTTTGTTTAAGACCATCAATTCAGAAGCTTCTCTCCGACCAGTGTTTCGTAGGCTCTGTTTTTGTTAGCAAAGGTGCCCCACTGCTGAGGAATGGATTGCTATCAACAATACACTCTTAAATGATAGTCACTTTAACTTTTATAAAGCCCTTTTTTGCACACTGATCATTGTGTTTTCTAGGCTTTAACATAAGTATGTCTACAAAGTAGAAAAACAATTCTTATTTAAATTATCTCGTTTCCCTGTTTATATTTTTAAAATACAAATAACAGAATATCTGTTAACTCCCGGATGTGGGTATGATATTCCCATGTTGTATTCTTTGTTAGAATCTGTACCTTAAATTTTGAGAAGTCCACATAATGATGATCTCTTAAAATCCTTCAAAGTTCTTGATGAACTTAGGGTCATTTTTTCCATCAGGAAACTAAACGTTCCTCAGCCTGCTCTGCTGGCCTTAATTTATGTATCAATTTACATATCTCAGCACTTGACTCTGCTACTTGATTGAGTGAGTGAACTGTACATCAGGCCCAATGTTAAGGGCTCTAGGGTCTGGTTTGATCATGGACTTTGCTCTATATGCAAACATCAAACTATTACCACAGAGCTATGATAAAGCATTAGATCCCCTTTGGAATCAGCGGGTTTTTTCCACTTCTGTTTCTTATGAGGGAATTTTAGGTCATTACAAGTCAGTTCTCATTCTTTTAACAAGTTTGAGGTTTTTTTTTTTTTTTTTTTTTTTTTTTTTGTTAACCCAAAGACATAATGCTTCAAAGTGTGCAAATTATAGTTTTATCGATTACCTCAGCAGGTATCCTGCCACGTAATTATTAGTGAGTTAGTGTCAGTAACCTAAAAGATTCAGGTCTTCCGACTATGCCCTTAAGTTGTGGCTTACCACTTGTTATTGAACAGTTTTTTCTAAAATGTGGATGGGGAGTAGATGCTGTACTCCCCTCTCCTTAGCTTTTACATCTGGTACCCAGCCTCATTCGCATACAGCACATAAAGTACAAAAACGTCTATATCTTGTAGCCAGCATTGGATTGGATCAGTAAGTGGTTTTCTTAATTAAAAAATTAAGAAAACAAAAGACTACCAACCCTAACTCCCTGAGTTGAAATAGCTTCTTTGAGCTGGACAGATGACATGAGTAAAAAGCATGAGTGCCACAAGCATGAAGATCTGAGTTTGAATCCCCAGCACCTACGTACAGGTGGGTACAGTAGTGTGCATCTAAGCCCAGTGCTCCTACAGAAAGATAGGCAGAGGTAGTTTCCAGAAGCCCTTTGAGTAGCTAACCTGGCATATTCAGTGCTGAATCCCTTTCTCAAAGGTCGAAGGTGAGGACTAGCACCGGAAGTTGCCATCTGACCTGCACCCTAGCACATATGCCCTCACATACATGCAAACATACAGACCTCCACACATGCACCCTGGCATACATGCCATCACATACAACTTGTGAGTGTATACACCACGCATGTGACCTCAAAACATGCAAGTGGATATGCCAATTTTGCCTCCTTGCTAATTATCTGCTGAAAGATGTTTAAGATTTTTAAAGTATCAAAGTTGGATCATAAACCCAACTTCAATGTTAACTTCTTTCTCCCAGTTAATACTTCCTTGATAAAGCAATAACGCTGCTTTGAGTCTGTTGCCTAGTAAATAGCATGTCATAATCCTGCTGGATGGTGATTTTATAGGAAAGTTTGTATGCATATCACCCAATCTATCTTTTAAAAAAAGTAAAAAATTTAAATGTATGCTGGAAGTAATGACAATATATTGTGGCATTTTATTTTAAAAAAATTGGGGAAAGTTGCATATTTTTTTAAAAGTAGCTGTTTGAGTAAAAAAACTGAAGGTACTTTTTTAAGGAAAAAATTTATATGCCACAGTTTACATAGACATTTCCAATTTCAGCATTTACTCTCGGATATACTGGCTTCTTTACTTGGATAAATGCATGTTTTCCTTGGTCAAAAGTGCATCACTCTGAACTTAGTTACTTATGTTTCCTTACAGTACCCTTTATATATTTTTATTGTATCTAGAAGCAAAATTATCTTTAAAAAAATAAGTTGGGCATATTTGTCAAACTACAGAATGTATAGAATCAAGGCTATCCCTTTTCTAGCAAGTGTTACTTAAAACTGAAAACGATACTGTGTTACAGTCAAGAGATTCCTATGAAGGCACAAAGGTGATTTTCTAAGTGTCACATACTCCATTCATTTGTGGCCTAAATTTCATGTTGAGAATGCCTGCTTCTGCTCTGAACAATGTGGGCATTTACTCTGTTTTACAGCAGTGAAACATGGATGTGAGCCTACGGTGCAAGGTGTGCGCAATTGGAAACCTGTTGATTTTTCTATGTGGACATATCTACACACAAGGGTTAAACTCACAGCCTTACTAGTTCCTTGCTTCCAGTATTTCAACTGGTCTCCCCTCATTACTACTATTTTTGCACATAGTTAAACTACCCTTCAGAATGATTCTTAAAAAGTGCTGTTTCTGTGGTATTGTATTCTCTAAATGATCATATTTAATTTTTTAAACAAGGTTACAATTTCTAATTGTTCTGTTCCTGTGTTTTTTGCTGCGTGTAATAAAAGCAAGTTTTTCTTTTTATGGTTATTTAATACATTAGCTGCCTGTAAATAATTCTTGTTACAATGCTCTGGAATGTGTTGTAGAAGTTGTACTAGATTAGTTTGAAGCCTTGTTTAAAAACCACATTGTTTTGGCTATTTCTATTAAATTAGAAAATTGCAAAAGTTTTCAAATGAATTTCCTTTCTTTTTGAGACCTAATTGCAATTCATTAAAGTTTATATTTTGCCAGACACTTACTATAAAATACAAGCCCCTGTCTTCATGTGTCTTTAGACTGTTAATAGTATAGTGATCAGGATTGGCACAGGAGACCTATAAGTTGATCACAGGTGATTAGTGTTTTCCACAAAGGGGAGAGATATTGGTGATTTTGTTTTGGCAAGTGTTAAAGATAAATTGGGTTTATCTTTAGAGCCATAGACAACTCTGCATTAGGTGAAGATTGAACATTAACTTCCTGGCAAAGTGAGTAAGGTGGGTGGAGACCTAGACGTTGTCCCTCTGTCTTCAGGTTGTACAGAACTTAAGTCATGAAAGACCAAGTTAAACAGGAGACTGGAAATCATTGTTGTCATCCTTTGTAGATAGGCTTAATGTAGTAGATAAAAATGTCTTTTGGGCATTCACTATACAGGCTTGGTTTGAACCCTAATTTTGCCCTTTGCTTCTGTGAATCTTTCGTAGTCATTTAGCTCAGTGTGAAATAAGAATCAGCATGTCTAGCTTGTGAACTCCGGGAATATAGGCTCATCCTAGCACAGGGATGATACAATAGGAGCTCCTAAAAGGCTTATTATTCTTTGATTTTCCAAGACAGGGTTTCTCTATGTGTATCCTTGGCTGTCGTGGAACTCATTTAATTTGAAGATCCACTGCCTCTCAAGTGCTGAGACTAAAGTCGTACACCACCATGCCCAGCTTTAAAAAAAAATATTTTTTTCCACACTAATTCCAATACCTGAGAGGTGGAGGCAGGAAATTTTTTTTAGTGAGACCAACCTGGGCCACGAAGTGGGACCCTGTCTCAAAAACATAATTTTGAAAAAGAAAATGCATTTCCCTTATAGTGATGAAAAAGATCTTTTCACACTAGACATTTTAAGTCTGTCCTCAGCTCTTTTTCCCCCTCCCCCCTCAGCTCTTACAAATTGGTAATTTTTAAAACTAACTTAGTTGATCAACCTAACAACCTTAATAAAGTTTTGAAGCTTAAGAGAATATAAAGGTGAAAATGTAACGGAGATTTTTGTCTCTAATTTTCCCCTATGCATATTACATAGCCTCAGATAGTGATAAACACATTACTGTTTGAGGTGGGTGGGTTGGGTGTTTTTACTCATTTGTAAAGATGTTAATGATCTGGAAGGGCCATAAAACTTAGGAATTTTATAATTTATTTTGAAAACATTTAAGTGTACATATTCTCAAAGCTCTACCGCACTGTTGGTGTAGCATTTGGCCTGAGTCTAACAATAAGGAAATAAAACTGTAATGTGGGTACATCCATAAGACCTTTGGTCTTTATTTTTAAAAAGAACATAAGTCATGGGTAGTGTACCAGAGACCTGATGGAAGGAAAGTGGTATAAATATTTAGAAGGCAGTTTGACAGTATGTCCATTTAGCAAAACAACAGTAGTAGTAATAGGTTCCCCTCTCAGACATGATCTCTCCACCTTGGGCCTTTGCCCACTTCCATAGTACCAGGTATGAATTCCCTTCTAAGCAGCAGGCCCCAGAGCCATCCAGGAAGCATCTTGTTACTGTTCATGTTGATTTCTGTGGCTTTGATGGAACATGCTGAATAAAAGCAACATGGGGAAGAAAAGAAAATGTTTGGCCTCCATGTCAGACCATCATTGAGGAAAGTCTGGCGGGAGCTCAAGCAGGATCTTGAAGCAGAAATCATGCTAGGTCACTCATAGGCTCATGCTTAGTAGCTTTACACAGCCCAGAAGCACATACACAAGTGAAGTGATGATACCACAATCTGGGGCTGGACCCACCTGTATCAAGATTATCTACAAACTGGTGTAGGCAGTTCTTCAGTTAAAGCTTTTCAGATGACTAGGCTGCATCTACTTGGCGTTGCTAAGTAGGACAGTTGTGCCCATAACAGTCATGCCACCATTACACAGTGGACACATCTTACCTGGCAGGTTGATTTGTAACTTGCAGGGTCTTCTGCTGGGTATAACTTGAAAATATTTGGTAGAGTGCTTGCCTATCATGCACGATGTAATCCTTAGCACCACATAAACTGGGTGTGGTGGTGCATGCCATTAAACTCAGCACTCCGGAGGTAGAGGCAGGAGGATCAAAAGTTTGAAGTCAGCCTGGTTACCTAGTTTGTTCATGAGACCCTATTTTTAAAAAAAAAATTTTTTTAGCACCTTAAGCTCACAGGCTTGCTTTGGTCTGGTCAGTTTCCTTTTTTTTATTCAGTACAGAGCCACCTGCTCAGAGGTGGCTGGGCCCTCCCACAACATCTAGAAGATACCCCACAAACATATCTACATGCCTGTCTGATGAAAGCATTTTCTTAACTGAGGTTCCTTCTTCCCAGATGACCTGAGCTGTGTCGGGTTCACAAACTAACCAGCTCCAAAGGAAAGCTATTAAATGACAAGAGCATTGAAAAGTGCCATTTAATGCAGCCCCAGTACTGTGGTTCATTACCGGGTATGCCCCTCCATAGAAACATGCTTGCTTACAAGGCACTGCAAAAACCAACAAATTAAGCTAGCTGTGCATAGTAGCATGAGTAAAGGTGAGGTCCTACCTATTGGGGAGGCTGAGGAGGGGAATGTCTGTTGGGTACAAGGGTTGTAAACCATGCTGGGCAACACGATTAGACCCTGTCTCAAAAAACTAAAACTGCTCTCAGAACTAAAGGAAACCAATCAAAAGGGGTTGACACATAAAATGACATTTGTATCAGACTGACAGTGAAGTACACTAGGAAGTACTAAATAGAAATTCTTCTGTGACAACTTTAATCCAGAGAGGAGAGAAAGGAAATAAAAAATATTCAAAGAAATAATGGCTGGAAACTCCTCCAGGTACCTGTATGAACCCAAGTGGGATAAGCACAGAGACCCACAATCAGATGGGTCATATAAAAAGAACATCAGACAAGGAACTCTTGAAGCAGCAGAAGAAAACTCCATGTTTAAACAATGAAGACAGAGTAATGGCAGGTACCAGGCTGGCCTCAAATTTGCTATGTAGTTAAAGTCTTGAACTCCTTTTGCTTCTGTTTGCTGGTTTTATGGAGGCATTTTCTCAAGTGAGGCTCCCTCCCCTCGGATCACTCCAGCATGCATCAAGTTGACATAAGAACTAATCAGCACACCCTCCTATTCAGTTGGGTAGGAAACTGCTGCATATCTCAACAGCAGACATCTATAGAAGGATGCGCAATATTTCCAAGGGCTAAAAAGTGCTGCAGCAGAGACTATATTACCCTTTAAAAGAAACTTCAATGAATGTGAACTAAACACACACATACAAACAAATGTCCATACACAGACATGCACATGCACACACACTGTGCAGGCCCATTTGGCTTTACTCTCTGCTGTTTTTGTTTTGTCTGACACAGGCTCTCATGTAACTTTGACTTGGCCTGAACACACAGATCTTCCTGTCTGTTTCTAAAGTACCAGGATTAAAGGCATATGACACTTGGCAGGCGCGTGCGTGCGTGCGTGCGTGCGTGTGTGTGACTCAGGACAACTTGTGAGAGTTGATTTTTTCCCACATGTTGGTCCCAGAGATCAAACTTAGATCATCAAGCTTGGCCATAAGTACCTTACCCACTGAGCCAGGGCCACCAGGTCCACTAAACTTACTGACTTCTAATTAAAATTGTATCATTAATTGTAAGAGGCAACCTTGGTTTTCCAGGCCCAGACTCTCTCTCAAGTCTTCTAGAAAGATTGTGATGAAAGGAGACAATCTGAGAGCACAGCCTTACCCCCTGTTCCCTCTCAGGAGGACTGCCTCTCTGAGCTGCCTGTCAGCCTCCAGCTCCCATCTGCCACCCCATCTGCTTCCCCAACCACCTTGTTGGTGCTTGTGCTGTGCCTTCTCACATCTGCCCTGCCCCTTAGTCTTTCCTGGGAGCTGGTTGCCTTCACTTTGCAGCCCTTCCTCTCACACTTTGAGCCCAATTCTTTCACTCCTAGGGATGACTAATGTGGGAGGAGAAAATTGACTCCCACAAGTTGTCTTCTGAGTGCCACATAAGGTGGCACACACAATAAATGCAAAATTTTAAATATAAAAAGAAAAGTCAGTAACTTCATTGGACAAGATTCATTTTGATGAGAATTGGGAAGTGTTCTCTGAGTGGCAGACCCTCCCTCAGTGGGATGTAGGAGAGGACTGTTCTGCTTCACAGGAGACACTCAGTCTGAGAGGATAGCTGCTAGTCCTGTAAGAGATCAAGGTTCCATTCTTAACAGTCAAAGGGCAACATCAGCCCTGTCTCTCCATCACACATGTTAACCCAGCTCAGGTAGACGGTCTCTCTACTGAGAGGAAGGCCAGAGGGTCTTATGTCAGGATAGGTCTCCCTTGGTGTCTGGCCAGCTCCCCAGATTAGGAACAGGCAGGGTTTTGTTCTTTGGTAGGCTCTCAGGTATCAAGTCCAGGGGCAGATGGGAAAATAGAAGCCCTTTGAGAGAGGCAAATGTACCAGAGGGAACCTGCAGGCTACCTGTAGAGCAGGAACTAGTCACAGGTTCTGATCTCATTCCGAAAACATTTACTGTCCATCACCTGTCTGCTAGTTAATGAGTTAGATACGGTCCTCCTTGGAGAAGGTCTCTGTCCATCTGGGTCCATCCCAGGGTTCTTCGACACAAGTGCAGGTGCTAACGTGGGATTAGCTTTGGGATGTTACCAATTTTCCTACTCCATGTATGGCAAGGGTTTTTCATTCCCACAATGGCCTTCAGAGGTCAAACCTACTCCGTCTTAGAACCAGCCTCCATCTTAAAAGGAAAAAAAAAAGGAAGGAAGGAAGGGAAAAAATATCGAGAACCTGACCTGCAGCTGAACTCAAGCTGCACACAAGTACCAGGAAGGACCCCACAGCTTGTCCTTGGCCAGAGCTACTCTCTAGCTACTTCCTAGCAACAGTTAATCAAAGATGAGTCTGATTGGGTCAGATGTGCTTTCAGACTGATTATATACAGTCTTGCTTCAGAGCACCCATCTATGGGCTTACAATAGTCATTCAATCAGGGGTTGGGGATTTAGCTCAGTGGTAGAGCGCTTGCCTAGGAAGCGCAAGGCCCTGGGTTCGGTCCCCAGCTCCGGAAAAAAAGAACCAAAAAAAAAAAAAAAAAAAAAAAAAAAAAAAAAAAAAAAAAAAAAATAGTCATTCAATCAGATGCTTGCCAGGATAGCTCACCACCCTCACTTGCTTCCATTTCCCATAAAACCTTGTCCCAATGAGAATTCGGGGCTACTTCACCAAACCGTCCTGTAGGTCCTGAGCGAGTAAGCCCAAACTTGAGTTTGCAATAAAGAGATTCTACTGTGACTGCATTAATGTCAGCTCCTGGTTGGTCTTTTGGGCTCAAGAATGAGGCACTACAGCCTCAGACCCACAGCCTCAGCCTCCTGAGTTCTGGGATTAAAGGCTGGATCAGGAGCTCAAGGTCATTCTTAGCTACCTGGTGTGTTCAAAGCAAGCCCAGGATATATGAGACACAAGTCTATTTTTGAAAGACAGGGTTTCTCTGTGTAGCCCTGGCTGTCTTGGAACATGATATATAGACGAGGTTGGCCTCAAACTCACAGGGCTCCATCTGCCTCTGCCCCCCAAGGTGTGTGCCACCATGCCAGCTGAGTCTCTGTCTTTAAAGGGGGGGGCAGGGATTTAAGGGAAGCATCTGGGAATTTATCTTGGTTAGTAGAGTGCTTGTCCAGCATGCACAAGTTTCCATCACCACCACCACTGTAACTTAACAACACGTCCTGGGATTGGAGTGACATTCCAAAGTGGTGCTGAGGGAGACTCACACACTCCCCTCTCCTGACCCGGGACATTAATTACTACTGCTGTAGCCACTCAACAGGCTGCAGTGTGTGGTTGAGTTGGGTGTGGTGCTACTAGCTGCTTGGTCTGGGATAGGGGTGTGACCCCTAAAGGTGGTGTGCTACCATAATGCATTATGTGACATTTGTTCCTCCAAAAATTCTAACAGAGAAAAGTAGTTAGTCCAAAAGCTGGACCAGCCTGGCATGGGCTTCCCATTTGTGCACCCCAGACTAATTCATTGAAATAAGTCTTGTAACCCCTCCAGTTTTATTGCTGCCTCCTTGCAGCCATGGGGGTTACATCTGCTTTTTTGTAATTCCTTATGGTTTGGGCATGTTGTGGTAAACTAAAAAAGTGGCTGAACGGTTCCCGCATGTCCCCTGGTGGTCTCGCTCCCTTGCTAGTTCCGGCTCCAGGGGGCATTGGAACTATGGCTAATTCCTCTCACATTAGTGTCTCTCTTGGCGGCTCTCTGCCAGCCGTGGACTCTCTGGTTCCAGCCACCTGGCAAAATCATGATTCTAGAAGTCCAGCATGGGCTGGCCTATCTCGGCTCCCTGCCATGGACTCTGCCCACACTCCCAGCAACTGCCCCCTGGTGGTTAAAGTAAAAACTCCCGGGGCTGGGGATTTAGCTCAGTGGTAGAGCGCGTACCTAGGAAGCGCAAGGCCCTGGGTTCGGTCCCCAGCTCCGAAAAAATGAACCAAAAAAAAAAAAAAAAACAAAAAAACCAAAAACAAACAAACAAACAAAAAAAAAAACCCTCCCAACTACCTGGTAAAATCAAGACTCAATAAACTGTAACCCAACAATCAGATTTATGTGTTAAATTCTCAATCCACAATACATCCACAGTATAAATTCACTGCCAATTAATAAAGATAGAAACCACCCACCTAGACAAGATAAAATTTACCTAGACCATGTGGATCCGAATCATCCTCCTCCTCTATCTCCATCCTCCTCTCTCTCTCTAAAACTTTTCTCCCGCCCATCCTTCCTTCTCATCCAATGACAGGCCTCGTTCTATCCTATACCTGCCTTCACCTGCACAATAACATCAACCGACATGGGCAAGGTTTCCATCTTGCTCAGTTAGAAGAACTGTGCATTCATTCATTCAAGGTCTGCCTTTAGGCTAGACCTTCCTTTAATAGAGAAATGAGCATCTGTTCTGTAACAAGCACCTGGAGTCTGTTACAACAGCAGTGTTCTCCTTGACATAATTCGACATATAAGGGATTGGTTTAGGAGTCTGAACCCACAGGAATTCTGGGTAAGAGCCAGCTGTTGACTGGAAGATGGTTCGGTGGTAAAGAGAGCTTACTGCTCTTGCAGAAGACAGAGTGAGCTTCAGTTCCCAGCAGCTGCATGGCAGCTCCAATCTGTAACTACAATTCCAGGGCAGCCTCTTCTGGGTTCTGTAGAAACCGGGCAAATAAGCAGTGCACTTTCACAATGTAGGCAAAATAGTCATACAAATACCATAAAAAATGTAAGGCAGGGAGGCGGGAGCTGCTGCAAGAGGCTGTGATGATGAGTACCTTGGTAAACAGTTGTCATTGGATGGCTGTTCCACTGATCACCTTGTGTCTTTCAGATGAGTGGAGGAGGACTTGAACAGCCATGGCACTTACATAGACCTGCATCCTTGGGGAGAGTGATGTCCATGCCTCAAGTTTTTACTGCCTTTTGACCTGGGATTGATTGATTATTTACTTATTTATTTATAGATGGTCTCTTTATGTAGTTCCTGGACTGTCATGAATATCCATGCCTGGCATTCTTGTTGTGATTTAATAAAGGTACTTTAATATAAATGTGAGGGTAAAGAGAAAAAGAGGTTGTTAGGTGTGATGGTGCATGGCTTTAATCCCAGCACTTGGGAGGCAAAGGCAGGTGGATCTCTGAGTTTGAGGTCAGTCTGGTCTACAGAGCAAGTTCTAGGACTACATGGAGAAACCCTGTTTCAAAAGCAAAACAAAACCAACCAATCAACCAACCAACCAACCAATAAACAATAGAGACACAGAGACACACAGAGACACACAGAGACACAGAGACACACAGAGACACACAGAGATACACAGAGATACACAGAGACACACAGAGATACACAGAGACACACAGAGATACACAGAGACACAGAGACACACAGAGACACAGACACAGAGACACACAGAGATACACAGAGATACACAGAGACACACAGAGACTCACAGAGATACACAGAGACACAGAGACACACAAGAGATACACAGAGATACAGAGATACACAGAGACACAGAGATACACAGAGACACACAGAGATACACAGAGATACACAGAGATACACAGATACACAGAGACACACAGAGATACACAGAGATACACAGATACACAGAGACACAGAGACACAGAGATACACAGAGACAGATACAGAGATACATAGAGATACAGAGATACACAGAGATGCACAGAGACACACAGAGATACAGAGAGATACAGAGAGATACAGAGAGACACAGAGACACAGAGACAGAGATACACAGAGATACACAGAGACACAGAGATACACAGAGACACAGAGATACACAGAGACACAGAGACAGACATACACAGAGATACACAGAAATACACAGAGACACACAGAGATACACAGAGACACAGAGACACAGAGACACAGAGACACATAGAGATACACAGAGATACAGAGATACACAGAGACACAGAGATACACAGAGACACACAGAGATACACAGAGACACAGAGATACACAGAGACACACAGAGATACACAGAGACACAGAGACACAGAGATATACAGAAATACACAGAGACACACAGAGATACACAGAGACACAGAGATACACAGAGACACAGAGATACACAGAAATACACAGAGACACACAGAGATACACAGAGACACAGAGATATACAGAAATACACAGAGACACACAGAGATACACAGAGACACAGAGATACACAGAGACACAGAGATACACAGAAATACACAGAGACACACAGAGATACACAGAGACACAGAGATACACAGAGACACAGAGACACACAGAGATACACAGAGATACAGAGATACACAGAGACACAGAGACAGACAGATGGGGGGTGCTCAGAAAGAGTGACAAGTTACCTCCAAGAACATAGACCTAGACCTCTCAAAGATGTAACAGTCCTAAGAAACCCAAGTTTGGGTGAGACAGCTCTGTGTTTGAACAAGAGATCTCAGAATGCTTCTGTATTCTGATTTCCTGTTTCCTCTTAACACCTGCTTCCTGTTTCAGTGTCCTTGTGAGAACAAGCTGAGCTGCAGGAATGCCAGTTCCCAGATCCTCCAGAGCCCTGAGCTGTGTGGCAAAGAACTAGCTGGTCACACGAAAAAGACATTTCGATCATTTAGAATTAGGAAGCTTGAGAAGGGTGGCTGCCAACCTCATTTCAAAAACATCTGGTAGATGCTTGCATCTAATCAAACAGGTGGAGATGCATAGATCCTGCCCCCTCCCCACCCCTGGAACATCAGTCACTGCAAAGCACATCCTCTCTCACCGAGACCAGACAAGGCAGCCCAGTTAGGGGAATGCGATCCACAGGCAGGCAACAAATTCAGGGGCAGCCCCCACTCTAGTTTTTGGGGCACCCGAATGAAGACCAAGCTGTACATCTGCTACATGTGTGTGTTGGGGGAGGGGGAGCTAGGTCCAGTCCATGCTCACTCTGGTTGGTGGCTCAGTCTCTGGGACCCCCAAGGGTCCAGGTTAGTTGACTCTGTTGGTCTTCCTGTGGCGTCCCTGTCCTTTTTGCCTCCTTCAGTTGTTCCCCTGACTCTTCCACGAGACTCCCCGAGCTCCATCCAATGTGGGCTGTGGGTCTCTGCCTCTGTTTCTGTCAGCTGAAGGGCGTAGGCTCTCAGAGGACTACCATGCCGGGCTCCTGTCTGTAGCATAACAGTATCATTAATAGTGTCCGGGATTGGTGCTTGCCTATAGGATGGGTCTCAATTTGGTCCAGTCGCTGGATGGCCATTCCCTCTGTCTCTGTTTTACCTTTGTCCCTGTACATCTTGTAGGCAGGACACATTTTAGATCAAAGGTTTGGTGGTTTCCTGTTCTTACCCCTCCTCTGGGAGTCCTGCTACAGGAAGTGGCCACTTCAGGATCCATGTCCCCCGCTGCCAGGTTTTTCAGCTAGAGTCACTCCATAGCCACTCTGGGGCCTGCGTCTGCCTCAGGCCTCTGGCACACCCTCCAATCTCCATTCTCTCTCCTCTGCTCTCCTCGCACCTGATCGTTTCCTCCTACCCGCTCCCCTCCTCATCCGTCTTCCACTCAGTTCCCTCCCTCCCTCCCTCCGTCCCTCCACCACTGATTTTACTTCACCTTCTGAGAGAGACTCCACCGTCCTCCCTCGGGCCTCCTTGCTACTTGGGTTCTTGGGGACGTAGCATGACCGCCCTTTACTTCATGGCTAATACTTACTATCAGTGAGTACAGACCAGGCATGTCCTTCTGGGTCTGGGTTACCTCACTCAGGGTGATATTTTCTAGTTCCATCCTTTTTCATGATGCCCTTGTTTATTTATTTATTATTTATTTATTTATTTATCTATTTATTATTTATTTATTTATTTATTTATTTTGTTTTTTTTCCTTTTTTTTTTCTTCAGAGCTGGGGACCGAACCCAGGGCCTTGAGCTTGCTAGGCAAGCGCTCTACCCCTGAGCTAAATCCCCAGCCCTGATGCCCTTGTTTTTAATAGCTGAACAGTATTCCATTGTGTAAGGAATCCCTTTGCAGACAGGAATTCTAATTCATAGGCCAGTGCATTTGGAGGTGTGTGTGTGTGTGTGTGTGTGTGTGGGTGTGTGTGTTTGAGCATGCGTGTATATGTGGTATGTGTGTGCATGTGTGTGTTTGTGTATGTGTGTTGTATGCATGAGTGTATGTGGTATATGCCTGTGCTTGGATACATGTGTGTGTGGTGTATATGTACAGTTGTTGGGAGCAAAGCCCTTGAAACCCTCCATTATTGATGTTAATATTATGGTTAGAGTTAAGTATGATTGGGTTCATGGAAAATCCCCAGCCAGATGCAGAAGACTAATACAAATCTGGTGGTCAGGATGCATAATGATATGATAAAGCTGTGTCCTTGCTGAGAAATACATCTGACGTCAAGATGCCCAATGTGATGACCTGTAACCTTTCTGAAAAACCAACAATCTGCTGACTAATAGATATGACGAACCTGTGACCTTTCTGACATCCTGTCGACATCAGCCGATTCCCTGACCACAGGAATACTGTGTCCTTGGCCTGCGTAAATGTTTCCCACTTCCCCCCTCTCTCTGTTACCCCTGTTATGGTATAAATTCAGCCTTGGAAAAAATAAAACTGTCGCCTTGATCAGACTCTTGTCTTGGCATCCTTCTTCGAGTCTCTCATCTCCCATTCTCTTCCAGGTACCCTCAGCACTCTCGTTGACATACAGTATGTGTGTGTGTACCTGTATCTGTGTTCCTGTGTATATGTGTTCCTGTGTGTATATGTGAAGCCACCCCTCAGCAGGGCTTTGGACAAATTTATTTTGTTCCCCAAATGAGTGACCTAGTGGCTAACAGGTACCTGAGGCCATTTTGTTCCAAGTCAGAACACAGATCACCCAAATGCCTCCCAGTTCTATTTGAAGGGAAACTTGCCCCCACAGGCATTTTGTCAGATAGTCCTCTCTTCTTTCTTTAGTTTACCACACAAGAATATCAACAAAAGCTGAGGTCAATGGTACTTTGATTAAATAGTCTGAGGACCTAAAATTCACTACTCCACTAGTGAGTCAACTAGATTTTCTTTCATTTTTTCCCTTAAAAAAAGATTTACTTATTTATATTTTACGTATGAGAGTTTTGCTTACACATATGTGTACCATGTTCATGCCTGCAGAGGCCAGAAGAGCATCAGATCCCTTAGAGTTACAGATGGTTGGGGGCCACCATGTAGGTGCTGGGAAGCAAATCTGGGTTCTCCGAAAGGGCAGTCAGTGCTTTTAATCACTGGGCATCTCTCCAGGCAACTGTTTAGATATTGTTTTTAATCGAAGGAAGACCTGTTGGAACGGGACTGCTGCAGTAACCATGGGCGGGGCACCTGCTCACTTGTTCCCACTTCCTGGTTTGTTGAGAGTTGTCATAGTATCTGCCACACTGGGGACTCACTGTTTGCAGCCTTCCAGGTCCCTCTGTGAGTAGCTGCGAGCCTGAGAGGCTGGCCTGGGAGGCTGGTGTCCCCTGGAACTCATGGGTAGTTGGGATACATGGGCTGCACTTGTTCTTGGACTCACCCTGCCTTCTTTTACTTTGCCTATTCTGTCGCTGAGCCAAGAGAGTGACATGGGTGGGCGTGACAGTCTGGGGCTAGACACGGAAGCCTGCACAACTCGGTGCAGTCTACCCCACACCCACCCTCCCTCCCGCAGGGCCCTGTGGAACCGCAGGGGGTGGGGTGGGATGGGGGGAACAAACTGGAAAATCCTTGTAGACATCCGTTGCCCTTTGGTACTCCAGAGCTCTTAGGCACCCCCGGGGCTATGCCTGTTCTGCCCGCTGAAGCTTTGCTGGGCAGACATCCCAGTTCAAAACCTGGAGCCAGTGACACTGATGGCCAGGAGGCTGCGCGGCAAGGAATGCTTTGGTGGGCATGATGATGGAGGTACTCTGGTGGAACATTGTAGAGTCTCTCCTTTAAGCAGCATTGAGACCCCTGCTCCGCCTCTGAAGCCCCTTCAAAAACTGGAGGAAGGGAGGGTAAGCAATTATTTTTATTTACTTTTTTTTGTTGTGTTTTGTTTTTTGAGATAAGGTTTTCTGTATAGTCCTGGATGTCCTGAAACCCGATTGGTAGACCAGGCTGACTTCAAACTGACAGAGATCTGTCTGCCTCTGCTTCCTAAGTGCTGGGATTAAAGGCATACACCACCACTGCCTGGCTTTATCTATTTTTTTTAAATGTGTGCATGTGTGTGAGTGCATGTGCATGTGTGTGCCAGTGCCCACAGAGGCCAGAACAGAATGTCAGATCCCTTGGACCTGAACAAGTCCAGTGTGGAAACTGGACTTAGACTTGGATCTTCCTAACAGAAAGCAAGCTCTTAAAGCTGTTGATCGCTCTCTCCAGTCCGGGAAGAAATTATTTTTATCAATAAGAATGAAATTTCCCCTTGTTGCCTAGAAGTGCTAACTCACATTGACATAGGTGTCTTAGGTCACTGTAACTGTGATTAAACAGTGACTAAAGACAATGAGGGAAGGAATGTACCCACTTCACCTTCCAGCTGTTGTCCATCAGCCGTGGAAGAAGTCAGGGAAGGAACTCAAGGCAGGAACCTGGAAGCAGGAACTGAAGCAGAGACCCTGGAGGAGTGCTGTTTACTGGCTGCTCCCCAAAGCTTGCTCAGCCTGCTACTAGGGTGGCACCCTTCCCCAAGGCCCCTGGGATCGTCCTATGCACACCAGTCATAAATCAAAAAATGACCAGATTTGCTTACAGGCAATCTGACGGAGGATCCTCTTCTCAGACAACCCTAGCTTGCATCAAGTTAAAAGAAAAACCAGCCAGGACCACAGGTGTCTGTTTACATCACAAGCAGAAAGCTTCAGACTTGGGTCGGGTACTTGTAGCCCATCTTCTAGGTCCATCCTACTTTGCAGAGTCCTAGCTGAGAGGACCTCACACTGACCCTTTTACACTCTGCTTTACTGTGAGCCTCATGAGGCCCTGACCATTTAAACGTCACAACTCAACTGTTTCTGACATCCTATAATAATCCCAGAGTGAGACATCTCAAGGTTTCTTTAGGATAAGAATCCTTCACACCAGGTCAACAAACCTGACTTTGTTGGGGTCACCCTGTTTGTCTCTACTGTTGGCCTAAGACAGACATTTAGTTCGAAAGTATGAGGAAAAACAAGTCAAGCAGCACAGGACTGTGCCTAGAAGGCCGCATGGTTACAGGACAAGACGAGGGGGTGTCTGAGGGGTCTTGGGAAGTTGCAATGTAAGGGAAACAAACTGGAGGGGCTGAGGCTGTCAGACAGAGGACAGAGAAAGATGAGAGAATTCTGGGTGTGCAGAACAAAACGTAGAGAGCTTCAGCAACAAGCCCTTTGCTTATTAAGCTAGAGGCTTGCCTGGTCTGGTGAGCCAGTGTTTCTGGGTCTGCTCCCAGGGCTTGGGGTGTTTGGGTCCTGAGTTAGACTGTGAGCCTCTGCTTGCTGACAAATCACATCTTGACAGGCCTAGCTTTGGAAAAAAAATTTTTTTTGGTACTGAGGATCTCTCCCCGAGGCCTTATATAAACTAGACAAGCCCTTTCCCATCGAGCTGCACCCAATTCCTTATTGTTGCAGATCTACTGGCTTTATTTTTGATTCTAGAACTGAACATCTACCTAGAACAAAGTGCCTCACTCTGCATGGGCAAACTCTGTCCTCCCCCACCCTCTCTCCAGGGCCTTACACAGTGCTGCATTTGGGGTTTTACTGCTGTGAACAGACACCATGACTAATGTAAATCTTATAAAGGACAACATTTAATTGGGGCTGGCTTACAGGTTCAGAGGTTCAGTCCATTATCATCAAGGTGGGAGCATGGCAGCATCCAGACAGGCATGGTGCAGGAGGAGCTGAGAGTTCTACATCCTCATCTAAAGGCTGATAGCAGAATAATGGCTTCCAGGCAGCTAGGACTAGGGTCTTAAAGCCTATTCCCACAGTGACACACCTACTCCAACAGTGCCACACCTGGGCCACTCTCTGGGCCGAGCACATACAAACCACATACATAGGATAGGCAAGCACTGTACACAGAGGCCAGCCCCAGAATGCCAGGTTTTATTTATAGCCAGAGAACAGGAAGTGGGCTGCAGAACAGGAAACCCAGGACCAGAGACAGCTAGATTAGTAACAGCTGGAGGGTTCCTTATTTGAAAAAGGTTTGAACATCTGTCTGCTTTTGATTGGCTGAGATTCTGTGACTTATTACAGGAGTGGGTTGTACTCTGTTCTCACAAGTTAGGTTACAGCTCACTGTGTTCAGAGAACCAGTAGGCAAATTTCACAGTTCTTTGCAACATCAATAGTTTAAGTGATGCCTTCACTACTAAAATCTCAGATTTGAGACTAACCACATTCAGAATAGGAACTACATATGCAAAGGCTTGCCTCATTCATTCATTCATTCATTCATTCACTCACTCACTCACTCAAGATATGTGTGTGTGTGTGTGTGTGTGTGTGTATTTTAAATTCTTTCTTCCCATAGGCCTTTGAAAACATTTATAGTGTAGTAGAAATAATTCTGTCAACAGCCAACTCTGGACAGTATTGTTTGTGCTGGAAATCTCACCCAGACAGGAAAGAATGTGTGTGTGTGTGTGTGTGTGTGTGTGTGTGTGTGTGTGTGTGTGTGTGTGTGCCATAGAGACCTAGAAGCTACTATTGCTGAAGGCACTGACTTGGACCTCTGGATGTCTTGTGTGTAACTAAAAGCAAAATAAAAAGCCCAGTTCAGTGGTAGAGCACTTGCCTAGCAAGCGCAAGGCCCTGGGTTCAGTCCCCAGCTCCAAAAAAAAAAAAAAAAAAAAAAAAAAAAGAAAAGAAAGAAAAAAAAAAAGCCCAGCAAGACAGCAGGATGGCCCAGTGGCTAGAGGGGCTTGCCTTGCAAGGCTACCAACCCCTGAGTTCTATTCTAGGAACCCATGTAAAATGGAGGGAGGGAACTGACTGTCAGACATCCTCTGACCTTGACATGTATAGGCCACTTCTCCAATAATTGTAAAATAAGTAAGACTTCTGTGTAGGTTGATGTCATCTTGTAGGTGAAGGCAGGTACAGGATAGAACGAGGCCTGTCATTGGATGAGAAGGAAGGATGGGAGGGAGAAAAGTTTTAGAGAGGAGAGGAGATGGGAGCAGCCAAGAGAACATGGAGGCGGGTGTTCCGATTTCTCTCTGCACATTTACAGGTTGTTATGACTATTCTTAAGGGATGGATGTGTACAGGGCTTTGTGTGTCTAGATGAGCAAACCTATCTTATCTAGGTGGGTTGTTTGTACCCTTATCATTTGGTTGTGAGTTAATTGTGTGGATGTATTGTACATTGAGTAATTAACATAAATCTGGTTGTTGGGCTACAGTTTGGTCACTCATGACCTCGCTGGGTTGATGAGAGTGTGAGCAGAGTCTGTGACAGGAAGCCATGCTAGTATAGAATGCTTGGGGCTAGCGTGGCGTGGGGCCACACTAGCACGCCCACGGAACTCGATGTGTGTGTCAGGTGTGATAACATCCCACCAAGGGGACAGTGTGTAAAAGAGGCTGACAGAGAAACAGCTAGAGTGTGGGGATCCTCACGGAGTGAGAACTTGCGGGAACTGGTCATGCATGTTTTTATTTATACCACAACATTCTGGCATTTCCATCTCCATTTTGTACCGTGTCTATCCTACTGCCTCTTTTTGGAGGTTGTAGCAGGAGAGGGAAGTGACCTTGTACACCTCTATCAATGAACACAATGGATTTGAATCTTGATGGTTGCAAAGCAACCGTAAGCACTGGGAACACACACACACACACACACACACACACACACACACACACACACACACACACCACACACGGAGTAGAATTTATCGCCTGTTGCAGGAGAAGAGAGCAAGGGTGTCATTTTCAAAGCAACGCTCTCCCTGAACAAAGATAGAATGTGGTTTCATTCAAGGTGGCTATTCATATAGGGGTTAGCCCATTCCTAAGCAGGCTCCGTTTATGGTCATAGAGATTAAAATGATGGACAGGAAGGCCTCTACGCATGCTCAATTTGCACCATAAAGTTTCAATTGACAATGGAGAGAAGTAGCCTCTGACTGTGCCTGCCTTGCACAATGGATATCTCAGTGTTGGGAGGGAAGTATGTGGAGTGGTGAGGGAGGAAAGGGACCCATGTCTAGACAACTAGATCAGACACATCAACCCCAACGGTTACTGGGGTGACGGTGTCACAGCCAGATAGCCCTTACGTCCTTTACCTCCTCTATCTCTCCTGCACACAGCAGGCTAATCATCTAAGGCTCATATGTATTAGAGCTAGCACATGCCTTCAGGGCCTCAAGGCTGATGACAGAAGTAACTAAGATGTTTTCAAAGTGCCAGGAACAGCAAGCCAATCAGTGTATGTCGTGTCTAAGTTGCCCTGAACCCCCTTAAGCAGGATCAGCTGTCCCACTATGGATACTGGCTTGTTCCTTCCAGCAATAACATCTTCCCTGGTTTCAGAGCCAGATGGCAGATAACCATTAGTCAGACCAGGGTGTGAACAGTGCTTAAATGCATATTCCTTGCCTCTTCCCCCCCAGATTCCTGAGACTCTTCCCAGTGTCCCCAAAGACAAACTAAGAATGTGTGAGTCTGTGCTTCTTGACACGGCCCTATGGAGTAGATTCCCTCCCCCCCTCCTTCCCCCACTGCTTCTTCTGGGAGTCATTTTTGGGGTGGATGGACCTGGTCATTCCCTAAAGTCAGCCTCCACTCCCACTTTGACCTAGGACTCATATTAATTAGGCAAGGTGAATCTCTATTGGGAAACAACCTGACTGAACTGGAGGAAAAGTCCAAAAGCCACCCCTAGCAGTGCTCAGGGTGGGCACTTTTCTCCCCAAGCAGTCCAAAGGGGACTGGATTGGTTCTTAAGACAGATACTCTTAGGTTACTTGGTATGACCCACTCCTTGTAGACAGTCTAGGCAGACTGATCACAGGGGTTGGTTGGAAGGAGGTGACTAGAGAGAAAAACAGGATGTCACTTCCTAAGCAGGCCAGGGATGGGGTGCCAAGGGCAGTAGGCTATTCCTAAAGACCCCTTCTTTTCAAATATGGCAAATGCCGTCATAACTCCAGGTCCCAGGACACACTCTGGTTTGGGATGTGGGCTTTGCTGCCTTGCATGGATCTGGATCTGCATACACAGGCTGCAGCCGTGTTGTTGTCTGTAGGGAGCTCAGCACAGCCAGCGCACACCAGGGTTGACCCAGGGCATCTGGATGAGGATAGAACTGCCCTGAGCAGGAGGAGGGGAGCTATGTCCCCGGGGTTCCTCTCACTTTGTGAGAGTGAATGTGTGCGTCTTGGGGTCTACTGGCTCCTCTGTAACCTCAGACCTGAGTAATTTCAGTTTCCAGTCTGAGAGTTTTCACCCGTGAGGAACACCAGGTCTTATCTAGTTCATAGGGGAAGTCTGAGGATTAAACGAGGACGATTCCATGAGAACTCTGCAGAATTTAAAGGTCTCAATGGCGGCTTTTTAGTCCCACTGGGCTTTCGGAAGAAATTAACGGTTAGTGGGTTCTCCTGTGCTACAGGAGACTAGGGATGCTCTTAGCTGAATGAACCACTGAGTTCATGACCTGGCCCATGACTGACTCCCTGGAGGATGCCCAGCAAGAATGGTGCTGAAGCACCTTCTCCACAGAGCAAGTAGCTCAGGAGTAAGGCTGGAGGTCAGTGGAAGGCAGCCAGCACTTGCCTGATTCATCAGGTTCAGGGTTGGGCTCTTAGGTGGGGATTGTCCCTATGGTCCGAGACCTCAGGAATCCAACGTGGCCACAGAAATCTCCTTTGGCCAGACTCTTTGTGCTTTGTCTGTATCGGCTCAGCCTGATGGCCTGCTTCTTAGGTAGTCAGGCATGGCCTGGGCATGAGAATGTCTCCCAGGAGCCTCTGTGAGCTTTGCCTGGAGCCTTGACGGTCTGATGACTGGCATTTGACCAGGTGTCTGTCTGCTGTCATGTGTTGGTCATGGCCCCACACCTTCTTCAGTTCCCTGCATCCTGAGTTTCTAAGAGACAGGTTTCAGGAATGGGGCAGGAGAAGCAGTTCTGGGGGGCAAAGAAAAAGAACTTGGGTGGTTTTGATGAAGATACCCTGAGAGAAAAAACAATTGTGATGTTACAGATGAGAGGAAACGCTGCCCAGTAGAGCGGCCACACCTGACGCACACACCGTAAATATGGAAAAATTTCCTGGAAAACCATCTGATCTGTTTCAGAACCATATTCACGGGTAAAGTAACATTCCAATCTGTGTTATCTTGGATGAGGTCACCTCTGTGAAACAATTGTTAGGCTCCCTGAAACTTCAGAGTTTCTATATTGAATAATAATAATTTTTTAATAATTTTTTTTTTTTGGAGCTGGGGACCGAACCCAGGGCCTTGCGCTTCCTAGGCAAGCGCTCTACCACTGAGCTAAATCCCCAACCCCAATAATTATTTTTTTTGCTTTTACTTTATGGGCACTGTTGTTTTGCCTGTATGTATGACTGTGTGAGAGTATCTTATCCCCTGGAACTGGAGTTACAGATAGCTATGAGTTGTGTGGTTGCTGGGAATTGAACCTAGGTCCTTTGGAAGAACAGCCAGTGCTCCTAACCATTGAGCCACCACCACCACCACCACCACCATCATCATCATCACCATCATCATCACCACCATCACCATCACCATCATCATCACTAGTGAGGAGAGACACACATATGTTTCTGCACACATGTGGAGGTCAGAGAACAACTTTTGGAGGTCAGTTCTTTCTTCACCCTTTGGGACCCAGGGGCACAACTTTGGCGGCCATCACTGCACGGTGAGCAGTTTTCCCTGCTGAGCCATCTTACTAGATGTTTCCCCCATGTCTTTAGTACAAAGATCTTGTTTGTTTGCTTTTGTCTGTGTTCTGTGTGAATGGGTGTCTTGCCTGTTTGTCTGTGTGTGCAGTATGTGTAAGCAGTGCCCTGGGAGGCCAGGAGATGACATCAGATCCCTGGGAACTGGAGTTACAGACATTTGTGAGCCTCTAGAGGGTGCTGGGAACTGAACCAGGGTCCTCCGCAAGAGCAGCCAGGACACTTCACCTCTCCAGACCCCAGCCTCAGTTTTGCTGAGACGGTCTCAGTATGTAGCCCAGGCTGGCCTTGAATTCATGATCCTCCTGTCATCTATATCTCTTATGTGCTGAGATATTCCAATCACACCTGGCTAAAAACACCTTTGTTGTTTTTGTTATTGATCTGATAACTACAGTGGATCCACTTACTATGTTTCCAAGTTCTCAGGTGTGCTACCCAGGAAGAAGTAAAGCAAAGGCCTCTGGGAGCTTCCTGGAGGACCATAGTAATTGGAGCCTGTGAGACAGGAGGTCAATGTAATGTAATAGTAACACAAGAGGGCAGTTTTTAAAGGACCTGGAGATGATCTGTGGGTCCTGCTGACCAGGATTCCCTAACGTGGGCTCTGACCAGTTCAACCTAGTCTTGAATTCCCAATTCTCACGCCTCAGCCACCCAAGTACTAGGATTACAGGCACAGTTGTTTCTGAAGAGCACTTTAAAATTGCAAGCAAAGGGCTGGAGAGATGGCTCAGTGGTTAAGAGCACTGACTGCTCTTCCAGAGGTCATGAGTTCAATTCCCAGCAACCACATGGTGGCTCACAACCATCTGTAATGAGATCTGTTGCCCTCTTCTGGCCTGCAGTCACATATGCAGGCAGAATGCTGTACATAAAATAAATAAAAAAAAATCTTTTTTAAAAAAATTGTAAAGTATGCATTGCAAGCTACCATTAAACACTTAAAAACACCCAAAGAGGGTTCAGTTGATGAATGTGCCTGTTGCTAAGTCTAACAGCCCAAGGTCAAACTCCAGGGCCCACATTGGTGGGAAGCAGAGCACCAACTTCTTCAAGTTGTCCTCTGACCTCTATATGCACAATGGGACAAATGAATTTGTCCCCGAAATAAATAAAATGAAAAAGTCCCTGAGGGAGAGGTAATAGCTTAGGTCTTCAAATAACCTGCGAGAAACACTAAAGACAAGATTATTCTGGGCCAGAAACCCTTAGGGTTGAGATACCATTGCAACCATTATCATGGTTGTTTATTAGCATGATGAAGAGGATGATGACGACGACGACGACGACAATGACTTCAAGGGACTGCCACAAGGGATAGGAAACAGTTTCAATCTAAAAATCCTTAGACTGCATGTGCAGGCAAGTTCACACCATTGAAAGAAGCTGGTGTTTGTGAATGCTGCAGTCTCCTGCTGTAGCATCTTTGAAATTCACGGTTGCATCCGGGCAGGCGCGTCGGCGGTCCTCTCAGAGGAGCACGCGCGCCCTCTGGTGGACAATACTGAGCAGACCGCCAATGCCTTGCAAAAGCGCGACGGTCGCTAGGGGAGCTGCAGATGTCACAGGCTGGTGAGCCAGAAGGTTTGCAAGTGTTTGGACAGCTTTGAGAGGGCACTTAAGCTTCTTTCTGCCAGCCACGTGTTTAAGCTGGGGCAGGGAAATCTTATGACACAGATGGAACTCACTGGACAAAGTTTTGTTTTGCTTTGTTTGCGGTCACTGTTCTAAGAATACAAAACACAATCGCCAAGCAACCTAACCCCTTTGCTTTTTCTCATTTTAAAATCCACGAACATCTTGACTAAGACTTTGGAAAAAGGAGATGGAGAAGGACAGAAGGATGTCAGGGGCTGCGCTGGTCTGATGTCCTGGTGGCTCTAGGAGCATGGGAGTTGAGGTCTTCCTTGCAAACTAACACTGTGCAAACACAGAGTTGGGGGCCTGGCTGTGGTGCTGGAGGAGAGTCTTGACATTTTTAAGCTACACTGGCTCCCCACATAGTGGGTGTTTGTTTCAGACAAGGGGTGCTCTTGTTGGACAACAGAACCTAGGAATCTTCTCTGATACAAGGCCTCTCTTCCCCACGCCAATCTTGTCTTTGCTCTTCTTGACATAACAAAGCCGCTCACCAGCAAACAAATAAAAAACCTCAGGCTGTACCTAATTTTTTTTTAAAGATCACTAAATGAAACTGACAGTGGGGAGATCACACTTGATAGAATGTGTCAGACTAAAAATTAACTGAAGAATACATTTATGTCACTGAATGGATAATCTGATTAGAAAGCAACAGGAACAAAAGGAAAGTTCGGGCTGCAGTTCTGTAGTTGCTGGAATAGAAGGGCCTGGCTCAGTCAGCCATCTTTATGATGTAGAATTTATATAGGATAATTGCTAATGAAAAGAATTTCAAGAATATGATGATGGCTAATGGGAAACCTTGGAAGATTTCAACTGCTCAGAAAATAGATCAAGAAATGAAGTTGAGGGGCTGAGGAAACGGCTCGGGGCTTCATGTGCTTGCCTCACAAGTGGGAGGACTGGCATTCAAATCCCTCAAACCCGCATAAATGCTGGGGGGGGGCATGGTGGCCCTTCTGTGATTCCAGCCATGGAAGGTGGACACAGGGGATCCCCAAAGTGACCTGGCTAGCAAGAATTAGCTGTGGGAGAGCTCTGGGTTTGATTGAGACACCCTGCTCCTACGAGTAAGCCAGCAATGGAAGCTGGCTCTTGCCGTCAACCTCGGATTTCTACACAAGCATACCCACATGCATCCACATGTGTGCCCCACCCCACATGCAAATATACACACAGGCAAAACATGCACATATACATATATATATGTATATATGCATTCCACGCACATATAAAAATGGAAAACAAGAAAATGATAAGAAATGAAGTTGAATCAAAGGCATTTCCCCTGAAAGATGAGTTTTCCCCACGTGTGATGTCCACTCCCTGTCACTCTTTCTCCTTACAGCGCTTGGGGCCATGTGTGAAAGGCACTGACCTACTTTGTGCTTTGTTCACAAACAGAATAACCCCAGTTCCAAATACTGAGCTTTGAACTGAGTTTCTTTGTATTCAAGTCTCTTAACTTCCCGAGTCTTTCACTGGCTGCTCCCCACCCCACCCCCAGGCACACTGCCAGCTCCCACTCCTCCCCTTTATAGATCCCTGTCTCCTCCTTGCAGAGATTCTCTCTGTGGCTTACTCTTATCTACACAGTCACAACTTCAAACCGCACCTGCGCTGACAGTCCTGCTTGAGCTTCCTGTATAAGCAGTGGCAGTGGGTAACCAAGGCAGCAAGAAGAACTTAATGGAATGACATTAGGTCTGTCTAGAACTGGCAGGCAAGCTGGAGACCAGGCAAGTAAAATGAGCAGGAGTGCAGGGGAAGCACAATGGTCAGGCACTGCTCCAGGGGCATACCACAAGGGCCGGCTGGTCAGGACCTGCTGGTCCCTCAGAGAGAACACACTGCCTCCCAACATGGGCCACAGGAGAGTGGCTGGGTGGAACTTGAACTGTCCTGTGCCACATCCTGAAATGCTCTGGGTACAGGGTCTGGGGAGAAGGGGCCTTGGCGGAAGGAGGGGCTCTTCCTCTTGCCCTCCACCCGTGGCAGATTCTTCATACACAGGAAGAAGGTTCAGAGGCATGACACCTACCACACCTAAGATGTTTACCAGTTGACCTACTCCACAGAAACTGTCTCAATTCCATTTTAGGCAAGGAGACTGCCTGGTTCGTAGTCACAAGATTTTTCAGGCCTGTCTTGTCTTGAACCTTCCTGTCTTTTTGCTTCTGGTTCGTTCCATCCATTGAGTCTGAACATGGATTTTTAAGCCTGAGGACCCTGGCTCTGGCTTGAAGACCTCCTTCATGTTTCATACTCTGCCCTCTGCCCCTCCCTCACCACACCCTCAATTTAATGGTGCTTATTTTGAGGGCACCTGAAATAAGGTGTAGGTGGTAGGGGAGGGGAGTGTGTGTGAGAGAGAGAGAGTGTGTGTGTGTGTGTGAGAGTGTGTGTGTGTGCGTGTGTGTGTGTGTGAGAGAGTGTGTGTGAGTGTGTGTGCATGTGTGTGAGTGTGTGTGAGTGTGTGCGTGTGTGTGAGTGTGTGTGAGAGTGTGTGTCTGTGTGTGTGAGTGTGTGCGCGCGCGTGTGTGTGAGAGAGTGTGTGTGAGAGTGAGAGTGTGTGCGTGTGTGAGTGTGTGTGTGAGAGAGTGTGTGAGAGTGTGTATGTGAGTGTGTGAGAGTGTGTGTGTGTGAGTGTGTGTGTGTGTGTGTGTGTGTGTGTGTGTGTGTGTGTGTGGTGGTGGCAGTGATGTCGGGGCCCGTTGTTTTGCACAGAGACTCTGAAGAGGTTTGAGTAAAAGTCAGTCTATGGCCATGGGGCAACTTTCTGCTCCCAGATAGTTCTGCTACATAAATAACATCACATAACATAACATAACATAACATAACATAACATGCCACACCATACCGTACAATATCATACCATACATAACAGCTAATCAATTAGATGCACTTATCTAAGGCTGAGGGGTTTCCCAACCCCCTTTTTGACATGTGTCTTACCTTTAACCTTTAACCTTTCTGGTAGGAACAAGCTGGGGTTCCTGCTTCCAGGCCGCACTGGTGTCTGACTGTCTTTAGAAACCCACAAAGCAGTGAGTGACAGGCCCTTCCGTCAGTCAGAAGCAAACACAGAGGGCACAGGAGTTTCAATGTTCAGGGTGTTCGAGTCCTTCAGATCTTATTGTTTTTGGTTCTTTTTTTTTTTTTTTTTCCGGAGCTGGGGACCGAACCCAGGGCCTTGCGCTTCCTAGGCAAGCGCTCTACCACTGAGCCAAATCCCCAACCCCCCCTTCAGATCTTATTAAATGTCCTTACAGTCATTCCTGAACTTGAACCACCATCACTGCAGCTGGAGGGTGGGGGGTGGGTGTCAATTCAGCAGACGTTGAAGTCTGGCTGTGCTTGAAGAGGTTGTTTTAGCTCATTTCTTGGGGTTGGAAAAGAGAGGCTTAAACTTACCTATTTTTTTTTTTCCGGCTATCCAGTCTTCGTAGGAGAAGCCACACTCACAACAGCTCCTAAGATTCATGCTTTTCATTTTGCTCTGTGCGAGTAGCAATATGGCCTTCAAAGTTTTGCCTGAATGAGTTTTTTTATTCCAGGTGACTCTAAGTGATAATTTAATTTTAGCAATTTACCACTGAGGGCCAGCAGCTGCCATATTCTTTGTATATTAGCTAGATTTTACTGCCTTGTTCTTGAAAATCCAATCCTACAGTCAGCCCTTAATTTCCCCATAGCCCTTGTTGATTCTTTACTGTTGGGTCCTTGAGTGAGAACCTCAGAGGCCAGCCTAGGATGACTTGGGAAAGGAGCTGACTTAGGGAGGACCTGGACAGCACACGGAGTCTACAGGTCTAGCCAGCCAGGATTAGAAAATGAACAGGAGCTGGGAGGGGTAGCACTCAGGAGTCAGAGGCTGGCGATCACTGAGTTCAAGGCCACCCTGGTCTACAAAGTGAGTTTCAAGACAGCCAGGGCTACACGGAGAAACGCTGTCTCAAAAACAAAAACAAAAACAAACAACAACAACAAAAAATAAACAAAAAAACACCAAAAACAAAAAACAAAAAAAACAAAACCCCAAAAAACTCCCAAAAACCCACAAACAAAACAAAACAAAACAAAATGGACAAAAACCAAACCAAACCAAACCAAACAACCCCCCACTCCAAACCCAAACCAAATCAAAACCAAAACCAACCAAAAAAAAAAAAAAAAAACCCAAATAAGAAAACAAACAAGGGGTTGGGGATTTAGCTCAGTGGTAGAGCACTTGCCTAGCAAGCACAAGGCCCTGGGTTCGGTCCCCAGCTCCGAAAAAAAGAAAACAAACAAATACAAACAACAACAAATTACACTTGGGACATTAAACTTTAGCTGGGTGGTGGTTGCACCTGTCTTTTAATTTCAGCACTCGGGAGGCAGAGGCAGGAGGATCTCTGAGTTTGAGGCCAGCCTGGTCCACAGAGCAGAGGTCCAGGATAGCTAGGGCTACACAGAGAAACCCTGTCTGGAACCCACTCCCTGAAAAGGAAAATGATTAAGAGTCAGGACATATTCCCGAGGGCTGCTGTGGGCCCTGTCATCACCGAGGCCACCTGAGACTTTGCGTTCTACTTATTTTTCATTAATGTGTAAGTGTGGAGTAGAATGACCAAGGAGTCACACTGGTGTGAATTCCTGAGTTCTGGGAACTGTTAGATTACCAGTTCCAAGGACCAAAGGCAGACACACAGACCCACAGACAGACAGACAGACAGGCAGGTAGACAGACAACATACTTTCCTCCTCTGTCCTTCTGTTCTGCCTTTCATGGATAGTGTCATGATTAATCCTGATTGTCAACCTCTCTACATCTGGAATCAACTGAACCCAAGCTTCTGGGGGATATTCTTGATCAGACTGTTTGAGCCAGGAAGAGCCCCCCCCCCCCCACCCAAGTCTGGGCCATACCTTGCGGTGGCAGCTCAGATAAAAAGACACAGGAGAAGGAAGTTTTGTTTTTTTGCCTGCTTGTCCCCCTCCCGCCCCCTTTGTTGCTGTCAGTTTCTTTAGGACTCTAACATGGACTGAACACCACCAGCTCTCCAGGGACTCCAGATTGGGGCTGCTGAGACAGCAGCCTCAACGGCTGGACAACTGCCACATTCTGGGCATTTGTGCCATGAGACAGCCATTGTTGGCTGACGTGGACCCCAGCCTGGAAGCCACTGTGATGTATACATGGTCAGCTCTGTTCTCTGATACAGATGGGGTGATACCTACTAGAGCTGCCAGCGGGACGCTCTTATTCCTTCTGCTCTTCTGCTAGTCTCTCCTGGAAACGCCCTCACAGACAAACCCAGAAACTGGACATCTGCGAGGCCCGTCAGATCGACACAGGGAATTAGTCAGTGCAGTCAGATTTATTTAAACAGAGACCGGTGGGAACGGCCTGGAAGCTGAGCTAGAAGAAGCACATGATTCAGGCAAATAGGTTGGAGCCGGACATGTGAGGAGCTTGGGTATCATCTGTTTTGGGTGATAACGAAAAAAAAAAAAATTCAGGCTAGAAGGCAAGGGACCAAAGGGAGGGAGATCTCTGCTCTGAGATGGACTCCAACGCCTGCACATCACAAGACAAAATAATGGGCTCCAATGTGTTAATGGGTTTTAATGTTGCACATGTAGGAGCAACCTGTGGCCTCTTTGAAGAAAAGTTCTCAAAGCAATGTGGTCAGGCTGCTGCTGTTTCAGGGCTTTTGGGAGCCTTTTAGGTCCCGCCTATGTAGGTGCCTAAAGTAGCATTCGTGGAGATGCCTAGGAATCAATACATCTATCTAGATCACCGACATCCCGTATGGCTATTAGATTCCAGAATGGCTGGAAACCATCCAAAGCTAGCAAGAAGTTTCTTCAGCAGCCAAGCCTTGCCAATTTAGAAACAACAACTAAACTGTTTATCAACACAAACGTTTAGGGGCACCCTGTGTATCATCTGTGCTGCAGGTTATAAACATCTATATTTCTAGCTATTTCCCTTAGCAGGAATAGAAGATGTTCTGAAGAGCTTGATCAGAAGGAAAAAAAAAAAAAAAAAATCACAGCTAAGCTGCTACCTGATTTCCTCAGAGTTCCCCAAACGGCTCCCCCGGACCTTCACTAGACAGGGAAATGTGTCGGAGCCCCATTGATCATGTTCACGGTTGCACTCTCCCCCAAAAGTTTGTCTTCCAACCTGCTTTATTAGCCATGAAATGCTTCTCCTCTTCATGCATTATTGAAAGTCTCGGGTTTAATAGAGCCTAAAAATATCAGCAATGGGTAGAGCTGCTTTCAGAGTGGAGACTGGGGAATGGGCAGGCTGCACGGCTCGGCCTTTCGGAGAGGAAACCGAGATGGAAATGGGGGATGGGCCAGTCTTTTGGTTACCCCTCTCTCATTTGCATTAGAGGAAATAGTCTTTTTGGTTCCCGCCACTTTCGCGGCTTGTTTCAGCTTTGTGCCGAGATGGGGTGGGGAGATACCAGGGTGACACAGTCATGTAGGAAAGGATGTCGCTTTACTTCAGTTGCCAGAGGCACAGGCAGAGAAGATGAACTTCAAGGCAAGGAAGCACGCTCAGGGATAAATGCAGGCTCTTTCACAGGGATCGGATGATCGGGCCGGAGAAGACAGTAAGCACACGTGTGCACCTAACAGTGGCTTCAGACACCGTGAGTCGCCGGCCCCATCTCAGCAACTGATAGAGAAACCTGAAAAAAAATCACAAGGTTTAAAGGGTCCGAACAATGCAACCAACGGCTCTCTCCTAATCGATACGAACATCGTACCCTCCATCTTCAGAATTTGAATGCTTTCTCGATGGTGTGCTGTGATCCCCACAAGAAAGACCATAGGGTCGGCCCTAAAACCCGTGGAGCACACAGTGTGCTCTCAGATGCCAGCAATTGACAGCAATACACAATCTAGGGAAATGGAACCACCTACTTCTAAGTAAGCAGCAGAACACTAGGGAATTCAGAGCGAAGTTAGAAAATGCTTGAACTTAAGTGGAATTGCACACCCACCATGATGAAGTTTCCGGAATGTAGCTGAAGCAGAGTTTAGACGGATTTTTGTGGATTTAAATGCTGACATTAAGAAAAACAAATAAACAAACAAACAAACGAACAAACAGGTCGGGGGCTGGAGAGATGGCTCAGTGGTTAAGAGCACTGGCTGTTTTGGGTTTGAATCCCAGCAACCACAGAGTGGCTCACACACATCTGTAGCTCTAGTTCCAGAGGATCTGACCCCTCTTCTGACCTCTGTAGGCTTCAGCATGAATATAGCGCACAGACATACATGCAGGCTAAACACCCATACATATAAAATTAAATACATAAATACAAAAAATTTAAAATCTCTGCCCCTAGAAGCCGTGCAAGTGTGACTGCTATGTCACAGGTTGGCCACTAGGTGGCAGAGAGGAGAGAGGCCAAGTCTATGCTCTCTTTAGTAGCCTACATTCCTTTTTTTTTTTTTTTAAGATCCAATTGATAAGATATAATTATCCACTTAAACATACAAAGCCCTGTACCATCCATCCCTTAGGAACATTGATAACAACCTGTAAATACACAGAGCACAATTTTAACGCAACCTGCCATATTGTCCTGCCATGACTTCTCTCTCTCTGCCTCCTGTCTCTACCTTTCTGTCCTAGTCTCCTCCTCTTCCTTTTTTTTCTACATGCTTAATTCTTTTTTTTCCTTTTTTTTTCCTTTTTTTTTTTTTTTTTTATTAACTTGAGTATTTCTTATATACATTTCGAGTGTTATTCCCTTTCCCGTTTTCCGGGCAAACATTCCCCTCCCCCCTCCCCTTCCTTATGGGTGTTCCCCTCCCAACCCTCCCCCCATTGCCGCCCTCCCCCCAACAGTCTAGTTCACTGGGGGTTCAGTCTTAGCAGGACCCAGGGCTTCCCCTTCCACTGGTGCTCTTACTAGGATATTCATTGAGTAGCCTACATTCCTGAAGTGATCCTGAGATGACCACCAGTATTGCTCTACACAGGCCCTGAGGGTGGAGGCAGACCATGCCTGAGATGACCATGCCAGGTGCCATAGTACACCAGTCTGGCACAGCACTCCAGAGACCATTCCTGAGCTGACCCAGACTCTCAGACTCCTGGCATCACTAAAAAGAACAAGTAAGTGGTGGTGAAATAGAGGAGAAAGAGAAAGAGAAGGATGTGGGCACAGTGCAGAGAGGCAGAGCTGGAGACTCAAGGACAGTGAGAAACAGCCTGGTGTGAGAAGCTGGTGATGCTACCTGGGACGGTGGTGGTGTCCTGGCCTGTGCTACCACAGGGGGCCGCATCTGGGTCTGTGACCCTCTAGCAGCAGGGGTCTGTTATCACCAAAGGCCAGGAAGACGCCCCTGCCACTCAGGGGCATGGTGATGTCTGAGAATTGTGCAGAACTGGCTCTACTTCTCACCTGGGTGTCGTGGAAGAGCTGACCCTGGGGGATGGGAACAGGAGTGCTGACCCCACCCCTAAGCCGCTGAAGTGCTAGGGAGAGTGCCCTGTACAGTGCACACATTGCAGGAGGTGGGAGTGACCTTCCACCACAGGATGTTAGCCAGTGTGGGAGACTGGCCCCGCAGCTAGTCTCCATGCAGTGGTACAGAGGAGGAAGAGATGCTCTCTTCCCTCCTCACCCCTCACCATCTGCAGCAGGCAGGAGACCTGACCTGGGGCCCTGAGAGCAGGCCCTGCCTCTCACCTACTGCAGCACTCAGAAAACAGGCCTTGCTCCTTGCCTGGGCAGCATAGAAGAGCTGTGGTTCGGGTTGAGGATGTGAGCATGGGAGAGTTGGCCCTCCACTTGTCTTCTGTCAGACCCTCCTGGGTCCCCTGCAGTGTTTGTCCCCTGCTGAGCCCTGCTGATGCATGTAGAAGCCTTTTGTTCCTAACAAAGGAACGCCCTGGCCCAGGTGTACCACCCAGGTGTACCACCCAGGTGTACCACCCAGGTGTACCACCCAGGTGTACCACTCTGGCGACACACCTGGGTGGTACACCTGGGCGATGGTTCACTCCTGTCTTTTGTTCTTCAGTCTTTGTTCCTGGGGGCTTAGGCTGTTATTCCTGAATTTCTCCCCAGTAAACTTGGTCTTTTGTTCCTGAGGCCATAAGCTGGTTTTTCCCACTGTGCTTCCTGGAATTTTCCACCAGTGAACTGGGGGTATATATGTGGTGAGTGAGGCAAAGGATCTGGCCTTCTCTTGACACGAATGACCGGAGTCTGTGTGTTTTTTCTTTTTTCTTTTTTTTTTTCTCTTTTCCTTTTTTTCGGAGCTGGGGACCGAACCCAGGGCCTTGCGCTTGCTAGGCAAGCGCTCTACCACTGAGCTAAATCCCCAACCCCTGATTTATTGATTTGAGCTACACCCAGTGTGACAGTTTTTTTGGCTGCCTTTGGATCAAGACGTAGAACTCTTGGCTCTTCCATCACCACATCTGCCTGCACGCTGTCATGCTTTCTGCCATGAAAATAATGGACCAGCCCTCTGAAACTGTAAGCCAGGCCCAATTAAATGTTTGCCTTTATAAGAGTTGCTTTGGTCGTGGTGTCTGTTCATAGCAGTAAAACCCTAAGACAAATGGCGTCCTATAAAGAAAGTGGTGTTCATTTGCCAACCCAAGCCACCACACAGATGCTTTGCCTGAAGGGAGTCACGTCCTACGGGCCTCAGCAGAAGGCCTTTATGAGCTCTCCCCACTGAGAAATATAGGATTTTAGAAAAATGCACATTTAAGACTAAAGCTTAATAAAAATTAATATTTACTTTTTAAAAAAGTGTGTTCTAGGGTCAGGAGAGAGAGCTCAGCTGCTCTTGCAGAGGACTCTGTTCTCAGCACACACATGGTGGGTCATAAGCATCTGGAACTCCAGCTCCAGGGGATCCCATACCTCTCCTGACTCCATTATGATGCCTATACATACATTTATCAAAACACTCATATACATAAAATAAAAATAAAACTAAAAATATTTTTTTAAAAGTTCTGTATTTTATTTTCTAGACAGGTTCACACTATGCTGTTTAGGCTGACCTGGAACCCATGGGCTCAGCCTCAGCCCATCTTATGATCTGCTTTGTCCTCCCACTGGGGCCCTGAGGCCCATCTCTCAAAACTCACTGATTCAGACAAAGCCTTGGATCAACTCTCCAGGGAACAGAATAGACAGAAACCTTTCACTAGAATGGATCCTAATTCCAGTTTATTTAAGCAGAAAAAGATTTACTGAACAGATACTGAGGCCTGCAGAGGTAGGCATGTGAGGCAAACAGAAAGAATTGGAAAGAAGTACTATGCTCAGGACGTGTGTGTGTGTGTGTGTGTGTGTGTGTGTGTGTGTGTGTGTGTGTGTGTCTGTGTGTCTGTGTGTCTGTGTGTGTGTGTGTATGCGCATGCACACACAACAGCACAGCCTGGAGGTAGCCACTGTTTCTGGAGGCACTACTGACCCCAGCTGTGGCATCTTGTGTTACTGACACTCCATGGTCTCTGGGGACTGCTGTTACAGTTGTCATCTGGAAAGATCTCGACTGAGTGTGGCTGAAGCTTTGATTGGCTGAGCTATGTCTGGTCTCTGTGGGTGAGGCAGCAGCTCAGCTTCCTACCAAGACATGTACAAAGCAGGTTCTCTACAAACAGGAATGAGTTTTGGAAGTTAAGTCTTGAATAGCAATTGGTAGGCCCTCCTCAGAACCACCATGGGCTGCTTCGGCTGGATCTGTCGTACACTGCTAGAAACAACCACACGTTGGTCATTGGAGAGATGAGTTAAGGGAATTACCAAGAAGACAGAAGAAGCGAGGGAGCTGGGAGGAAGAAGGCTGTGTCTTGTAAAGTCAAAGGGGAGAGAGTTTTGAGAAGCAGACAGAGTTCTGGGTATTGAATTGTGTTGAGAAGTTCAAGAAAACTGAGTTCCAAGAAATGTCCCTCTGTGAATCCTAAAGTGCCTGCAGACCTGCTCCTTCCCTCTAGTCCATCCTCATTGCACAGGGGAGGGGACCACTGTCTGTCCTCCCAAAGCCAGGGGAGGTGGAAGTGACATTTATCTCACCAAGTGTTCTTTGGGGAAAGGGCGGTGAGACACATCTGGATAACCATTTGAAAGCTCACACTGTGAACTGAGCCTTGGGCTGGGGTAGCTCAGTGAGTAGCGTGTTTGTCTAGCATATATGAAGCCTGGCTTTACTCCCCACCATCGTCACACAGACCTGTTGTGGTGGCTCACATCCGGGAGGGAGATACAGGAGAATCAGAAGTTCAGTGCCATCTTCCGTTACATAGTAAGCTTAGGGTCAGCTTGGGACACAGAAGACCCTGTCAGAATAAATAAAAAAAGGATCTTACACAGAGGAAAAAACAATACAGCAAGACAGCAAACATCTACATTAAAAAGTTAAAGTGCATACGAGGCAAAATGCAAGGCACAAATGAATACATTCCTATCTCTTTTCAGCACTTGCTTCAATTCTCTGAGATGTCGTCCTTGGGAACTCCGGCCTCCTATGTGTCCAGTGCCCACTCCATGTCCCTGTCTTAGTGCCTCTGGGCCTGCCGAAGGCCTACTCACCTTTCAGGTTTCCACATCAGCTGATCTATGGTGCCACTGGGACTTGATATGTCTACTCTTCTGAGTGCCTCCACCTCTCCATCTTTCCCTTATGTACCTGCTCACCGATCTTGCTGACAAGATAGAACCTCACAGAGGAAGGAGCCTGTTAATATAATTTACCAACGCAGGGCTTTCTCACCACTGTACCCCTAGCACACAGACCTTAGTAGATGCTTCATGAATGTTGGTTGAATGAATGTGCAAATTAGCATTTGGACAGCTCAAAGCTAAGTATTGCTGTCTCTCATAGAGGACTGATCTGAACGGTGGGAGGGACCACAGAAGCTTGCTGCTGGAAGATGAAGTTCTGTGTAGGCTTGGGAAGGCAGACAGATCAGACTGGCAGGGGCCAGAGATACTAAATTAGATGGTTGATACCTTTTGAGTGTGCTGGAGGAAGGACTTGTGTCACTGGAGGGACCTGTCTATTTTGGGTAGTAGCTAGAAATCTTCTATGCGTTTAGATTCGTGCTTCCTCCATACCCATGTCAGGATGTGCCGTGGGGAAGGTAGCAGCTGAATAAGCCCTTCCTCCTGGACCCTTCTCTACCACCATGCCATGACAGAATGGCTGGAGTGGGGTGCAGGCGCTTTGCAGCTCTGCAGGAAGAGCCAGCCTGGTGGTGGAGGGGTCTGTGTGTGCAGTATGCAGCCAGCCCTGGCCGCATGTCAGGATCACCATCTGCACCCGCAGGCGATGCGAAGCTGCAGCTGTCTCAGCCTAGTCAGGCATAGTTGATGTAAGCTCAGCAAATAGCTTTTCCAGGAGCTATGTAAATTTCCAGTCTGCTGGGCCACGTTCCCCGAAACTGCCACCAGCCAGAAGCAAACTGCATCCAAGACCTGAAGGGTGATCAGCAAAATATAAGGACTCATCACAGAACTGGAAAGGAGTCTGGGGCTCAGGTGTCTCCCCCTCACAGCCCCCCAAGCTCTTCCTAAGAATGGGGCTGATGCTCCAGCAAGAATTCTGATGCCGTGAATAGGATTTGTTGTCAAATCTTCCCAAGTGTGGCTGTCTTCACACATAGACATGTCCTCCAGACGCTGCATGTAAATCGAATCTTGGTTACTTTAATACAAAAGTAATGTGATTTTTAAAAAATTTCTTTTTAAAAAATCATCATCTTGTCTTGGAGTCACATGTGATAATTATATATATCCATGCACAGTGTGATTCTTCAATTTAACAGAGCCTTTAATGTATTTTTAAGGAATTCCCTAGTAAGCATTCCTTTTGTTAGGGTAAAAAAAAAAAGCACGGCCTGTCTTTCATGTAAATTGAGTATAAATGTGGATGCATTTCCAAGTGCGCGTTTGTATCTGCTGTGTGCCTGTGTTGGGCATCGTTCATCTCTTTTGGGAAATGCAGAAGAGGTTAGCTCCCCATTCCTGATTTAAAAGGGAGGGGGAGGGGTTGGCTGACAGGTACGAAGTAGTAGGAATTAAGATTTCAGTATCACTGTCCTCCGCACATCATCTGCACAACAAAGGCCAAGCCATATCGCACTGCATTCTGGGATGATCGCGTCCATAGCTGTGTCTCAGATGCGGCTTCCTGAGATTTTAGTGCCCGCAGAGGTTGAAAGTGCTCACTAATTGAAGAACCAGGGGACGTCATTGTTATAGCTTGTTATAGAAAACATGCATTTATAAATGTGATATAAATCATCTGGGTGCCTGGAATGTCCCCAGGTCCCAATCTATCTGGCTGAAACAACCGCCCCTCCCCTCATTTCCATATTGGTTAACAAGCAGCTTTTGTAGAAATTAGCTTTCCAGATGACTCCGAGTTTAACTTTGGGAACATAAATACCTTAGAGAAAGAGACTTTGATTAATTAGAAAGGAAAATACAAAACAAATCCAATTGTCTATTTTCGTGGTACTGGGGGTTGAAAGCAGGACCATTTGCATGGTAGGTGAGCGTTTTATCATTGATCTACATCCCCAGCAAGGATAACTAGTTTTAAATGCTCATACAACAACGTGAGGTAGAAGGATAGATCTTTGTGGCCTCCATGGGGCTGGTAGGGAGTGGGGGTGAACTGGGGGTAGGGGTTGGGGATTGGGGGGCTGGGATTGGGGAGCTGGGGCAGTCCTTTAATTGTGAATCAAAGGAAAAGTACATGACTTTGAATTTTTGAGGAATTCCCAAGGTGCACATTTTCCCTCTAGCAAAGGTCTCTACCCTGCTTTTCTTGGGGATTCTCTGTCCATCCCCTAAAAGGTCCCGGAGGCGAGGTTTCCTCCGCTGTAAAGAGTTATTGAGAGCTAAAGCGTAAACAGGGACTGTGTCTCCTGCTTTACCCTTGGCATCTCCTATGGGCTACACAGTTGGCAAATGACTGAATTAACGAGCCAGTGATTCTAGGAAGCTCAGTTTAGGCTGTGGCCCTGTGCTGGGTGCGCTCAGGAGGGAGAGACAATGGACACCTGGTAGAGCTAGCCCAGGATGGGCAAAAGGAACTTAAAATTTGTGCTGGTATTCCTTCACATCCCCAGCAGCAGAAAAGGGCTGACCTAGGCTATGCCTTTCAGCTGGAACTTTCTCGCCTTGTCTTGGCCTAATGCATCGACCCTGGGAAAGGCACTCGTGTGGCTAAGTAGGGACTCTTGAGTGGCTATTGGTGCTCCAAGAGAGAGACTAGACGGAAGTGGAGCTCAGCTATAAAGTGTTGAGTTTTGAGCCAAGTGTGTGGAGCTGGAATGAGGGAGGAGTCGAGTGTGGGGTTGGGGGAGACTGTTCCTGAGACCAACTGCCCTAATAGTCACGTGCCTCAGGTCACGTTGCTTCAGAGGCCAGCAGTCTTCGACTAAAGCGAGTTTCCATCTTTGTAACCAATATGCTGAAGATAATTCATTTTTGTTTCCTGATTATGAATCAGTGAAACTAACATTGGTTTTGAAAAGTATATTTCAGGGCTGATGAGATGGCTCAGTAGGTAAAAATCCACCTAGCTGGATGACCTATGTAGGGTGTCTGTACACGATAGCACGCAAGTGCAAACACACACACACACACACACACACACACACACACACACACACACACACACACTGCAACCTGTACACGGAGACCAAGGGCTCCATCGCTCTCCTCTCAGAGACCAGAGCAATTGCCACTTTGCTTCACTATCTACTGTGACAAAGCTGTTTGAGGAGTGGGGCTGAATCAGATCACGCTGCTCAGGGCTCTGGGACCTCCCCAGAGAGACAGCGAGCCTGATAGCAGTGAAGGGAAAGAAAGGAGGCTGCGGTTAGACTCTCCTCCCATCATGGGAGGTTCCCCAGTGCTGACCTTGTCTGATTTACATTTGACAGCTCCGCTGAGACAGGGCTTGAGGCTTTCACTTTTATGTTATTAATGAGGCTCCTCTCCCAACTCCCGGAGCTGGGGACTGAACCCAGACCCTTTTGCGTACTAGGCAAGAAGCACTCTACCTTTGAACTGGAGCACTGATGCCTTTAATGGGGCCTTATATAAAACAGCATCTTAGAATCCGAGCAAGTTTCACTTGTCGTTTTTTTTTTTTTTTTTTTCTTTTTCTTTTATGGTAAGAGCTTCTTGTTTCCTAACAAATCACCATTTACCAAAAATCTAAGATTTTTCTCCTAAGCCAGTCATGGTAGTGAAAGACCCCCAGAACCAGGAGACCCTCACTCAAGTCTCGGGATGAATCAACCCCCCCCCACCCCAAGAGCTCACAAGAGACCGTCCTTGCTGTAATCACACAAGGTTTATTGATAGGAACCAGTGCACTGGGGTCGAGACTCGTATCCCACGCAGGGGTAGAGGAGTTTGACCCCAAGTAGCTGGGAGAAGGAAGAAGCCACAACCCAAGGGGGTAGGGATGGCGTCATTGGAAAATGTCGAGAATACCAGTGAAAAATCACAAGGAGAAGCTCCCTGTGTCTCAAGATTGTTTTCAAGATTGTAATCTAACTTTATGGTCAGCTAATTCCTGGGAGAGAGTTGTTGAACTGGCTGGTGTAATCATCAGTTCTGTGGTCAGTCAAGTTCCTGGAGCAGAGTCACTGAACTGGCTGACCTACATTTTTGGCTCTACTCTGTTTGCCAGGGGTCTGAATCTTTCCTGGTCCTTCAGTAGCACCTGCCTTTAATCCCAGCATTTGTTGAGGCAGAAGCAGGAGGCTCTCTGTGAGTTGAAGGCCAGCCTAGACTACATCGTGAGTTCCAGGACAGCCAGGGCTATATAGAGAGAACCAGTCTCAAAAATTCCTCCCTGGAAATTTGCCAAAATAGCTTTGTTGTGATTTTCCAAAACTCCTTTGGCTTTTTCACATCTTTTGCATGTTTTAAAACAAAATCTCAATCATTCGGTTTTACCAATGAAGATGCAGAATTCCAGATGCTGAGGTAAAAGCCTGCTAGCTCAGAGAGGCAGAGAAAGCACCCAGCTGACCTTCTTCCTCAGCCTACATCCCAATAGGAATGCCCCTTTCTCATAGCTCTCAAAAAAAGAAAAAAAAAGTCCTTCAAACTGAATGTCCCTCCCTCTACTTTCCGTGCTTCTCTCCATCCGGTCTCCTGACTCCCTCTTGCTATTGACGTTTTTTCCCTATGTTCACTTCCTGTCAGCAGGTTGCTTGCTCCGCCCCTGACTGTGGTTGACTTTATTTAATCCTGTTTACCATATTCAATCAGAAAACTCTTGGATTAAAGGCAAGTGCAAAGGCACAACCATACCACAGCTAGAAACAGGCATTTCCAGTAAATGACACAATCTCGGGGTTCATAGTGGATCAAATTTCTGCAACATGCACATGCAAATTTTAGAGTCAACTTTTCAATTTTTATCAGACAAGCAAAACAAAGCAAAACAAACCCAAAGTGGGTTCTTTTAAGAAACGTGTGAGTGGGCTGGAGAGATGCATCAGTGGTTAGAGCACTGACTGCTCTTCCAGAGGTTCCGAGTTCAAATCCCCACAACCACATGGTGGCTCACAACCATCTGTAATGGGATCTGATGCCCTCTTCTGGTGTGTCTGAAGACAGCTACAGTGTACTTATAATAAATGAATAAATAAATAAATAAATAAATAAATAAATCTTAAAAAGAAAGAAAGAAAAAGGAAGGAAGGAAGGAAGGAAGGAAGGAAGGAAGGAAGGAAGGAAGGAAATGTGTGAGTAATCTGGGCGGTGGCGGCACATGCTTTTAGTTCAGCACTTGGGAGGCAGAGGCAGGTGCATCTCTGTGAGTTGGAGGGCACCATTGTCTACAGATCGAGCTCCACGACAGCCAGGGCTACAGAAAGAGACCCTGTCTCAGGAAAAAAAAATCTGTGAGCACATCACAGGCTGCAGGTCAGTGTGGGACGTTTCAATATGTTCAAACCTGGCACCTTTACAGTATGGAATCCTCGCTTCGAAGTCGCGCTTGTTTACTGAGACCCTGCGAGCTTTTCTCTGCTCTGGGTTGCAGCTTTCATCATGCAGGGTTCACAGGTATCTTGGTGCAATTACTTCTTAGTACTTCATGTTTTTGAAGCTATCTCGGAAACTGGTGGCAGGAGTGCAGGAGAGCTGGCCCGAGGGCCTGGGCACAGGGGAGAGCTGGTCCTGATGGTGTGAGTACAGGAGAGCTAACTCAGATGCTGTCCAGCCCCAGATCCAGGGCTTGAGCTGGCCCACCCCAGCATCTACCTCATCCAGGAGCTGCTGCAGCACAGCAAGGGGCTAACCAAAGCTTTAGGATCTCCATGACACAGGGGTCACACTCGGCTATGAGAGGAGTCCTGGTGACAGTCTTGAGAGTATAGCAGAAGCCAGAAGCCTCAAACCAGAACAATGACTCACTGCAATGATCAGTTGCAGGTAAAACTTCAAAAGGGTGCACTGTGGGACACACCACAGCTTCCGAGGTGGAATGCTTTGATTTTTTTGTTTTCTTTTGGTGAGGAGGTTGTAAGGGCAGAGGGCAGAGATGGAGGGACAGGGATGAGTGGGATTGGGGTGCATGATGAGAAATTCACAAAGAATCAATAAAAAGTCTTAAAAATTCCAAACTCTGGGGGCTGGGGACTTAGCTCAGTGGTAGAGCGCTTACCTAGGAAGCGCAAGGCCCTGGGTTCGGTCCCCAGCTCTGAAAAAAAGAACCAAAAAAAAAAAAAATTCCAAACTCTGGTCATTTGTTGCTATCTATAGAGTTATGATTGATGCCAGGTACAGTGATTCATGGTTATAATGCCAGTATTCAGCAAAGATGAGGAGGCAAAGTGTGGTGAATAGCAAGATTGTCGCAAAGAAAAAAGAAATCAGTGTGTGTGTGTGTGTGTGTGTGTGTGTGTGTGTGTGTGTGTGTGTGTGTTGTATGCATATTTGTGCACAAGTGTTGGTTTGAGGCTATGCATGCTCAGAGGACAGAGGTTGATACAGAGTATCCTCTCCTGTCACTTGGTCTTCGAGACAGTCTGTCACTTGCCTCTGTGGTTTGTCAGCCTCCTGGGAGCTGCTTGCTCCCTGCTTCTCCAATGCTGTGGTTACAAGGTGGGGTGGGAGTGGGGTGGAGGGGTTGGGGGTGGGGTGCCACTAAGCCAGATTAACACAGGGGCTGGGATCCAAGGTTGAACAGCAATCACCTTACCCACCGGACTGCTGCAGTCTCCTGAGGCCCTGAGGTTTGTCACAGGGTTCAATACATTGCTAGTCTCACTCATTGGTCAGTTCTGGGAACTTTTTTTGGAGAGATTTAAAACAACAGCAGCCCAGGCTGGCCTCTGGCTCAAGATTCTTTTGCTTCAGCCTCCTGAGTGCTGGCATTATAGACTGATTTCTCTTTATAACTCCTTAGAATTTTACATGAACATGTTTTCTGTGAATGAAGATAATTTGTGCATGTGTGTACATGTACCTGTGTGTATATATATGTGTGTCTAGCTGTACATATGTGTGCATGTGTATATACAGCTCTGTGTGTGTGCATGTGTGTGTGTGCATGTGTGCCCATACATGTGCCCCAATGGTCTGTCTTTCTTTCTTTCTTTCTTTCTTTCTTTCTTTCTTTCTTTCTTTCTTTCTTCCTTCCTTCCTTCCTTCCTTCCTTCCTTCCTTCCTCCTTCTCCTCCTCTTCCTCCCTTCCTTCCTTCTTTCCTTCCTTCCTTCCTTCCTTCCTTCCTTCCTTCCTTCCTTCCTTCCTTCCTTCCTTCCTTCCTTTTAGCTGAATTCCAGGATTCAACATTCAACAGAAGAAATGAAAGTGGATATTGTCTTTTTCTTGATTTTTGAGAGCAATCATTTAATTCCTTACCATTGAGCATGACATTAGCCACAGGCTTTCCATAGATGTTGTTTATCACGTTGCTGATTAAATATCTTCATGCATTCGTGAGCAGAATTTTACCAAATGTTTTTTTTCTGTATCTCTTGAGACAGAAGGTTTCTCTTCAATTCTCTTAACATAGTGAATTGCAGCTTTAGTTTTTGAATGTTAAACCAATATTGCATTTCTGGGATGAACTCCCTGAATAAGTAAATATTATTGTTGAGTTAGGTTTTCAATATTTACTAAGAACTTTTATTTGTATATTCATGATGGATATTGGTATTTAGTTTTATTTTCTACTTTTCTTGTTATATATATTATATTTATATTATATGTACATATATATGGAAACATATAATTTATAATATAAACATATAAATATACTATATTATTATATAATATATTGTAAATATTATATTGTGTGTGTAAGCTTGACCTCATAAGTGAGAGGAGTTTCTTTCTTCTTTCTCTCTTTTTCCCTTAGATTACACAGAAGTGGCTTTATTTCTTCCTTAAGTACTTGAAGGAAATTGCTACCTGAACTTGAAGTTTCAGTGTGAGAATACTTTAAATTATAAACTGTATTTCCTGTAATTGATATGGATTTCTCATGGATTTTACTCCTCCTTGTCTTTTGTTTTAATAACTTACTAGGTATCAGTGCTTTGCCTGCATATGTATGTATGCATGGGCGCCTGGAGACCAGAAGAGGGCATCAGGTCCCCTGGAGCTGGAGTTACAGCTCCGTATGAGATGCCAGCATGGGTGCTGGAATCAAACCCCTGAAGAGCAGCTGGTGCTGAGTCATCTCTCCAGACCTTCTTGTATCATTTTGGCAGTATTTATCTCTCTGGGTGCTGTGAGGTAAGGTATTGTGGGAGCTCTTGGGCTCTCTTGCTGGGGGTGGGGTTGATTGACATTTGAGTGCTAGGCACACTGCAATCTGGTCTTACTGTGCCTTTCTAGGTAGAGTTCATAGGGTCTAAGTGACTCTTTTGACTCTGGGACTGCACAAAATATCTCTCCCCTTCCATCATCCTCCACAAAACAGATGATTCCACGTTCTCAACTGCCGCAGTTCCTGCTATTAAACATGATTCTCACAGTTGGGTTAGTTCACACACAGCTTGTTTACTATCTTTTATTCTTTGGGTTTGTAGACAACTTGCTGAATTAATTTTTCTATCCGAATGATCTTCAAAATAAAGTCTCTTGCTGGGTGTGGTGCATATGTCTTTAATACCAGCACTCTGGGAGGGGGAGGCAGAGGCAGATCTCTGAATTCTAGGCTAGCCTGGTCTACAAAGTGAATCCAGGTCAACTAGGACTGCATAATGAGACCCTGACCACATCAAATAAAATAAAATAAGGTTCTGGAGCAGGAAGATGACTCAATGAATAAAGGCACTTTGCCACCAAGACTGATGATCTGACTGACTTTGGTCTTCTAAACCTACGTAGCAGAAGGAGAGAGTTGATTCCTTTGTGAGTTGTTTTCTCAGCGTATATACCAGATTTACACACACACACACACACACACACACACACACACACACACACACACACAAGGACAGATTCTTTCATGATTTAGTCTATTGGCACTGAAGGCAGATTGAGACAGCTTAAGAGGGCTCCATGTGAGTGGCTGCTCTTGCACTGCCTGTGCTGACACAAGTGTGCCCAGCATGGAGCTCAGCCTGTCGGTGCACACGGGGAATTGAGGCACTCGAGTGGCTATAAATTGGCATGGCTGTATGGCAGTTCTGGAATCTCACTCACACCCCTTCATGTGGTGAAACTAAGTGGGCACCTGCCCTCTCACACAGTAGTTACGGTCCAGAGAGATTCTTGAGGAAAGGAACATTGAAGTAAGTATTGCTCCTGCAGAGGGAGCCACCAAGAGTTTGATTACCCACCCAGGGTAATCCGAAGCCAGCCTTTCTCAATCTGTGGGTCATGACCTCTTTTGGAGTCACATATCAGATACCCTGCATATCAGATATTTATATTACAATTCATAACAGTAGCAAAATTACAGTTATGAGGCAGAAGTGGAATAATTTTATGTTTGGGAGTCCCTACCACGTGAAGAACCGTATTAAAGGATCTGAGCACGGAAGGTCGAGACCCGTTCCCTAAGCACTATTAGGTTGTAGCAGAGGTGACAGCCTGGAAGACTCTTCTGAGTGTGGCGCTGGATACTGTTCACATCGAGTAAAGCCGAAGTACACATACAACACGGTGTTCATAGATTCAAAAGGTACTTATGTTACCAGAGATACTCATGTCTCTGGTTATATGTTAATGCACGTGCTAATATATATGGCATGTATAAACTAAACACAGAGTTTTCTATACATAATTTTTATATGTATAATATTTTAAAATGGGTTTGTCTTGAGGGAAGGAGTGTGAGAGTGGAAATTTAGGATTGTGTAAACATTTTTTCATTCTTTTCTCCCTCTTTTTTTCTTTTTAGGTAGGGTTGTACGTAGTTCAGGCTGGCCTGAAACTTGCTAGATAGCTGAGTACAGTCATCTTGAGTCCCTCCCACTTTACCAGGTTTTGCAGTGCTGGGGATGAACCTCCTTGGGCGACTCTGTGAGTGTAACAACTTCTCTAACCGTAGTCACTCCCACGCCTCTGTGTGTTACTGAACTAACACATTTTGGGTATGCTTTTTTTTTTTTTTTTTTTTTGGTTCCTTTTTTCGGAGCTGGGGATCGAACCCAGGGCCTTGCGCTTCCTAGGCAAGCGCTCTACCACTGAGCTAAATCCCCAAACCCCTTGGCTATGCTTTTAAGACATGGCTGAATAACAGTAGTAAAAGTTGATAAGATGTAGCAGCCTTGTTTTGACCATGATGCAGTGGACCATACACAAGGCTGACTAACCCAGACTTAACATCAAGGAACCGAACACAGCAGCATCACCCAGAGCTCCCCAAATCATCCTTGCTTGCCGCCCAGTGCAGGCTCGGACTTCTTTGCACTGGCTCATCCTTATAGGCTAAGATTGTGGGCTCATCAGATAGATACATTTACAACAGTTCCTACCTCCCACATCCTCAAAGACCAAGGCGAGGAGTAAGTGAAGCAGAGAGCTTCACTGGCTGCTGGCCCTTTTAGAGCCTGTGGCATTGTGCACTGTCAGTAAGACCACAGCACTCGAAGCCTTTCAAAGCAGCCTGCATCTTGGAGAAGGCTTCAGTTTTGTGTAAGTCTAGCATTCTGAGAATCTCATTTAGAGGATGGTGCTGTGCAATGTGGATGTAGTCTGATGTGTGTGGGGGGCGGACAGAGGGACAGAGAGATAAAAGGATAGGGATAGAGGGGGGGTTGGGTTACATGTGAGGGACTTTTAGGATTCATCTGGCCAACTCCCAGCTTCCATGAAAGGAGGCACCATAGTCTCTGTCTAAAGGACACATCACAGACTGAGAGACCAAAGCAGAAGCTGGGCCTTCCATGTGGGACTGCTCTTCTGTCATATGGCGGCCTTTCTCCCAGTGTTTAATCATTAGTAAACTATTAAGCACACTCTATTAAGTCTAATGCACTACCCAGGCCTTACATTTGATGGCATATTTCCAATAAATCAGCAACAGTTTCTGAGTTTTTAAAATATAAGAAGCACAAGCTAGCTAGCTCACATGCTTGGAGTTGTTCTGTTTTTTATAAACATTTCTCAATTTACAAGCCCTATCAAACTCAAATAATTAAGTTTGGGGGTATACGCCTGAATCTTTCTCTACCATTACTGATTTCAAAATCATATTTTAAAGATTGATTCTCCATTTTTCTTCATTTTTATCTGCTAGGGATGATCTTTAAGGACAAAGGGCTTAAATTGAAATTCTTCTTCTACCCACGGCAGTAAATCATTGCTACCCTAAGTGTGAGAGAAAAGAAATCAGCAGGAATCTCCCACAGGTTTTCCAGATGATCTGGGAGTCCACAAGCGTGAACTGATCGGAACACCGCTCTGCACAAGCAGACAGTACACTCAAATGCCTGCTAAGTGACGGGATAGGCTTAACCAGGGCCTTGTTACCAAGATGCAAAATTTGGGTGTGTGTAGGGACAAGTTCCAAGGAAACCATGGGATAATAAGTAGTTTTCTCCTTTTTATTGTAAAGAAGAATTTCAATGCAGACTATATTTTTTTCAACCAAGGGAGGGGGAAAAAAAGCAACCCAGCCACAAACCCCAATCTCAAAGCTTTAAAGAAAACTAGCTTCCTTCAGCAAGACTTGTTATTACTTGCTCAGAAAACTAAATAGCTTCATTACTCACCAGCAGAGAAACCACATGATGCAGGGGTATAGAACATACCTATTAATACTGGGCCACTGGCTGGCTCTCCAACTGGGAAGATGTTGGCTCAGCCGACTTTATAAATCATATCTTCTCCTTCCAGAGAACCTATATTTCCTTTGGTTGTCAAAAATAGCACTGGGTGGAGAGAGCTTCTGGAATTTTCTCTTCCAGATGATGTATGCGGCGTTCTAACGTGTCCTCTCCACCAGTCCTTGATGGGTGTGTCGCTGCAAAGGGCCTCTGAGAAGGCCCTTTGGTGGGCTGTCTTTCCACATGAACACAGCGATGCTGGAAATAGGTAGAGGCTGGACTGGGGTGTAAGAGCGCCATGTAAATAACTGCCCGGCAACTTTTGTTGCCAACATGAACCTCCCAGAAGCAGATTTCAGTACGTCCATGTTGGGAGACTGAGAGGTAGAGTTTGATGAATATTTTATTCTGTTATTCAAAAAAAAGGTATTTTTTAAAACACCAATCCTTTCTGTGTGAAACATTCTGTGTTTCTAAAGAGAGACTATTTCAGAGAGAATAATTTAGGGAGCCCAGGGACCTCAGAAACTACCAAAAGAGGCCAAACCAGAGCTGCTTCTTTGGAGAGAAAAACAGCAAATGCATTTTCTAAAGAAAATTAATTTTGCTACTTCAAGTTTGACCTCAGTGAACTTTGCTTGGTTTTCCATGTTTAGTGCTTGTGTTGGAGGCTCATTTTGAAGGCAGCCTTTTTTTTTTTTTTTTTTAGTTTTTTTTTTTTCTTTTTTTCGGAGCTGGGGACCGAACCCAGGGCCTTGCGCTTCCTAGGTAAGCGCTCTACCACTGAGCTAAATCCCCAGCCCGAAGGCAGCCTTTCTTAAGCGTGTAATATTTCCACAGACTTTAAGGACCAAGATTGTCTCCTTTACAGCTTTTGAATATATAGGGTCAGCATAGTGTGAATAGGACTTTCTTCTTAAATATGAGTGAAGTATGGCCTTAAGAACCAGGATTCTCCTCTGGGCCCAGCCCTTGGGAAGCTGACCAAGACTGAGTTTGACACTAACCAGGCTCAAATAGGCAGTTCCAGGCCAGCCTGTGCTATGCTGAGAGCCTGTGTCAAAGTTAGCCTGGAATAGGAGCTCAAAGTCTTTCTGGAAATTGTACACCTATTTGGTAGATTTCGAGTCTTTACTTCAATTCCTGCTGCTTAAATTCTTTTTAGATTTTCTGAAGTTGGATAAGGGGGCGCACACCTTTGATCCCAGCACTGAGGAGGCAGAGGCAGGCAGATCTCCATGAGTTCCAGGCCAGCCTGATTTATATAGGGAAACCCTGCCTAAAAATAAAAGAAAGAGGGGTTGGGCGCTTGCCTAGGAAGCGCAAAGCCCTGGGTTTGGTCCCCAGCTCCGAAAAAAAAAAAAAGAACCAAAAAAATAAATAAATAAAAGAAAGAAAGAAACACACACACACACACACACACACACACACACACAGAGAGAGAGAGAGAGAGAGAGAGAGAGAGAGAGAGAGAGAGAGAGAGAGAGGGAAAGGGAGGATGGGAGAGAGAGAGAGAGAGAGAGAGAGAGAGATACTTTGATAGTTCTCCTTATAAAGTATTTTAAAAGTATCTTTATCAATACTCATGACAATCGCTGTCTGGAAGAGGCTCAGTCTAAGTAAGTGACCTGGGAGAGACATTCTCCAAACCAGGGTGTGCAGTGAGCTCCAGGTTCCCAGCTTTGTGAGCTGTCCTCCATGCTAGGGCTGGCTTTGGCTATGCACCTGTCTGTCTGTCAGTTATTTCTACTCCTGTAAATTACCACTCACCCACACTCCTGTAAGTAACCCCCATAAAACTCATTGGTTCACCAAGTTGGACTTTGCTGTTGCTAGTTTCTTATCTGGAGTGAGCAGACATTTGTTCATATCTCCTTGGGTACAGTGTCAAACAACATCACGTTCTTGGCTGTTTTGAATGCTGCCATTCTAGCTGGTGAACCTATTTTTGGAAACCGTGGAACCTTTCGTAGGTTAGGACTGATATAAACAGATGAGTAAGACTCTTGAAGGTTCTGTCTGACTGTGGGTTCCTACTTGGTCCTTAGGTCTGGGGTGTGCCATCAAAGGGGCTGTGGTACTGCTAAAGTCTTTGCTACCTTTTGTCTTTTGCTTCTTTGCCATTGAGCAAGGCATTTGTCCTATGTCCCCCATCACTGCCACCCAGCAGCAGCCAGCCCAGAGTGCTGGGTCCCTCTACCTCTGGCTGAAACCTCTGACCCTGGGAGCCAAAGCAACCTTTCCTTTTTTTCTTATAATTATCTTAGGAATGTAATTATAGGGCTCGAAATCTGCACCTAATTAAAGCTGTAGAAATGTTAGCATACATCCAGATAAAATGGAGTATGAAGAAAATTATCCTATTTTTTTATCTAGAAGATAGACTATGAGGAAAAACTTTTAGACTATAAGAAAAGCTTTACTCTCCATTTGTCTATTTACATATGTTTTAAAAATGCTTTACTTCTGGAAGCAGAAACATTTGATGGATAGCTTTCTGTTTTGGTCAGACAGAGGACCCCAGCAGTCAGATAGAAATGCTGTCGCTGATGAGGTGTCTCAGGCTTGACACGTGTTAGGACTGCAAACTGCGTTTACTGACTTTCAAGCAATGTACTGGTCTCTGTTGAGACAGTAGGAATTGCCAGCATGAGTCTTCCACAAAACTACAGTGTTTACGCACACTCAGTACGCCTCAGCTTGATTCTTTTTGCCCTGGGAGGAAATTCCCTTTTGTCCTTGGGGGTAAGGTCACCCTATTATAGCAACTATTCCAGGTAAAAATATAGTGTGATGTAAAGATAGGGACAAGGTTATGAGCAGCCCGCTGTTCTGGTCAGATGCTTCTCCAGGGTCGCAGCCTCAGCACCAATCAACACTTTAGTATGGATACGCTGCTGTCCTAGAGGCTGTCTAGTGCTCCTAGGAGTTCAGCAGTGCCTCTGGATCTGTGGTCTAGGTGCTACAAGCACATCTTCAGCCACTGGATCAACACTGGCATCCCTGGAGCCGCCACACTGTGGCTTCCCCAGAGCCAGCTGGGCCCTGTGGCTCTGCTGGGGCTTGGAATCAGGGACAAAGATTTTTCTCGTCCTGGCTTTGACTGACCACAGTCGTGCCCAGGATCCTCCCCGCCCCCTCCCCACCCCCTGTCCCCGGCTTCTCATTAGGCCTGCTCTTTGGCCTTTTGCCCTAGCAGTCTTTCCACAACGAGCCAACTTGAACCTACCAGACTGTAGTAGACAGGAACCAGCCAGGATGAGGAGACTGTATCGGGATAGAACTTTCCATGTCCTTTCTCTTGAGCCCCCATCCACCCCTTCCACCACCCCAACCACTGTTCCCACCATTCACATCTGCACATGCAAATAGACCCACAGGTCACAAGCCCAGCAGCTTGACAATGCCAGTGTGGATTCATCCCAGCCAGGACAGTGCTCATCTATTTGCTTCCTCAGTATCCTCAGAGAATCCCAGGGTGAGGTCAAACAGGACAAGAGCTGCTACATAGAACTGCTAAGTGAAGCAGAAGACATTAAGGAGTCGGAAGATGACCGTGTGTCTGTTGTGTCTACCCAGTGACATGGGCTTGTTGTAGGAACTCTTAGACGTCAATAATGCTTTGGTTAAACAGACATGACGAATGAGACGCTCATCATCCTTAGTTAAAGATGCAGATATCTAAAATAAATCACCACCAGCAACAGCATCATCACCATCATCATCACCGTCACCGTCACTGTCATCGTCATCACAATCATCACCATCACCAGCAGCAACAGCAGCAGCAGCAGCAGCAGCAGCAGGAGCAGCAGCAGCAGCAGGACCAGCAGTTCTCAGGAAATGAGATACTGGGCCCCGCCTGCCTGCTCACTAACCTGTCCTGCCCTACTACTCTGCGTGTATACTTAGCTCGGTCACCTAGTTAGGTTGACAAGCATTTTAAATGAACTTGGCTTCTACTGCTCGAGATAAGATCAGATTTGAGATTTATAGAACTCAAACAGAAACTCGGGGCTTAGGCTTGGCAGCTTTTCAAATATTTGTCTATCTAGTCACTTGGCAGAAAGGGTGAATTCGATCGCGTGTGCCCTGCTCTCATCCTGCCTGCTTTCTTCTGACCCTTGGTGCTGGCTGTCCTTGCATTTTAATTTAATTGGTTCCTTTCCAGGCACTGTTAGAACAAACAAGATAGCAGTTCAGAATCCTCCCATGGCTGCAGAGACACTGTTTCTTGATGTCCAAGAGCAAGAGTGATTTTTTTTATTAATACGAATAAAAGTTCATCAAGGATTAGCTGGATATGGTGGTGCAGCTTTAATCTTGGCAGAGGCAGAGAAGCAGAGAGGCAGAGAGGCAGAGAGGTGGAGAGACAGAGAGGTGGAGAGACAGAGAGGTGGAGAGGCAGAGAGGTGGAGAGGCAGAGAGGTGGAGAGACAGAGAGGTGGAGAGACGGAGAGGTGGAGAGACGGAGAGGTGGAGAGACGGAGAGGTGGAGAGGCGGAGAGGTGGAGAGGTGGAGAGGTGGAGAGGTGGAGAGGTGGAGAGGTGGAGAGGTGGAAAGGCAGAGAGAGACAGAGGTAGAGAGAACCTGAAACAAACTGTCGGACAGGAATGTGCACAGAACTGAAAACTTGTTTTGTTTTGTTTTTTTTCACTTAAACAGAACTGAAAGAGAACATGGGGGAAATGACTTTCACACCAGATCAGTCAACATCATTTATTCCTGTATGCCAGCTTGCAATAGCGTAAAACAAAAACCCCATACAACAACAACAACGCAGAGATTGAAGCAATCTGGGAAATAATATTTGCTATAAGGATCCAATGTGAGAGTCATTTGTCTCTGAAGGAGAAACAGAAGAAGCACATTAAGGATGGAAATGGGGAAATGTGTCAAAGTTACAGTTGACGCAAACTTGTAGGATAAAGGCATAAAACACGTTCCAGACTGATGGGCACCCAAGCTCCTGGAAAGGTAGCCTACACATGACTCAGGACTAGCTTGAGCCCATTGCTAAATTAGAAAGACCATAGAAAACAAACCTTTGGGAGCTAGTTAGAAAAAGCAAATGAATGAAAGAGAAGCTAAGTTAGACTGGCCTCAGTCTTGACTTTAAGGAATGCAACATGGTTACTCATGGTAGTTCTACTGCTGTGAAGAGACACCATGGCCAAGGCAGCTTGTAAAAGAAAGCATTTAATTGGGGGCTTGCTCACAGTTTCAGAGGGTCAATCCATGACCATCATGGTGGGAAACGTGGTGGAAGGCATGGTTCTGGAACAATAGCTGAGAGCTCACGTTCTGAGACATATGCATGAGGCAGGCAGGCAAGCAGGTGCGCACGCATACACACACACACACACACACACACACACACACACACACACACACACACACACACACGCACACGGAGACTGTACCTGGTGTGATAAGGCCAGCTCCCAGTGATGCACCACCTTCATACCTCCTAACTCTTTCCAAGCAGTTCTACCAATTAGGAACCAGTCAATTATGTGAGCCTGGGGGTTTCATTCAAACTACATTACAGAGAAAACTGTGGCTGGAGATTACACTTGTCAGTTTCTAGCTAAGGACAGAGTTAGAACAAACATCCTTAGACATCAAGGAGGGAGAGGAATATGTATCAGCAGCTGTGTATTTATGTATCAGGAATTGAGAAAATGTGCAACAATGTTTGGTTAATATTTTACTATCGATTGGGGGAGGTGCATGCCTTTAATCTCAGCACTTGGGAAGCAGAGGCAGGTGAATCTGTGGGAGCTTTGAGGCCAGTCTGGTCTTCAGAGTGAGTTCCAGGACAGACAAGGTTGTTACACAGAGAAACCCTATTGGGGGAGGAGGGATAAAAAAATAAAACAAACAAACCATCTTACCATTGAAATATAGAGCTAAGACTCCCTCTAGGATTTTGTTTCAGAACATAATATTAATATAAAAATGCTTGTGAAATTGTAAATATGATATATCAGAAATTCTGAGGTCAAGTAAGATGCTGTTTCTTTAACTTTCTCACCATGTGCCGAGGATTGAACTCTGGAATTTTTATCTCCTAGATAATCATTATACTATATTTTTGTCTTTAAATCTTTTTATCTTTGAAAAAAATTGTTTTATTGTTTATTAGAATAGCTGTGTGCTATGCACACATGTGTGCAGTTCCTGAGGATGCCAGAAGAGGGCATCAGATGCCCTGGGACTGGGTTAACGGGGGTTGTGAGCTGCGGAAAGTGAGTATTCTGAACTCCGGTCTTCTGAAATAGCAGCGAGTGCTTTTAACCACTGAGCTGGCTCCGCCACTCCTCGTCCTTTTCCTTTTCTGATGTTTTAGTTGCTCGCCAATAGCAAGCTATTTAAAAACTTAGGGCCCTAAGATCATCTATCTGATCAAAATTAGGCAATTTGGGCCAGACTCAGAGTGAGCCCATTTTGCACTTCTGGTGTAACTGAAGGGTTCACCTGAGGCTGGAGGGCTGCCCCAAGAGGCTTACTCGGTGGCTGGTGAAGCAGATGCAGGCTGCTGACTGGGCATTTGGGTGGGGCTGCTAGCCGGGAGGCTCTCCCGCCCCAAGAGCCCACCGTGCAGCTGCTTGAGCTTCCTCACAGCCTGGGGGCTGAGTTCTGAGAGAAAGAGAGCTGCCAGTTTTCTCAAAGTCGAGGCCCAGGATGGGAATAGCATCATTTCTACTGTACTCACAGGGCCAAAGAAGTCACAGGCCCAGCCCAGACTCATGGGTGTGGAGAAACAGACCAGTTTACTTCTGGAAAAATGACAGACCTGTCAGTTGGAGAAATGACCACAAATTTATGAGCATTCTGCTGTTTCTTCTGTGTCCCTGCGTATTTCTTGTAGTAAAACAACTTTTAAACAACTTTTAGTTTTACTTTCATTTACTTTTCAAATTAAACTTGAGTATAGCATTAAACTTGATTTTTTTTTTCCTAAGACAGGATTTCTCTGTGAAGCCCTGGCTGTCGTGGCTCTCACTCTGTAGACCAGGCTGGCCTTGAACTCAGGATGCCTCTGCTTCTCAAGTGTTGAGATTAAAGGCACAAACCACCACTGCCTAGCTTACACTTGATACTTTTACCAAAAAAGACACATGTCCACTTCTGTAAAGTGAGTCCCATCCATCTAACCTTTTCTGTCAGAACACATCCATGGAGCTGTCTAGAGTTTAACACATATTACTTTTATTTCTAGATATAACACTGAGGATGAATTTTTAATTTAATTTTTTATATTATGTTTTTGAAAATATTTATCTATTTGCTTTGGGGGGACACCATGGTGTGTGTGTGTGTGTGTGTGTGTGTGTGTGTGTGTGTGTGTGTGTGTGTGTGTGTATGTGTGCATGTGTCAGGGGACAATATTCAGAGGTCGTTATTTCCTATCATTGTGGGTCTTGGACATGGAACTCAAGGTCATTAGGTTGGGTGGGAGCGCCTTTCCTGTTGAGCCATCTTGCTGACTCAGGATGGATTTTTTTTCTTTTTCTTTTTCTTTTTTTTCTTCTTTTTCTTTTTTCTTTTTTCCTTTTTTCGGAGCTGGGGACCGAACCCAGGGCCTTGCGCTTGCTAGGCAAGCGCTCTACCACTGAGCTAAATCCCCAACCCCTCAGGATGGATTTTTAAAAACTTACTTTTCATACTCTTCTATTTTGCTTAAGTATCTTACATGTAGCATTTCTAAGACCAATGAAGTCACTGATTTTTATTAAACCTTGGAAGGGAATTGTTGGGAAAAAATTGTCTCAGTAGAGAACCAATACTCACTCAGCAGTCAGTGGGTTGGAAGTGATGCGGGAAAGCACTAGGTACCACTTTAGGTGTGAGGAAGAAGAGGAGAGGCAGACAGTGACTCGTGTGGACTCACACAACTCTCCCTATTCAGACCCTGGAAAAAGGAGAATGATCGATTACTAGTAATTGATTACCCAGTCCATTACCTCCTCCCTGGAGTGCAACAGGAAGACTTACTGAGTTGCATTGTGCTGCTGTTATCAAAGGGCAAAGGACTGAAGCAGCCCTACCTTCTCTAGCACAAACCAACCATTCGAATGTAACATGGGAACCGGGAGCCATGAATGTGCTCAAGACAGGAAGGCAGAAAAATTTAATCACCAGCCTGCCTTCTAGGCCCCCCGAGCAGAAGTTAGAAAGGTTTCTTCTGATCCTTTAAGTCTAAGTTCCTGACCTGATGTCTCCCTCCTTCCTGGCCTATCCAGAGAAGCCATGTGTCTGTATCACAAGAGCCCTTTGAGGTACACAAGGATGTTTCCAGAGGAAGGACCCAGGAGTTCCCTTGAAAATGGAGTCTGAGGGGGCAGCTCTGCTCTGCAGGAAGAGATGGGCTCCGGAGGCTTTAAATTGCCCCTCTCCTCCTAATCATAGAAAGAATTTCTTGTTGGATTTTTTTTTTCCAAGTGATTTTCTGGGAGTCATCAAAATGGCTGGGAGTCCTGCTGAATTTCGTGTGGTTAGGGAGGTCTGTCACGGGCCTTTGTCAGTTGCTAGGACTCTGGGGGGAGGGAGGACTGTGGGTCCGCCCCTCCCCCACCCCGCTCTGGTCAGCCTGCCTCTGTGTGGGTGACTTCTCGATGACCTCTCTGTGTGTGATCCCTGCCAGAACCGCTGGTGCAGAGGCCCCTTTCACTAACTCTTCCCTGACATTGTGCTGAGCTATTTCCCAGCTGGCTCTCTGGTGACCTTAATGGGAAGGGAGCCAGCCTCCAGCAAATCTCTTTTTTTGACAATGGAGAAACATGACCAGGAAGCAGGTAGTAAATACAGATCCAGGGCAGCAAGGATGGAAACCTGCTGTTTTGTCCAGCTGCATCAAGGACTAGAAACATGCAGAAATCTGTTTTGTCTGATTCGATTTGCTGATGTTCCTGCACAAGCTCTTGCTTTCTCAGCTGCCAGCAGAGGGCTGGAGCAGTTTGTCTCTGTGAATCCAGCCAGCTCTTCCTGTCTCCTCACTGTACCACAGATGACTTCAGGAGTTAGCAAGCTGCCATTAAAGTCATGTCTCACTCAGGATATGTTTGAGCAGTATGGCCAAGAAACATAACCAGGCAGGGTTTGAACTGTTTGGGGAACAATGTTTCCTTTGATTAACTACATCCTAGGCACCAGGTATTGTATTCAGCTCAGGGCAGCAGTTGAGCAGAGTAAGGGGGTGAGGAGAGCATATTGCATGTGGGGAACTCTCAGGGGTTCTGAACAGCTTCAGTAAGGGATAACATATGACTCCCGTTGTATTTGGAGAGAGAGGAAAAAGATAAAAACATGTTGGTTTATGCAGTTCGATTTTTAGGTTTTTAATGAAAAAAGACGGAAAAGAAAACAATGTGCTCAAAACTGGGTGCTGTAAAGAAAGAACGTGGGAGCTGAATCAGCCAAGGAGAATGGAGGCGGTGGAGGTTGAGGGCAGGCTAAGGAAGGTTCTTGGAACAGGGCAAACTCCAACTCAGGGAAGAATGGTGGGTAGAAGACTGCCCCTGCAGTCAACAGCAATGAAAACAGATTCCAGACAGTGCTGGCAGGGTACGCAAATGCTTGCAGGCCTGAGGACACATATCACAGGGGGGAAATTATAAATACACATCATTGATGGAACAAGCAGCCAGCGCTCTGTGTGTGTGTGTGTGTGTGTGTGTGTGTGTGTGTGTGTGTGTGTGTGTGCCCATGTGAGCACCCACATGTGAAAGGTAGGGTGAAACAGAAATGAAGCAAGATTGACATTTTTACCCTGGGCTTCACGGGACACTGTGAATCCGGCAGGACTGGAAACTGCTCCAAGCACTCATATCTCAGCTGACCCAAAGTAAAGTCTGCCCACTGTTTAAGGCGACAGCCCATTTCCAGGGTGCAGACTGCTCCCAGCAGAGATACCTACTCACATCAGAGCTTACAGATCCCTCAGAAAACCCCTCTCTGCTTATGAAGAATCTGACCAGTGAAGAAAGAACCATCTTCAGGGCCCACAGACAGCTTCCCCATTTTCCACACCACCCTCTGGCTTCAATCGCCCTTCTAACCTCATATTTTCCAAAAAATGCAACCCCGGAGAGCCCTGGTTCTCTGGAGACCTATCTTGATGTTGCTTGGTCTCTTCATTCAGCTTTGAGTGGCAGAGGCTCACACTGGGTCATTGGAAATGATTCGATTTGTGCACAGCATGTGGGGGGCAGGAAACCGTAGAGCCCGCAGGGCAGGCAGGCAGCCAACCATGGACCTCAGAAGAATGGAGGAGCTGACCTCCTCCCCGGACTGCAGCCACCTCGCTGGAAGGAGTTTTAATTATGTCCCCGAATTGTATTTGTCTTATAAAAGCACATCATGAATGAAATATTAAAAGGGCACACACTCTTTTCCAAAAGAATGAGTTTTCCTGCCAGAGTATTTTATTGTAACAATAATCCTGACGAAATCAATGTGACACCGGAGCCCCCACTAGGGAGGGTTGATGAAAGTTGAGGGTTTTGGTCTTAAAGATACTCTCTTTATTCAGGAAAGATTATTGACATTGTACATTTATTGGTTATTTGACCCATGTTGCATGTAGGGAGACTAAAGATCAGGGGAATTTGTCCAGAGTCATGGCCAGTAAGTGTCTGGAGATGAGAATTTAAACAAAGTCTCCTGACCAAAAGTACATCACATACAGCACAGCACGTGTGTTTTTTAAAGGTTTATTGTATTTATATGTGAGTACACGATAGTTGTCTTCAGACACTTTCGAAGAGAGCATCCCCATGAGCCACCACGTGGTTGCTGGGAATTGAACTCAGGACCTCTAGAAGAGCAGTCAGTGTTCTTAAACACTGAGCCATCTCTCCAGCCCCACAGCACGTGTTTTAAACAGAATCCTTTCCCGACAAAATAGCGGACAGACCCACTGTGCAGGAAGTCATCCTTGCTAGGTTAACCTCTCAACTGATGGGGTGAGATCCAGCACCAAGAGGGGCAATCTGAGTGATTTGAAGTTTTAAGTCTTTTTTTTTTTTTTTTTTTTTTTTGGTTCTTTTTTTTCGGAGCTGGGGACCAAACCTAGGGCCTTGCGCTTCCTAGGTAAGCACTCTACCACTGAGCTAAATCCCCAACCCTGAAGTTTTAAATCTTAATCTCATCTAAAACCTCCTTCCTTGGAAACAATGTTCGAATAGAGATCTGTGCGTCTAAGTTCTTTCATACAAAAACATAACCTTTCCTACTACAGACAGCTTCAACTCTGTTAGTTATTTGACTTGGGAATTCCACATTTATTTTAAAAATGTATGTGTGTGTGTGTATGTGTGTATGTGTGTGTATGCGTGTATGTGTGTGTATGTATATGTGTGTGTGTACGCATGTGTGTATGTGTATGTATATGTGTATATGTGTATGTTTGTATGTATATTTATGTGTGTGTATGCATGTATGTATGTGTATGTATGTGTGTGTATGTGTATGTATGTGTGTATATGTGTATGTGTGTATGTGTGTGTATGCATGTGTGTATGTGTATGTATGTGTGTGTATGTGTATGTATGTGTGTGTATGTGTATGTGAGTGTGTGTGTATGTGTATGTGTGTATGTGTGTGAATGTGTGTGTATGTGTGTATGTGTGTGTGAGTGTGTGTGTATGTGTATGTATGTGTGTGTATGTGTATGTGTGTATATGCGTGTGTATCTGTGTGTGTATGTGTGTGTGAGTGTGTGTATGTGTATGTGTGTATGTGTGTGTGAGTGTGTGTGTATGTGTGTGTGAGTGTGTGTGTATGTGTATGTGTATGTGTGTATGTGTGTGTATGTGTGTGTGTATGTATGTGTATGTGTATGTGTCTATGTGTGTGTGAGTGTGTGTGTGTACACGCTCACACATGAATGTGCATGCATGTATTCAACACACCATATGTGTGGAGGTTAGAGGACAACTTTGTGGAGGTGACTCTTGCTTTCCAATTTACGTGGATCCCAGGGATTGGATTCAGGTCTTCAGGGTGACACCAGGCAGCAGTCACCTTTACGCATTGAGGCATCCAGCCACTCCCCATGTTTCCTTGAAGTGTGCTTTTGTCACCATCTCTAGTTATTATCATCTTTGTTCTTTTCTAGAGGTAAAAGCCACCCATGTAAGCTTAATGCTTAGCAGTCACCAACAAGTTCCTAAACTGTCACAGAACTGAAAAGTTCTCAGGCCACTGTCCTTTCTTGAGCATCCCCTCTCCCTCCCTGGTTCTGTGAGCTGCTCAAAGCTTAGCTTTACTTTAGCCGTACTATGGCCCTGAGAATTACTTTTTACCTCCTTTCTGGATTTTTACTCCTTACTGCTTATCCCCCTTTCCCTCCCCCTTCCCTCCCCCCTTTTCTCCTTCCTTCCCTCTCTCCAACTTTTCTATTTATTAATACTTGAGAATTTCTTATATTTGTATAAGGTATTTTGATCATATTCACTTTCCAGTCCTCCCCCAAGCCCCCTACCCCCTCTCAACTTAATGTTTGCTTTTTCAAATTGGTGCTGCCCATATATACATGGGTGTGGGCCCCTCCTTCCTTTAAAATGTTAGTGTGGTATACATCTCAGTGGTCTCCTGGGAAAGGCTGCATACAGGAGATTTTTGAGACCTTGTCTATCTGAAATGTCTTTCTTCTTCCATTGTCCTTCAGAATGTTAAAGGCATTGTTCCACTGTTTTCTGGATGCCATGGTTGGAGGATTGGTAATATGCACTATGGCATAATTCTAGTCAGGAGCCAAGCCAGAAATATTGTATCAAGCTAATCTGGGTTACACAGTAAATTCCAGCCTCTTTCAAAACAAACAAACAAACAAACAAACAAACAAACAGGAAGCTGGGCTTTGGGATGGGCAAGGGCGCTTGCTGCCAGGCCAGGCAACTTGACTTGATCCCCAGGACCCACACGGTGGAAGGAGAGAACAGGAGAGTGGTCCTTTGATTTCTATGTTCTTGTTGTGGCCCATGTATGTGTCCATGCTTATGTAAGAAAGTAAATGAATGGATAAATGAATGAATGAATGAGTGAATGAATGAATGTGATTTTAAAGAGGACACAAAAGGGAGAATTACTGCTCTTTTGAGTTGTAACCACCCTCAGAAATTTGTATTTCTAATTATTCTACTCTTCCAATTTTATTATCCCTAGAAAAGGTTTATTTTATTTCTATTTACTTACATTTCTTTCTGTGTTCTCTCTCTCCCTCCCCTTTCCTGCTCCCTCTCCCTTCCCCTCCTTCTCTCTGTCTCTCTGTCTTAGTCTCTCTGTGTCTCTGTGTCTCTGTCTCTGTCTCTGTCTCTCTCTCTCGTGTGTGTGTGTGTGTGTGTGTGTGTGTGTGTGTGTATGATTTGGTAACCATGGAAGCCAAAAAAAGGTGTCAGAGTTGGACTTACAGTTTTGAGCCACCCAATGTGGCATCCTAGGAACCAAACTCAGGTCTTCTGCAAGAGCAGCAAGTGCTCTTTGTCTCTCAGCCACCTCATCAACCCTTTAACATCTTTTCCCAGCCCAGTGTACTGAAACTTTTTATGTAAACCGCCTGTGTGTGTGTGTGTGTGTGTGTGTGTGTATGAGTGTGTATGAGTGTGTGTATGTATCTGTGTGTGTGTCTGTGTGTCTGTGTATGTATCTGTGTGTGTGTGTGTGTGTGTGTGTGTGTGTGTGATTGTATGAGTTCATCTGTACTACGTGTGTGCAGCCGTCAGAAGCTGGAAGAGGGTGTCAGATCTCCTGGAACTGGAGTTGCAGGCAATTGTGGGGTTCCATATGGGTGCTGGGAATTGAGCCTAGGTTTCTTGTAAGAGTGGCCAACATTCATAACCTCTGAGCCACCCTCCAACTCCCAGTGCTGGAGTTTCACGATTATGGACCTCAGCTTATTTTTCTTTCTCTTGAACCTCAGATTTTATTTATTGATTATTATTTATTTGTCAGGCTAGTGATTGGATCCAGAACTTTGACACACTAGGCAAGTGTTTCATTGATAAAGCCACAACCTTAGTTTCTTTTAAGGTAGTGGTTCTCGTGTAGGTCACGACCCCTTTGGGGTTGCATATCAGATATTCTGCATACTAAATATTTACATAATGAATTATAACAGTAACAGACTACAGTTATGAGTAGCAATGAAATAATTTAATGGCTGGGGGACAGCACAACATAAGAAACTGCTACAGGGTCGCAGCATTAGGATGGTTGAGAACCACTGCTTTAAGACAAGCTCTCTTCCGTCTCAGTCTTCCAAGTGCTGGGATTGCAGGTGTGAACCAACACAACCAACTTTAGTGCCTGTCGTCAGTAGTGGCAGCTAATAGCCGTTCTCAGTTGCAGCTGGTCCTTTTAAGCTTTGGGGACTGATTCAATCACCTCTTCAGAGGCATCTGCTTGGTGGGGTGCATCAGGAGAAAGGATGGTCCATTGGCTTCTTTTAGTCCCTTTCCCTGTACAACATGTGCTTTTTCTACCTTCACGGGCACCTGCTATCTGGGTTTCCAGAACCTTCCTAGAGACTAGCAGTAGAAGCCTGCCTGTTTTCCCTGACTCCCATCTTGTCTTGTTGTTTGCTTCCTTTGGTTGTTTTGTGGATATGACCATCTGCTGGCTCTCCTCTGTGTTCTCAGTCTTTACATCGTTTAAGCATCTCAGTAGGAAACTGGTGGAAGCACAAGGATTGTGGAATTGAAGCCATGACATCCAGGCTTTGTTTCAAGGACACACGAGGTATGTCTGTGTCTACCTAAGTCAGTGGCTCTCAACCAGTGAGTCACGACACCTTTGTGGTGGGGGTCGAATGACCCTTTTACATGGATGGCATATAAATATTTACATCCTGTTTCATAACAGTAGCAAAATTACAGTTATGAAGTAGCAATGAAATAATTTTTTGGTTGGGGGTCACCACAACAGGAGGAACTGTGTTAAAGAGCTGCAGCATTAGGAAAGTTCTCTGCTGCCCTAAGTTATCACAGGGATTCAGAGAGAGCATCCTTAGAGTCACTTGGCCAGGCTGGCTGGGAAGCAGCCATTATTAATTGATTATTAGTGGTTTTCCATTATCTGCTGCCAACTGGCTTGGCTTCAAACACATGTGGCTAAGCCCATGTGGGGACTGGCTCCCTGTGGACGGCCAGAGTCAGGTTCCTCGTCTTCTTGGCAGGTCTCAGACTGTGCTGGCTTGGGCACTTGGAAGAGCTGTTCTCTTTTAAGGCCTCAGTGAATGCCCTCTTCTCCGCCACTCTCTGCTCTTCAGCCCAGAGCTCTTCAGCTCATATCCACGTGGTGCTTCCTGTGAGACCCAGCTCCCTGGTCTCCTTTTCTACAGGATACATTCACGCCTTTATCTGACGCTGTCCCCCTTAGGTAGCCTGCTCATCAGTGAGGCCAGTTAACACTGCCTTCATCCTGTTCCAGTGCCTGACACCTACATGGTGGCGGTCCTCTGTGGCGGAGCCTGTATGTGTTTTTACTGGGGATGGTGATGAGGGTCTCACGAGATGCTCCACGATGTAGCTTTTAGAGGCATCCCGGGGTCCTTACTAACCCTATTCTGTCCCACAGCCCTCTCAGGAATGAGTCAGCAGAAAGTGGATCAAGCAGACACAGTTGGAATGCACTCTTCCTGAGGGAGTGCAGGAGGCCTGCTTCTTGTTCTTGCTCTCCTGAGGGTCCACTTGGGGTAGGTTTGTTTTCTCTGTGCTGATGTGATGGGCCCAGGTCACTGGGATCTCCTAGTTTTGGTCCTTTTGTGTGTGTGGTGAGCAATGCTGGGCTGTTATCTGTAACACTCCAGTTCTAGGTTTGAACCAAAAGGAAAGCTATGTTCCTATGCACACACACAAGCTGAGCAACTTGATTTCACAGCTCTGGGGATTGGAAAATGAATGGTTGATTTCTCAGCACTGGGATTCCCTCTGGAGAGATGGGCCCGCATGCAGGATGGGAGTAGGTTCTTTGTGGACACACTGGGATCAGCTGTGTTTTCACAGGGCTCTGTGAGCTGCTGTTTTTCAAAGGACCTGGATCTGACCTAAAGGAATATACCCAGATAGTCTCAAAAGAGTGTGCCGAGAGCTTTCCTTTGAACAACTTAGAAAGAGGCCACAGAACAACCCAGAAGCTCATCAACTGGTAAGCGATGAGTGTATCTTCATCCTGGAGATGTGTGCCAGCATGGAGGACTCTCAAAGCCACTGTGTGGAGGGAAAGAGCCGGGTGGGAAGCCACACAGTGTATGGCTCCCCTTTGTGGCCTTTCTGAAACAAACAAACCAACCAACCTCGGGCATATGAGGGGGGCAGGGTTTGCCTGGGCTGGGGGTACAGTGGGGATGAAATGAGCCGAGGCACACATGGCTCTTGAAGCTCCCACAGTGCCCTAGAGCTGGATGGTGGTGGTTGGATAACCACATAGTTCAAAGCCATCAAGCCAGGTCCTACAAGGGAGGATTGTACAATGGTAAATTATACATCAGTGAAACTGCTGAGTGTGTGTGTGTGTGTGTGTGTGTGTGTGTGTGTGTGTGTGTAAGGACAGACAAAAAGAAATTACTGATATTTACTGATATATTTTCCATTCAACTTGGGGAGCCAGGGCTCCATAGCTCTCTGTGGACCTAAATTTTAGGGGTGCACCGACCTTGAGATTTTTTCCTTTTCATGTAAATGCTCTGCTCCTTGTCCTTGGAGGGGAGGAGACGGCACAGAAGCCTTCAGTGGAAAGAGGAAACAGAAAGGGAGGGGAACATGTTTGTCTCTCCTGAAGTCGCCTTCCCCACACCTAACCTCCTAGCTTATCACCCAGCAGCCTCTTCACCGCCTCTTTCAGCTATGGCTTTAGTCATCCCCGCACAGCGCACAACGACCAAAATTATCAGTGTGAGCAAGTTGAACCTACACACTTTAACTCCAGCCATGTAAAGTACGTGTGTTTCCTTATGAGACCGCCCAGGAGGGGCTCCAAGAACACAGTGCAAGGTTGGCCGGCTTTGCTGACCGGTGTGGATGTGACTGTCCCTACTCCACACCAGGACCCAGAGCCATGAAGCCACCCTCGGCAGGATAGGCGCCGGGAGAGCAGTAAAGGCAACATAGAGAGCTCCCTTACCACGTAGGAGACACCGTCTAGATTCTTACGTGTTCCGGAACTCTCTCTTCATCTTAACCCACACCAATTCCACATCAGACTCCATTAGTACCTCCAGGAAGTTGAGGTAGGGTGGTGAGCTCAGCAGTGAGGAAGGCGAGGGTCCACACTCATGATAGTCGTGCTGCCTCAGCCTCCTGAGTGTGGGGGGAGTGTGGGGTGCAGGTGTGAGTCACCATGCCTGACTGAAGTCAATCTTTTTCTCTTAAATGAATTGCATGCATCATGCAGTTGTTCCTTGGTATACTTTGAGGTTTGCCTCAGGATCCCTGAAGATGTCCAAAGCCACAGATACCCTAGGTCTTGTGTAAGATACTGTGATATTTGCACATAACTCTCAAGCATTCTCCTGAATATATGTATTTACTCATTTAGTTAGGGTATACCTATATAGCCCAGTCTGGCCTTAAAAATTCCTTTAATTCTTCCTACTCTAAGATTACAGCTGTGTGACACCATGTCTGGCCCTTCTGAATGCTTTCAGTGGTTTTTTTTTTTTTTTTTCTTCTTTTTTCTTTTTTTCGGAGCTGGGGACCGAACCCAGGGCCTTGTGCTTGTTAGGCAAGCGCTCTACCACTGAGCTAAATCCCCAACCCCAACTTTCAGTGGTTTTTACATTGTTCATAAGACCCAGTGTGTTGGGAGTAACGAGGAAAAAAATGTCTGCACGTGAGTTTTTATTTGAATTGTTTTCATCTGTATGGATTAACTTCAGGGGTGTGAAATCTACAGACAGAGGACAAATGTAGTGTGTGTGTGTGTGTGTGTGTGTGTGTGTGTGTGTGTGTTGGGTATATATGCATATGTGGCACACAGAGAAGAAGTACACTATTATACCATATCGCTATAAAAAGCTTTATAAGATATGAAGACTGTGTGTATACGCTGCCATGTGTGTGTGCCTATTATGTACTTGGCCCTGTTTTAAGCCCCTTACACTAAATTTTCACCACATCCCCACCTACCCCAGACTGACTGGAACCCAATAGGTAGTAAGTTTGCCAACCTTGAACTTCTGATTCTCTGACCTCCTCCTCTGGAGTGCTAGGAATACAGGCGTGCACCACCATGCCTGGTTTCTGCATGTCGGAGATTGAACCCAGAGTTTTGCATATGCTAGGCAAGCACCCTACCAACTGAACTACATCTCCAGCCAGAAGGAGCTGTCTTTTGAGAGACGAGGAAATTGTGATACAGAGAGATAAGAAAAATTTTGAATGAATTAGGAAAATAAAAATCCCTCGCCAGTTCACAAAGTGTCCACATGGTGGCGCTAGATGGGAAACCGGTTGCCTGTGTATCCTGCTTTTCTGACACAGCTCTGCCTGCCTCTAGGCCCAGAGTCTGCTGGGCTTTGATTGCTGGGTACCAGCTGCAATAGGATGCTGGCTTCCCAGACTGCGGCACCTGTGAGTCCCCTGTTAGAACCCCACTTCCTGCCACAGAGGAGGCTTTCTCCCTCACTTTCTCCTCCCTGCCTCCTTCCAGACTCCCAAAGTCTTACCGCTTCTCACTCTCAGGCTGGGCTTCTGCCTCGGTAGCTGCCAGCCTCCTGCTCCAGCCAGGAGGAGCTAGGGGAGCATATGGGCTTCGTGGGTCTTTGGATTTCTGAAGTGATATGAATATTGATTTACTCTCTTCTCTATATACTGAAAAATAGCCTTCTAAAAACTTTATGGGTGTGTTTCTATGGACCCCTTCCAACTGCAGAAAACACTGTAATACAATGAAATTTTCTACCCATATTGTCTCATTTCAAAGTGACATTGAGTCAGGCCTGAGTAAATATTTATGATTTCTCTTGAAAGGTGGCAGACTCATGACATGGTAATTAATTTTACTGTAGGCTGAATTCAGAATGGCTTTGGTAATATACGAGTAGGTATGTAAAATGTTTATAGTGCTTTTGAAAGCAGGCCAGGGGGTTTAAACGAATCCTTAGTCAGACAACCGAGGAGGAGCGAGATTGCAATTCTAATTTTGCTGATAGAATTTCTGTGGGGAGCTAGGATTTCTAAAGATTGATACTGCACGATCACACACATCATATATTTTATGTACTGTTAAAGTATTTGGAAACTTCGACTGTACTTACTTTTTAAGAAATGCATGCTTCAAGCAATGTTAAAAAAGAAAGGCTAAATTTAGAAGATTGGTGTTGGTTTAGGGCAGAGGCTGAGAAGAACAGAATATTTCCTCGCTTGCAAAGGGCTCTTACCTAAAGTCTCCCTTGGAGGGGTGCCGCGTCCTCCACGCCTCCTTAATTATCACCAGGATCTACATTTTCTGCCTTAAAAACATGTTCAGGGACTGAAGACGTAGCTCAGTCGGAATGTGTAGCCAGCACGCTCGAGGCTCTGAGGTCCATCTTCAGCACAGCGTAGAGCCAGCATGGAGGCTCCATCTGTACTCTCAGAGTTCAGGAGGTGGAGTCTAAAGGATCAGAAGTTCAAAGTCGTCTTCGATGCCTGGCATTTTTAAGGCCCTTGTCTCAAGCAAACAAAACAAACCTATCCAGCTATGGGTGGGTCACACCTATAGCCCCTCTGTTCAACAGCTAAGAGAGGGGTGTCTTAGCCTTGGAGGCCAGTCTGAGCCACATGGTGAGTTCCAGAGCAGCCAGGGCTACTGAGTGGGGCTTTGCCTAAGGCAAACAAACTAACAGGCTACCTCTGCCCACCTTGTCCGTGAGGCGTGTCCTCGGCCTGTTCCCCTGTATTCCTGGAGCAGACATTTTCTGAGATCCCTGCTTCCAGTCATTACCTCTTGCCTCCTGGGTTTCTCGGAACACAATCGAATTCACATGATCTCTCTTCTTCCGTGAATTCTCCTCTCACTCAGATCACAGCCTCCTATGTGGACCCAACCAGTCCTGCCAGATTGGGCTCAGACATTGTCTCCCACTGCAATGTCTGCAGCTCACTCCTTCCTGCCACTGCTCCCTCTGTCGCAGGCCTGAGTTTATCTTCCGTCACCTGCCATTCTCGATCTGTCTCCTCCTTTGTGTGTGGGTCACCTTTGCAACAAGACCCCAACTGACCACTGCCTATACATCTGTGGCCGCCTCCGAGCCCCCAATCTCCTGTCTCCTTTGTCTTTTTTCTTTAGCATTTGTATTCACGCAACACTGTGTGTTTTACTTACTATTGCATTTAGAATGCAAACTCCACAAGGGAGTTGTACATTTTGTTTACTATGCCTTTAGCTCTTACAAAGCAATGCTAGGCATATAGGAGGCAAAGAAGACATGGCCGTGCGATGTATGGATGTACGGGTGGCTGGATGTATAGGTGGGTATTTCACATAGAGAGTGGATAGCTTCATATATAAATGGGTGGATGGATGGGTGGGCATATGGATATATGCATATATTGGTGGATGGATGGACTGGAAGTGGTTGAAAACAACAAAGGAGGTCTTTATTGCTGATGAATGAGAGGTGGAATTCTGAGAGAGGAGCCAAGCCAGTAGTAGAATGTACTTTTTGTCATGGGGTTTGTTTGTTGTTATTTAAATTTTTATCTTATTTAACGTGTGTATACATGGATGTGAATGTATGCACATATGTCTGGAGACCAGATGAGGGTGTTGGATCTCTTGGAGTTGCACTTGCAGGCATTGGTGAGTTGCCTGACATGGGTGCTGGAATCGAACTCTGGTCCTCTTGATTGAACAGCCAACACTGTTAGCAACTGAGCCCTCTCTCCAGCTCTCTGGTTTTGTTTCTTTTCTTTCTTTTCTTTTCTTTTTCTTTTTCTTTGGAGATAATTCTCACTCTGTAATGTCAAGTTGGCCTGGGACTCATTGTGTAGTGCAGGCTAGCCTCATTGTGTAGTGCAGGCTAGCTCCTCATTGTGTAGTGCAAGCTAGCCTCATTGTGTAGTGCAGGCTAGCTCCTCATTGTGTAGTGCAGGCTAGCCTCATTGTGTAGTGAAGGTGGCCTCAAACACAGCATCCTCTTGCCTCAGTTACCCAAGTGCTGGGTTACAGGCATGAGCTGTTATTGCTAGCTGTTTTGCTGTTGAATTATTTGCAGGTTTACAGCTAGACAGAGTGTTTTGTTTGGTCAGGGACACCCCCACTGTGTTCCCGGGATGTCTCTCTGCTCCCAGACCCGGGTTGCTGACACCTGGTGTCACTCAGGGGCACTGCTGCTGTGAGGAGCAACCAGACTGTGGTGTCAGCTCGCTGCTGGTCTTGTGGATGCTGGGTCGATCCTGCTTTCTTTCACAGGACAGTGGGGAGCTGTGCAAGAATCTAGAGAGGAGACGCTTCATGGCTCTCACTCTCCAGTGCTGACATCCGTCCTTGGTGCCTCTCATTTTCGTTCTGTACACCAGGCAAATGGGTACCACCACCTCCTTTGCATTTACGTGAACTTGGTTCTCCGTCTGTGGGATCTTTGGTGCGCTGCCTTTAACTATAGTTCTAAAGCAAGGGGAGCACTGGGGATGCAGCCCAGTTGATCGAATGCTGGCCTGCCATGCACTAGCTTCCCAGAATGCCAGTGTACGCACTATATGAAGTCTGTGGGGGGCTCTGGGATATTTTCACAGGGAGACAGTCTGTGTAGCAGCACCCCGTGAATTCCCAGCACTTGTGTGGGCTGGGGCGGCATAAGAGGATGAGGGAAACTGCATCTTGTGTCTTACCTGGGTGGCGTGCATTCTAACCTAAATGACTCTCTGAGTACAATCAGCGGCTGGCCCAATACCTTTCACGCCATGCAGAGTGGGAAGGGGCCTGCGTGGGCTTAGTACTGTTTCTCCAGTTAGCTTCTGTACTGTAAACTGAGGAAGTCAAAACCATAAATTTATGTACTCTTTTTCAGTTTGCCAAGGGACTATTGTACAAAGTAATAAAATTTCTCACTGAGCAGTTTCATTACTTTATGTAATAATAATATGTATTTATGAGCAATTACCCTCTGCTGGGCACTTTGCTTATAGGAGCTCTGTTGAGCCTCACAGGTGATTTTTATTTATTTATTATTTATTTCACAGCATTTATTGAGCACTTACTATCTTCCAGGCACCATGCAAAACTATACTGGTCTTGTCTCAAGACAATTTCATGAGGGTCCAGACTTTTTTCTCTCACTGCTGGGAATCAAACCCGGGACCTTACACACGATAACTTCCAAACCTATCTCTGGTTAGGATATGGAGGAAACTGTCAAAAACTCATAGGTTTGAGGAAGAGAAAAACCAGGATTTTTGTTTTTGTTTTAAAGTCTGCAAGTTCATCCCTGCCTCCTATGGCCTTCATGAAGCAGCTCCTCTTACCTCTGTGCCATGGTGCGCACTGTGCTGGGCCCTAGGAACTGAATTTTTGTGTCTCCTTCACTAGGGCTACGGATGTAGCTCAGTTACAGAGCTCGTCCAGTGTGACTGAGGCACACACTGAGGGGCTTTGGATCCTCCTGAACTTCCTGGACCATCAGGAGTGGCAGCACAGTTACCCATCATGCCTAAGCCCTGAGGGCGGGTTGGGGGCCAAGCACCACCATGCCTTTCAGACTCTTCCAAAGTTTTGCTGACACCATGGTGGGGGTTTGGGCTTCTTGTGGGTAACCTAAGCCATTGAAGAACAGAAAGCCTACAGATCTACTCACAAACCTGGGCTCCAAGTGCCCTTGAGTCTATGAGGACAGAGCCTTTGCTGTCCCAGGGTAGGGTGACCCAGGACATGTCAGCAGGAAAGTAGTCAGGAAATATCAGGATATCTGCTCACACTGCTCTAAAATAAAAACAATACCAAGCTTTACTTCACTTTTTTTTTTTTTTGGTTCTTTTTTTCGGAGCTGGGGACCGAACCCAGGGCCTTGCGCTTCCTAGGTAAGCGCTCTATCACTGAGCTAAATCCCCAGTCCCTTTACTTCAGTTTAATACACACGCTGACTCATGCAGCTTGTTTGGTTCAAATGTCTGTGGACTCATGTCACATACACATATCCTAAAGATGACATCACACACACACACACACACACACACACACACACACACACACACACACGAGAGAGAGAAAGAGACAGAGAGAGACAGAGAGACACAGAGAGAGACAGAAACAGAGACTGGGTCTGGTGTGGGCTTTTGAAACTTTAAAGCCCACTCCCTGAGACACACCTCCTTCAACAAAGCCTCAACTCCTAATCCTTCACAAACAGGCTCACTAACTGGGACCAAGCATTCACACACACACGAGCCTGCGGGGGCCCAGTCTCCCTCAAGCACCACAGCTTGGCTTATTGTACGGATATGGGGGCTTCAAGCTCCGGTCCTGTTCTAGCACAGTGGGCACTCCTGCCATCCAAGCCATCTCCACCTTAGCCTTTGAGACAGGGCTTCTCACAGACCCCACAATTCTCCATTTCAGTTGTGCTAGCTGACAGGGAAGTCCCCAGGGTCTGTCGGTTACACTCCTCCCCTGAAGTTATAGATGCTTATGCCATGTGGCACTTTACCCAGTGGACGCTTGAGATTCAGAGTAAAGAACTCCAACTTCCATGGCAAACACTTTGCCAACTGAGTCATTCACCAACCCCTTGTTCAGATTTCAATTTAAAAATCTTAAATATGGCTCTGTAGACCAGGCTGGCCTTGAACTCAGAGATCTGTCTGCCTCTGCCTTTCTCCCGAGTGCTGGGACTACCATTGCCCAGCTCCTTTGTGTGTATATGATCTGACCATATTTCCTTTCTCAGAAGAATTTTTCCTCAACTCTACAATTAACGGTGTTGCTTGGCAAACCTTAGTCACAAAAAGTCTAAGAAGCGGTCCCTTTAGAACCTCACTACCTCTCCCTTCATGTTCTGATGCACTGGCTGGGACATGCCTTCCCTGCACAGAGCTCCCTTCCCTGACTCCTGACTCTGCTGTCTACCTTCAACTTGCTAGGGGCCTCCCTTTCTCATGGCCACGTGATCAGGGTCAGGCGCTTCCTCTCCCACTATCTCCAGCCTCAGGAGACGTGAAGAGATCTGGCTTCTGGAGGCCTTCCTCCTCAGCCTGGTGAATAGGGACTATCTAGGCAGGTATGTCTAAGCCTTGGCCTTTGGGCTGCATGTGCGATGCTGGCTGCTTTTTGTCAAATTGAAACAAATCTAGACCTATCTGGGATGAGGAAACCTCAGCTGAGAAAATGCTTCCATTGGATGGCCTGTAGGCACGTCTGTGGGACATTTTCTTGATTAATGATTACATGAGAGTCCCAGCTTATTGTAGTAGTGTAGCTCTGGACAGGTGGCCCTCAGTGTATGAAAACGCAGGCTGAGCAAGCCATAGGGAGCAAGGCAGTAAGCAGCACCTCTCCATAGCCTCTGGTTTGGTTCCTGCCTTCAGGTCCCTGCCTTGGATTCCTGCTCTGACTTCTCTTCATGTTGGAAGCCATAAGCTGAAATAAACCATTTTGTCCTCAAGTTGCAAAGGTAATACAATAATCTATATTATACAGTTAATATAGTATATAGCATATGGTATATGGTATACAGTATATATAGTATAGTATATAGTCTATGATACAAAGTGGCACCGTGCCCCCTCAACTCGTGTGAGCTCCTCTTAGTACTGTATGATTTGCTCAGCTCTAGTCCCCAGCTGGAGAGCTCTCCATGATGGAGGTAAGACTGAACTTTGACCACACTGATTTAGACGGGTGACATCTATCCCCCAGGAAATGAAAGAATCCCAGACTCCTCCTATTGAGAATCACATGGCTCGCAGAGATGAGCTCTCGAAGCAGGTGAACTTGAACACAAACCCTGCTCTGTCACAGGTTGCCATGGTCCCCGACAAGCCCCTTAGGGCCCATAGGCGTCACTTGAGCAATGGCTGCCTACACAGAGATGTGAGGACATGCATGCAGGACAGTATCGGGCGCTTAGGGGATCACAATAGACTGTCCCTCTTCTTCTTGCTTATGACTATTAAATAGCCCTTGATAAAAGGGGAGACATTAATTAAACCTCTCCCGTGTGCCATGTGCTGGCTAGACATTTTATAATTTCATGTTGTCTCCCGAACTCTTTATTATGTCAGGTAAGTGTGTGTGCACGCACATGCCCATGAACACCTACAAACCTGCCTTAGCCTCCAGAGTGCTCGCATGGCTACCGTGTCGGGATTCCTAGTTTTTAAAGATATACTAATACTATTTTGAGGAGACAAGAGATTTGAAGTAAGAGAATTTAGACTTTGCTCAGTCAGTATCCTGCCTGCAAAAGTTCATCTTCCCTCCGCTTCCCACAGCCCATGCTGCTTCTGCGTCTGGGCCAGTACACTCTGTCTCTAAAACACAGTACCTGGTATTTCTACCCCACCCCAATTCCACATTGGTCATTAAACCAGGAAGCATGACGAGGTGGCTACTTAGTACTGACACATAACTGTCCCCACCCAGCCTAGGTTTCATGAGAGGAGGCTTTACCCTCCAGCCCCAGCCAGGGTATCTCCATGGCTGACTTGTCTCTGCTGCTGCTTCAGGCTTGCTGTTCTCATCCTGACGTAGTGATGGCCTGGTCGATTTGATTCTCCGAGGGCAAGGCCAGGGCACGGAGCCTTGCTGTCGGGACCTGAGGCAGCAGTTCTCAGGGTTTCACTGATGGGAGGTCGCTTGGCGATCCCAGCAGTTTTCAGAGACACATAAACCTACATGACGAGTGCCGGCTGTTAGATTTGACCGCTATCTGAAATCAATACTCCTACACTGGCTGGGTCAGTTATGGTCAGCTGTAATTTATATCACAGAGGAGCCCCTGGGAGGTACAGGGAAGGAGATGGCCTGGAACTACACGGGACAGACAGGTCATTCCATACTCGACACTGTGGTAGGGTAGACTCCCCAGAATCTGCCTTTTTCCTCCCGATTTTAAAGCAGTGCCTGCTGAGTGTTGTTGTTATTTTCAAGCACAGGCCAATATGAAACATTTACAGAAGAAAATAAAACCCCTGCCCTTCATCCAGGAGCCTGCATAATGGGTCTCGGTAAATAAACCCTCTCAGCCTTTTGTGTCCATGTGTGTCCTGACCCACATCCACGATTGTTTTGAAAATGGAGCTGTACTTTGTGGTTTTTATAAAAGGATTTATTTATTCATTTATTTATATGAGCGCTCTATTTGCATGTGTGCCTGCATGACAGGAGAAGGCATCAGATTCCATTGTAGATGGTTGTGAGCCACCATGTGGTTGCTGGGATTTGAACTCACCACCACCACCACCACCTCCACCAGCACCACCATCATCATCGTCATCATCTAATCATATTATTGCCAGAGATGAAGTAATCCTGGCAGAAGTGGGGCTGACTGGGGTGTGTGTGTGTGTGTGTGTGTGTGTGTGTGTTTAAAACCGATTTTAAAGAGTTGTTGGGCTGGGGACACAGCTCAGCAGAAGAGTTCCTGTCTGGGATGTGGGTTTCTGAGTTCAGCCCTCAGTACTGAAAAGTCCAGATAGTGGATTTGTTCTTATTCTTGATTTAATTTTAGCAGATTTATTTTTCAAGAAATTGGTCTATTTCATGTAGGTTAACATACTTGTGGGCATACAATTCATAGTGTTGGGGGATTCTTTCAAAAAATTAATATTATTTTTGGGGTGATCTCTAATGTAGCCCTCCACCACCATAAACCATGCAGTTGAGTTTTCCTCATTTTGGGAAATCCCGGGGGGGGGGGCATCTCAGGTGTGATGGTTGGGCCTAACCTTGGGAAACCACCTTGTGATGCCCAGTGTCTGTATTTGGAGTTTTGTCTAGCTATCTTTCTGTTGTGGATTTACCGACTAAGTGTGTTTAGAAGCTGACTGTGTATAGGTGAGTGTGCTCGGCCAGGGTCTAACACTGACCCTGGGGCTTGCTGTGTTTTGCTGGACTGTCTGGGGTCCTATTTGTCTCCCCAGTGCTAGGTACAGGTGTGAGCCACCACACCCAGCTTTCCCTGGACACTGGGAACCAAGGCAGTGCTTTACCCACTGAGCAATCTCTCTATTTTCATGTTATCGAGTGTTAATTTTGCTATGGTCTGAGAGCACACTTTCTACCCTTAGATTTGCTAAGTCATGTATTATTACTATGTAGATATGTAAGTTACACACGTTAAGCCATGCTCACAATGTGGTCATTCATTGCAGATGAGTGTGAGAAGCACATGGATTCTGCTCTTACAAAAGAAGCCTAGAGCACCTGTCCACATTGGTTAACGAATTCTCAGTGAGCTCAACTCTGCCCTTTCTCACTTTCTGCCTTGCCTGATCTGCCCATTTCTCAATAGAAGAGGTTGAAATCGCTACTCATTCCATTGGGTGCATCTATTTCTTCTTGCAGTCTACTGGGTTTCGCCTCATGTTATTTCACCCTCAGGTTGGGCACATTTGTATTAAAGCCTACCTAACATTCATTTCCTTTGAAACATATACTTCTTATCCATAAGTTATCTTTTTGCTATTATCCATCTATCTATCTATCTATCTATCTATCTATCTATCTATCTATCTATCTATCTATCATCTATCTGCAGTACTATCATTGATCTAGGACCTTGTAGTGCTGGGCAAACATTCATAATGGTGAGCAATATCTTTAGCCTTTATCGTTTCCAGACAGGGCTTCGCTGTGAACCTGAGACTAGCCTTAAACTCTGAATTCTCTCCTACACTCACTTCCTGAGTTTTGGTATTACAGGTCATGAGGCTTTCTCCGGTACTTGAGTCATTGTGCACATACACAAGTATATGTATATGTGCATGTGTATGTGCATGTGCACGTGCATGTGTATGTGCATGTGCACGTGCATGTATATATGTATATGTAATGTGTGTATGTATACATGCATTGCTTATGCATATTGAATAGTGAAGTAGCAGCCATTGACTGCAGTGCTGCTATTAACATTTGAGTAAACTTCGGTTTGTTAAGACAATTCAGACTGAGAACTTATCTTGTGTGTATCTTGTCCTCGATGCTCATGTAGATCTGAGTTTCTTCTCTGCACCATTTTCTTCTCTCTGAAGAACTCTTAGTGTCTGGTGCAAGGCAGATCTGACAACACATTTCCCATGTTTCTGTTTGCCTGAGAAATTATTTCCTGTTCCTTTTATGAAGAGAATTACTTACGTTTCACAGGGTAGAGAGCAGTAGGTTGATGGTACCCGTCTTTTCTCTATGCATTAAGCCCGTCCTGCCGTCCTTTTGTTTATGGAGTCTCTGAAGACTCGGATGTCTCCTAGCTTTGATCCTGAGTGCATGCTGTTCCCCCTCTCCTTTCAATATCCTTCCTCCATCTTTGATTCTCTGTTCTTTGAAAATGATAAGCCTAAGTGCGGTGTTTGCTTGCTTACTTCTCGTTTTTGCGTTTCTCCTGCTTGATGTTTTCTGAGTTTCCCAGAACTGGAGTTTGCTTTCTGACAATGATTAGGGGTGGGGGTGGGGGGGAGTCTGAGCCACTCTTGCCTCAGACGCTTTCCCTGTCTTCCCTGTTCTTGGCTTTCTGGTCTTCCCATTACGCAGATGCCATTCCCTCCCTGGTCACCTTGTCTTTTGTTCTCTTTGTGTTTCGGTTTGGATTCTGCTGAGATTCACTCAGGCTCGAGGACACTTTACTTCACTGTGTCCATCCACTGAAGGGCTGACCATCAAGGGCTTCACTTTGGCTCTAGTGTTGTTGGTCTGTGGCTTCTCATGCAGGTGGTCCACTTTACCCTCTAGACCAGAGCGTTGGAATCTTAGTCAAAGCCATTTAGTAATCCCTGACTGATGATTCCAGCCTCCCTCCATGTCTGGTGTTGAGGTTTACTGGCCCTCTTAAAACTATGTTCTTTTAAAAACATCTTTGAGACAAGGTCTCATGTGGCCTAGGCTGGCCTCAAAAATCTCACACGAGGCCAAGGATAACTTTGAACTTCTTATTCTCTGTCTTAGTTTGGGGTCTGTTGCTGTGAAGAGACACAGTGACTATGGCAACTCCTATTTAAAAAACACTTAATTGGGGCTGGCTTACAGTTTCAGAGTTTCAGTCCACTATCATTATGGCAGGAAGCATGGCAGCATCCAGGAAAACATGGTGCTGGAGAAGGAGCTGAGGGTTCTACATCTTGATCTGCAGGCAGCAGCAGGAGACTGTCACATTAGGTGTTTAAGCTTCTATGAGACCTCAAAACCTGCCTCCACAGCGACGCACTTCTTCCAACAAAGTAACACCTATTCCCACAAGGCTACACCTCCCAATAGTGCCACTCCTAAGCACTCAAACACGTGAGTCTATGGCGGCCATACCTAGTCAAACCACCACACTCCCCTACTATCACTCCTGGGTGATGGGATTATAGATATGGCTTCTGCCGGGGCTTCCTTCATCTATGTGCCTAAAACTACATATTTTTTGACTTGTGTCTTGTAATTATTGCTTGATAGCTGGATGTGGTATAATAGTCAGACTTAAGAAGGAGGTGGTAAGGTGTGACAGACACGTCCTGTAGACCCATAAGAGGTTGGGGTGTATGGGGTGGAGTAGTTTCACAACTCTTTGGGTCCCATCCTCAGTAACACCACTCTCTTCCCAGTTAATCCCACAGTCTTCTTGGGGGGTAGCTCTCTGTCTTTTAGAGCCCTGAGATGTCTCTTGTGCATTTTGTTCTTGAGCCTCAGTTCAATAGGAAGGCTAACAGGGCTAGACTTGAGTATTTCTAGCCCCTCAAGCCAGTTGGTTTTTGATGAGACTCCAGACAGTTGGGTTCTGGTTAACTAGTTTCCCCCGAGAGCAGACCACATTAAGAGAGCACTTTGGAATGTTTCCAAATGAGTTTCCTTCCCCTTTCAATTGTCAGAAACACACGGAGAATTTCTTTTGTGTCAATGGTGAGAACTGGGTTGAGTTCACAAAAGCACAGGTCCCCCATGTCTATGTTCCCTGGAGTCCTTCATTCCAAGTAGCTACTGGGCTTCCGGGAATCTGTCAAAGACAGGTCAGGTTTCGGTCACCCAGATCGGCTGCTGGAGGGGTCTGGAGGGGTCTGGTGCTCAGTACTGTTTGCTTCTCTGTGTTAAGACCCACCTGCCTCTCTTACTTTAGAGGAATAGTTTGCACGGTGGCCTCATTTCCTTGTGAGTATAAAAAGGGCAGTTGATTGTTTAGTTTATTCTCTCTCTCTCTCTCTCTCTCTCTCTCTCTCTCTCTTTCTCTCTCTGTGTGTGTGCGTGCGTGCGAGTGTGAGTGTGTGTGAGTGAGTGTGTGTTTGATGTGTGTGTCTCTGTGTGTTTGATGTGTGTGTGTGTGAGTGTGTGTCTCTGTGTGTTTGTGTCTCTGTGTGTATGTGTGTGTGCGAGTGTGAGTGTGTGTGAGTGTGTGTTTGATGTGTGTGTGCATGTGTGTGAGTGTGTATCTCTGTGTGTTTGATGTGTGTGTATGTGTGTGAGTGTGTGTGTTTGATGTGTGTGTGTATGTGTGTGTACGTGTGTGAGTGTGTGTATGTGTGTGCGAGTGTGAGTGTGTGTTTGATGTTTGAGTGTGTGTGTCTCTGTGTGTTTGATGTGTGTGTGTGCGTGTGTGTGAGTGTGTGTGTCTCTGTGTGTTTGATGTGTGTGTATGTGTGTGTACGTGTTGTGAGTGTGTGTGTGTGTGAGTGTGTGTGAGTGTGTGTGTTTGATGTGTGTGTGTGTGTGTGTTTTCCCCAGTCATTCTTCACCTTATTCTGGATGTGGTCTCTCACCAATTGGACTGGGCTGACTGGCCAGCCATCTCTAGGGACCCACCAGTCTCTGCTCCCTCAGCACTGGGAATATAACTGGTGGCCACTGTGCTTGGCTTTTTCTGTGAGTGCTGGGACTCTGACTTCATGCTTGTATAGCAAACCTTTGCCTTACCAAGCGAGTCACCCAGCCCTCTGCTTGCTCATTCCATGTCAGGATGGAGAGACCATTTCCAAGCTTCTTACGCATGGACCAGTAGGGCAGTTATAAAGTGCATTTCTTCCAGATGTAACACTCAGCTCTTCCCTTCCTCGTGTGGTCCTCTGTGGCTTCCTCTCCACAAAGAATGTGTCATTCAGGTCTGAGAGGTTGGAGTAAAGGCCGGTGGGACCTTTCTAACAGTTTCCAGCCCTAGGCACTCTGAACTGAGCAGAATGTGGTGGAGACAGACTGTCCCCCAGGCAGACTCCAGCTGCCCGCTGAGCCAGGTTTCATGACTTGATTAGTTGTCACCTGAGCTGAGCCCGCCTTTACACAGAAGTCCTCTTGGCACACTAAATGCGAGCACTGGGGAAGACATAAATAGCTAGCTTTTCAAGTTCCCATCTACAGACTCGTGTAAAAAGACCACAGAGTGAAACGGGCCTCCCAACATTCCCACTGCAGCTCTGTGCAGTGAGGGATGTGTGAGCTAGTGGGGATATTTTTGCAGGATGCTTTATTTACTGTTGAAACTTTCCCCACAGGATGCGAAGGTCAGATTTAGAGCAGCATAGCCTAGGTTAACATTGACATTGTGTGCACTTTCTCTTGGGGAGACTCAAACAAATACCCAATCACCCCAAAGAGAGCACCAAGAATAGACCAAGGTGTGATCCATCAAAGCCTGACTGGCTAATCACTGAGCTTATTGGGTTCATGTGCAGAGCATGGGCGGGGGGTGGTGGTGGTGGTGGTCCACTTACAGGACATGGGTGACCTTCTGACAGCCACACCATGGAAAGTCTCAGCCAGCATGGGTCCTCGCCTCCCATAGATGAGCGGATGGACTTTCCCCTTCAGTTAACTTCCTGCAGTCTATACACTTTACCATCTCCTGAGACCAGGAAGCTACACACAGCTCAGGCAGACTCTCATACAGCTGGGGGGAGGTGTAGGAAGCGTGGCTGGAAACTCATGTGAAAATCTGATGGCTCTCCAGTCCTGCCAGGAGAGGGTGTCCACAGGATCCCTCTTGAGAGGTTCTTGACAGTAGTTACAGCTGCTCTGAACGTGGCAAAGGCCATTATGGTTGGAGGACATTCAGCCAAGTATCTCACTACGAACTTAAGCAGGGGGCAAAAGCTCTTAAAATTATTTAATAAAAAATGTTACTTTCTGGGACTGAGAGGTGGATATGTAAGAACCGACTCATACAGATGCCTCTGACTCCATACACAAACGCGCACATACACAGACAGGGGCTGACACACACATATATAAATAAACATACCACACACATGCCATACACACATACACATTACTCACAAACACACACATCACACAAACACTACACACAACACACAAACACACATGCATCACACACATACTACATATACACACAAACACACCCCACACAGATACATACATATCCACACACAAACACACACCACACACATACATACATATACACACACAAACACCCCCCCACATACACACACAAACACATATGCAACAATACACACACAACACACACATAGTCACACACATATGCACACACCACACACATACATATACCACAGTAAATGTAAGATATTAAAAAGAGGAAAAATTATTCTCTCTGATATACAAATATGTAGTTTCCCTGGGAAAGACTGTGGTATATGGAGAAACCCATTCCATATTTTGTGTCTCTATTAATCTATCATCAAATAGTTTCTCCTTCTTTTCATTTCTTTTATCTCTATGTATGTCTGCTTGTGCATGTTTGCTCATGTATGGAGGGCACATGTATGTGTTGAGGTACACACACACATATGTGTGTACATGTACATGTAAAGCCTGAGATTCTATTAGAAACCTTTCTTGGTTGCTCTCCACCTTTTCCAGTGAGGCAGGATCTCCAGTTGAACCCAGAATCACCGATACTGCCAGTCTGAGCAGCCACTTTGCTCTGGGGATTATGGGCAGCTGCCGTGCCTGACTTTCCTATGGATTCTGTAGATCCGAGCTCTGTTCTTTGTGCTTACACTGCAAGTATGTTAGCAACCGCGCCATCTCCCCAGCCATAGTGCATTATTACCTTCTTAACTGAGGGTTTATGCCTTCCAGACGGGGTTTGAACTTGTGATTCTCCTTTCTTAGATGTGTCACCTTGTATGACTTTAAAAAAAACTGTTGAGATTAAGTAAATAATATGTATGTGTTGTAAAAATAATAGAATAATAGAAAATGCCTACAAGCATGAAGAACTAGTTTCGCTAACAGTTTCCCTATCCAGAATAACCGTGACTAACACAGCACTCAGTCGCATGTGCTGCACGTGAATTTCCATAGCGGGGATACACATTCGGCTTTGAGTCATGCTCTAAAAATACCCAAACCACAGTGTTCGCTATGTCCCACAGCATTCCCAATGCCCTTGGTAGTGTCGGGGGTCAGAGTCTATGACATTTGCAATTATGTGACCCCAACGCCTAGGGAGAGAGGGGAGGGGGGAGATTAGGTGTTTTGTGTCCTGGCTTCAGAGGTGCCAATCCACCATGGTAGAACAGAGTGGTTTACATCATGGTGGCCAGGGGACACAGGGATACAAGGAGGAAGCAGGAAAGATAGAGCTCCTAAGGACAGACTGGTTGATCTGCTTCTACTAATTAGGCCTCACCTCCTGCTTTCCCTCCCTCCCATGATGTCCTCCTATCGTGAATCCTTCAAAAGGGTTACTTCATCCCTTATGTTAGAGCGCTGCTGGTTTGTTTCCCAAAACTCCCTCCCAGAAAGACCCAACAGTGCACTTTACCATGTATCCCCTCTCTCAATCCTGTCCAGTTGATCATGATTGGCTATCACGGGTGCTTACCGTAGAACATTCTGTTGTGGGCATCACACTGTTTATTGCAGACATATCTCACCATTGCACCTTGGCTATGTTAATAGATATACAATATCTCTCTCTGTAGAGATATCTCTATGTAGAGATCATGTATGAATATGTGGTTATTTCCACATAATCTTCCACTCAGCCTTGGCCACTTCCAATGCAATCATTTTCAAGCATGGCCCTTAGAAGAACTATCAAAGAGTGAAAAATCTGTAACTTGAAAACATTATTCAAAATTAACACTTTCAAAAGTTTAGCCTTCGTTAGGATGTTTAATGATTATGGAATTACGTAATGAAATGTAGAGTTTCCTTTTTCTGAAGGAGGAATGAGTTAGAAACACCTTAATTTAAAATATTTGTTGAGCACTTACTATATGCGAGGCTGTGTGTGAGCTCGGGGACCCAGCTATGAGCAAGACTGGATGGAGATCACAGTAACCAGTTTACATAGGACATCTTAAACTCCTCAGATGGTGTCCTAGTCAGGGTTTCCACTGCTGTGAAGAGACAACATGACCATGGCAACTCTTACAAGGAAAGTGTTTAATTGGGGCTTACAGTTTCAGAGGTTCAGTCCATCATCATTACGTGGGAGGTAAGGGGGTGTCCAAGCAGACATAGTGCTGGAGGAGCTGAGAGGTCTACCTCTTGATCTGAAGGCAGCCAGGAGATAACTATCTTCTATAGGCAGGCAAGAAGAGGCTCTTTCTTCTGCTCTGCATGGAATTTGAGCATAGGGCTTCAAAGTCCGCTCCTACAGTGACACACTTCATCACAAGGCCACACCTATTCTAACAGGGCCACACCTCCTTGGACCAAGCATATTCAAACCACTGCAGATGGGCTGTAAAGACCTTTCATTTTTCCTTTTTTTTTGTTGGTCATTTTTTGGGGGGGAGCAAATCCCACTCATGCTTGGAATATGAGTGATGTAAACATGTATAATGTACTTGGCATGGTAGGTCTTGGGTAACAGAAACTGCCTTCTTCCTTCTGATGCTCTCCAAACACTGCTTTCATTCACTTGCTGGCTGTGCTGGACCACACACCCTCCAGAGATGCTGTAGGCATTCTGTAGCTGCTGGCCAAACTTCTCTGTAACTAGGCTCTTGGCATTGTCTACCACAGACTCTCTTAAACTAAAACCAATATGACTTGACCCGAAGGATCAATAATTTTATAGACTGAAGGTTTGGTATGCCTCTGTGAACTGGGTGGTAGGCTTCGTGTCATTCTCTTTGACCATAATGGACTGTTCAATGACGTTTTACATCACTATTAACCCTTTATCCTACCAGGTCTTAGAAATGCTGTTGTCTTTGCTCATGAGCCATTCTTGTGCTGAGAACAATTTCTCCTGACCTTGAAAAAAACCTGTCCTTTTGCTAGAGGTCGAAAAGCTGGCTCATGGGATGGGACCGTGGGAAGGAGGAAGAACCCTGTCTCCATTCCTCCTCCTCACAGAACTCCTGGAAGCAAATAGAAGATTATTTGAGGATGTAAAGTTATTCCTGTGAATCTTTTCTTCCCTATAAACACTAAAGCTGTCCATTTTCTCAGAAGGGAGCCTGGCTCTTCTGCAGCTGTCTCTCAGCGTGTCAGCTGCTAATCCTGCCCGATGCCAGGTGGCTCTCAGAGGTTCCCATGACAAGCTGGGGCTTATTTTGTAGAAGTTCTAGGTGGTGCTGACATCCTATGGCTTTTATAAGGCAATATTCCTGAAAACCAAAACTTTAAAAAGCATCTCCTTCTGACCTTAAGGAGGTTAAAATGGAGACCTGCTCAGAGAAACTTCTAGAACTCTGAACTGATAGGTATGAAATACTACCAGGATACTGAGTCTTCTCTCCTATAGCATCGCAGATCCTTCTGCAACATAGTTCCTCTCTTTGGGGTGCACCACAAGTTTTAAATTCTTTTTGGCAGCCTATTATGATACCATGTTTCCTAAAGTAAATCTAACTGGACACAAAGGAGAAAGTTCTTAGCTAAGTTTCTTTTAACTACTTAAGAGAGTATTTGAAACATTGATTTCTAACTAATTTTGATAAGACCACAGCTACCGGATAACTCTCCAAGGGCAGATTTACTGTTAGTCAGGCATATTCTTTTTTTTTTTTTTCAATTCAGGAAAGCAAGGTTGAGCGGACATAATCGTAATGGAAGACAAGGCAGGGGGATTTATAAACCTAATTAAAAGGTGCAAATTCTCAAATCCAGACCCATAAACTGGCTTTTAGAGCTCCAACTGCTGGAGTAGTTGTAAATCAAAGCTATTTCGGGTGAGAGCTCACTCACCCACCCCCCAAAATCAGGTGAGTCCAGCCAGTACTTTAAAAATTGAAAGCTTTCACTTACAATAAGAAATACAAGTGTAATCGGAATTATATGGCTACATATAAATCAAGATTTATGAAAATCTGTCCAAGAAACTATAGACTTTACGACTCAGTAGCAGAAACAGATAGAGGAGAATAACCACAGGATTGTTTCCCTAATAAATCACAATGTACTTAAGACATCTGTAATTTAAAATGTGTTGGGTTTTGGAATTATCAAAAAGGAAACTGGTCGGGGGGGAATGTATCATAAGGGTAGTCTGCCAAGATTAGGTGCGATCTACATGAGGCTACAGTAAAGTTGTTTCCCTATGATTTTATTGAAATACGTTTTTGAATTGAGAACCAGTTAGTACGCCCTGGTCTTGGTCCATTTTATTCTCACCCTGGGCTTTTCAGAGGACACGACGTGGGTGTTTAATCATATTAGCAATATAAACCATAATGACACCCCCCCACACACACAAGTGCCACAAGGTGTGAGCAGCTGGGTGTCTGGCAAGCACATGAGGACAAGGGATAAGCTCTTCAGCCTGGGCCATGTGGCTCCTGGCTTGTCCTGCAGGGCATAGAGCAGGGCTCGACAATCCCAAGGCCAACTGGACTATATGACCTAGCACACTAAACACCAGGCATCCCCACCATCAGTTACACTGTCTCACTGTGTAGTAGCATCGCACACCGGGCTGGGGAGATTTGTGGAATTTTCCTGTTTTGGGTCTTCAAACCACAAGACCTTATTTTCTGTGTGTGTGGAGACTTGAAGAGGTGTAGGTGTTCAGAAGTGGGAAAACTAGGTAGGCAAAAGAGGACTGAAAGCTTTCCAGGGAGCTTCCGAGTGGCTGCTGTGGGAAGGCAATGGGATCCCCGGCCCACAGAGAATGTCTTCAGCTGGTCTCCTTCAGGGTTGAGTGACTCTGCCAGAGGGAGAAAGGACGACCAAGGGGAGCTAATGGTCTCCTATTACCAGCTGTAAACTTAATGCTGTGTGGTTTCTCTAAATATTTGACATGTGCATAGTGAGCGGGGAATAATGATCAGGTCCCAATTACTCATTTGTTACTGAGTAAGTGGAAAATTTACTGTCACGTCGGCTGATGCTGCGAACTCGAACCAATCTGTGATGCAATCTGACTGATTCAGAGAGACCACCGGTTGGCACAGGAGGCTCAAGGCAGCCTGTGTGTGGCTTAGTAAGAAGAGGTTCTGCTCTGCCTCCCTGAGCGACTCCTCAAACCAGTTCCACCTCTGCTGCCTACAGCCATACATGTATATGTTTTTAAATTATTTTAAAGATAGATAGATTTATTTATTTATTTATTTATTTATTTATTTATTTATTTATTTATTTATTATGCATACAGTGGTCTGCCTGGATGTTTGTCTGCAGGTCAGAATAGGGCATTGGATCCCATTATAGATGGTTGTGAGCCACCATGTGGATGCTGGGATTTGAACTCAGGACCTCTGGAAGAGCAGTCAGTGCTCCTAACCACTGAGCCATCTCTCCAGCCCTGTTTTTAAATTTTTTATTTTATGAGTATAAGTATCTTGTATATATGTATGCATGCATGTATGTATGTATGTATGTATGTATGTATGTATGTATGTATGTATACTTCTGTGCATACCTGGAGGCCAGGACTGGAGCATTGGATCTCCTGCAACTGGAGTTATAGATGGTTGTGAACCACTATGCGGGTGCTAGAAACAGAACCTGTGTCCTCTAGAGCAAGCAGTTCTCTAAAGAGTGGAACCTTCTCTCCAGCCCCCACCTGCAGCTCTCGAAAGTCCCACACTCCCATCCACAGGCCTTTCCAATGACTTGCCTCTGCATAGTGACTTTAAGGGCCTTTTATTGGGACAACTTCATCAGTTAGTTAGTTTGTGGAGCCCCTCTAAGTACTCCCTTAAGTGTTGGGGGCTGTAAGAAGCGGAAGGCTAAGGTCACACAGGCGTCTTCAGAGTGCTTGGGACCCAGCTGAGGATGCAGCAGCCATAGATGTGAAACAGCTATTGTCATTTGTGCTTCGCTTTCCTTCCCAGAGGGGACGGAGGAAGCTCAGAATAAATGATAATGACACGTGGAACCCAGGAACTCAAAGACAACAGCCACGTAATTAAGGGGGCCAGTGGCGGAATAATTACACGTAGACACCCGAGGCCAAGGCAAGCCACTCCCACTGAACAGAAACAGCCAGGGAACAGAACAGGAGTAACCTGGAGCAGACAAAAACAAACAGTAAATTATACAGTGTCAGCCCCACAAGTTCAAGGTAGAAGTTCAAGGTGGAATTTGATGCTGATTTTCCTCACAGGCAGTGCAAGGCTGTGCTTAGGTTCCTGCCCACCATCCCCAGCCTTGGTTTCTTAGTCTAGAAAACAAAGAGAACACATTGTGACATCATCTATCAATAGGTGTGTATTTCTAAACTCCCAAGATCCCCTGCCCAGTGGGAGGCCTCATGGTCCTAGTTTCTCCCAGGCTATAGAAGGCCTGAACTGGTGGGGGATTTCAAGGGAAAAGCTGGGAGGAGAAGATGATGTGGCTGGGGAGAAATGGCTGAGAAAGGAGGGGGTGTGGGGACTTGCTGTCTAAAGCACATGTTTGCTTTCTGGCCTTGAATGCAAGTCATGCTTGTAACCCCATCCCTCAGGAGGCAGAAGCAGGAGAATTGTCTAGAGTTTGAGGCCAGTTTGTTCTATCTATCAAGTTCGAGGCCAGCCAAGGCCTCTATATACACAGAGAAACCCTGCCTCAAACAGACAAATGAAATGAAAAAGGAGTACAAACCACGGCTTGAAGATTTCCGAAAGTTACATATTAGCCTTGAGAGCCAAGGAACATAGGAGACAATACCTCATGGAGGCCGTGTTTGGTAAGCAGCTGACGCCTCTGCACTTCTTTGATCCCTACTCAACTCTGAACATAAGAGGTAGCACCTTGCAGACACCATGTTTGCATGGGCAGCTGAAGCCTCTCTCAGCATCTTAGATCCTTGCAGGCAAGCAGAAAGATGTAAAAGCCTTGGACATTTGGGATTCTGGCTCATTGCTTTTATAACTGCCCTTGGGCAACCTACTCATTTTCTTGAATCTCAAGTTTATCATCCATAAAGTGGATTGTTTGAAGAGATATGAGCTAATGCTTTGCACACAAAGCCCTTGGCACAGAGCAAGCCCAAAGCAGGCCTGCACAAAATGCGGGCTCCCTCCCCCCTCCCTACTTTCTCATGACTAATGAGCGTAGCAGACAACTTACTCCTTTTGGAGCAGTCCGCTGCAAAGACAAAGGTCCCCTGACTTTCTTCCTCTCAGTTCCTCTCCAGCACCTCCAACAAGCTGTTTACTTGGCCAGAATCCTGCCTTTCCTTAGGTCTTTGTTTGGTTTTCTTGTTTGCTTCTTTGTTTCTGTTTTCATTTATTTACTTTTAAAATCTTTATTAATTTTTTTGAGAATCTATACAGTGTATTTATAATTGTCATCCTCAGCCCCCTCCCTTTAACTCCTCCCAGACCCCCAGGTCCCTAACCTCCAAATCCTTGTCTTTTTTAAAATTAATAACCTATTAATCCAGTTTGTGTCGCCTGTATGCTTTTGGGTGTGGGGTCATTCATTAGTGCATAGTTGACCTATCAAGAGCCACACCCTTAGAGAAAACTGAATCTTCCTTTTCCAGAAGCCATCATGTGTCCATAGCTTCTCAGTTCAGGATCGGTGTCCAGGAGCCCCCTCCCAGTCCAAACTAGAATCCTGACCAGCTTAGTCCTGTGCAGTCAAGCACAGACTTCTGTGTGTTCACACGTGCTGTCATGTCCGGAGGAATTGTCTTGCTCTGGTCCATCCTGACCTTTGGCTCTCTTAGTCTTTCTACCTCTTCTTCTTTGATGGTCCCTGACAGCACAGCTTCTTAGGTATCTTCATGTATACTCTATGGCACAAAAGTCCAGCACATGCCACAGCAGAGCAAACCCTCTCTTGTCTGTCATCCCCACCCCGAACTACCCCAGCTACTTTATGACTCACTTTGCTCTGCTTCTCTCAGATCTCGTGTTTAGATGTGCATCAGTCCCAAAGCTCCAACCTCCTTTCTTTCTGGTCACAGCACCCTACTCTTGTCCTCCATTACCCTCACACACAATTTCAACCCCAGGGCAAATGCCTGCCTCAAGCCTTTCTTCCCATGGTCCATTCTGATAGGCTTTCTCAGTGCTCTCTTCACCTCCTGTCCCCATTATCTTGCATCCGTCCACCGAGCACTCTGGCCCTGGGTGAAGTCAACCATTTGACTTCTATGCCACAGGCTAATGCTCATTGTTAAAGAAAATTGCATCATCAGCTGGGAGTGGTGGCTTGTGTCTGAGATCCCAGCATTGGGAAGCTGGGAAGAAGTGTGAGGGAAGCCTTACTATATAGTAAGACCTTGTAATAGTCAGGGTTCTTCAGAGGAACAGAATTTACAGAATGGATATATATATATATATAATGAAAATATGCATATAATTTACTAGACAGGCTTATAGGCTGTGGTCCAGCTAGTCCAACAATGGCTGTCTACCAACAAAAATTCCAAGAATCCAGTGTTTGTCAGTCTGTGAGGCTGGATGTCTCAGCTGGTTTTCAATGTGCACCGGAATTCCACAGAAGTAGTTTCTGTGCCAGTGAAGGAATGGACAAGAGTGAGAGCAAACAGGCAAAGAGCAAACCTTTCCTCTTCCATGTCCTTTATATAGTGGCCCAAATTAAAGATGGCTCTTCCCAACTCAGAAGATCTGGATTAAAGGTGGGTCTTCCCACTTCAAATGATTTAGTTCAGAAAAATCTCTTTCTGGTGAACCTAGACCCTTGGGTTTTAGTTAATTCCAGGTGTAGTCAAGTTGACCTTCAAGAATAGTGATCGAAGACTCTATGGAGAAGCCAATCAGCCAAGCAACAAACCAAATCAAACGCACCTTAAAAAAGAAGAAAATCTCATCGTTATATAAACAATGTGTCCCTACTTCCCAAGGCACTATTCAGAATGCCTTCCATGGGCTCAGGATTTCTCCCCATCCATATTTCCACCTTTAAACCTCTCTTTTATCTCTGGACTTGCCTTCCAGCTCTCTGAATGCTGGGCCTCCTTTGATATCTTCCATGGACTCTCTCTGCTCAGAAGTGTCAGCATCATCCCCTTCTTCCTAACTCCATAGTGGAAGATGCTTTTGTTCCTTCCATAATTTCCCTTACGTCACATAAGGGACCTCTCTAGCCCTGCCACAGGATTCACCCATGCTGTGTGCTTCACCCCAACCACCAATCACCTTAAAGACCCATTGCATTAGTTTCTCCAGGCCGACACCTCCCGAGTGTAATAGACTCAAAATTTTCTTCTCAAAAAAAGAAAAAAACTCCCCCACCATGTTGCTACCCTTACTCCCAGTTATATACTGTAGGATAGGAACAAGATAAGGTCTCCATACATAGCCCAGGCTGGCCTTGAACTCAAAATCCTCCCACCTCAGCCTCCCAAGTACTGGGATTGCAGATGTTTACAAAGGACAAAAATGAATATCCAATTCTAACTTTTAATCAACATTCTATTCTAGAGCTACCATATGACTCAGCCATATTACTACTGGGCTTGTACCTAAGGGTTTCTATTTATTACAACAGAAGCACATGCTCATTCACAACAGCTTGGGAGTGAAAACAGCTTATGTGTCCGTCAGCTGATGTATGGCAACAGAAACTGGTATCTATACACAGGTACTTTTGTATAAAAGAAAATAAAATCATGAAATTCGTAGGTAAATGGATGGAACTAGAAAACCTGACTCTGAGTGAGGTCCCCAGATTCAGCAAGATCTCAGATGCTCTCACTCATATTCACATCGTAGCGGTGGCTCTTCAGAGCCGTGCGTAAAACTTGGAACCCATAGAGGTCAGGAAACTCGACAGGGACCCTTGGTTAGAAGGAAGAAGGAAAGTCCTGTGTGTGTGTGTGTGTGTGTGTGTGTGTGTGTGTGTGTGTGTGTTAGAGAGAGAGAGAGAGAGAGAGAGAGAGAGAGAGAGAGAGAGAGAACAGTAGAGCAGATGATATGAAGGGAAACAGGATAATGGGGGAAGAGGTTTAAGTGGGGGAGGGATGACAGTGTAGGATAAGAAGGAGTAGGGGACAGATAACTAACTCTAATGATGTTTGAAGAAGCTGTATAGAAACCTACTATTTGTGTGTGTGTGTGTGTGTGTGTGTGTGTGTGTGTGTGTAAATTTCTTATACAAAAGAGTTCAATAGCTGGGCAGTGGTAGAGCGTGCCTTTAATCTCAGCTATCAGGAGGCAGAGGCAGGTGGATCTATGTGTGTCTGAGGCCAGCCTGGTCTACAGAGTGAGTTCTAGGACAGCCAGGGCTACACAGAGAATCCATTTCTCCAAAAAAAAAAGTTTAGTTAGACTTAACATGTACTGGAGATAATGCTCTCTAGAAACCGTAGGCTTCCAAGTAAAAGCCCAGTGCCAGACATGGAGTACCTCTAATTGAGTTGTCAAGGGTGTCCCAGAGAATCTCAAAATGATAGAAGCTATTACCTTTGCTCTTGGTTTCCCACCAGCACTTGATGGTAAGACTCCATTGCTAAAGAAACCATATAGTTTGTTCACAGGACATTGGAGAAATAAAGCTGGTTTAGACCCTGGAAGTTTCTTTCCTTCCCGACAGATTTCATAGCATTGGAAGGCGCCATGCAGGTTTCTGAGCACGGAGAGGAGGGGTAGAGCCATTAACAGTCTTACCCAGAGGTCAATCTTGTGAGCTATGGTAAATCTGACATAGCAAGATAGACCTATGGGTGCATTGAGGGTTTGTATGTTATGTGGCAACCACTGCTTTCTCACTGTTCTCACTCCATAGGAGGAAACAGCTGATACTATAAATCTGGCCAAGAATCCATGGCTGGAAGCTCATAGGCCCCAGAGGTAAACACACTACTGTTATTTTGCTAAACTAACATACTTTCAAACTGCCGTCTAAATTTGAATCTCTAGACCCATAGATTTGTGCTGCTCTCTGACCTCAAATGTGCAGTAGATGGCAGTTAACACAGAAATTCACAACTGGCCAAAGTGCAAAGTGGTGTGTGTGTGTGCAAAGTGCTAAGTTAAAATGGGATATTTATATCACATACACTTTCCTAGACACACACACACACACACACACACACACACACACACACACACACACACAGGGATCACAGCATGAAGGGTACAAGACAATCCTAAGAGCCAGAGTTTGAGGAAGACCAGGATGAAAGTGTCTTGTATACATGACAGGACTGCAGCACCAATGACCTAACAAAGATCGATGGTGGTTGCCTGCACAAAACATGCACAAGATCGAGCCTACAATGGAGCAGGAAGGAACTACAAATTCCCACCCCTAGATATAGACAGTTGATGGCTTCTTGGGAGGGAGGGAGGGAGGGAGAGCCTCTCTAAGGTTGTGGCTCCTTGTAGGTCAACCTACCTGCGGTGGACACCACACACCCAGGAGTTCTTAGGCACCACAGACTGGACTCACTGGGCTATTTGGGGAAAAAAAGACATGAAGTTGGAAGGTTAGAGAGGTGGGGTGTACCTGTGGGAAATGGATGTTAATATGATTAAAAGTATTCTATGAAATTCTCAAAGAATTAATAAAAATATTCTAAAGACTCAAGAGTTTAAACTTCTAAAATATCACAAAGAAGAAAGTCTTTGTGACCTTGGGTTGGGCAAAGATTGTTTTAGCTCTGACAAAACCAAGTAGGAAGAAAATGTATGCTTTGCAAAGGAAAATATTTAAAAATTAGGTTTCATCCATATTAAAACTTCTATATACTTCAAAAGGCACGATTGAGGAAACGAACCCCAGGTGTGGTGACATACACTGAGGACGCTCAAGGTTGAAAAGGAAGATCACAAATTCAGAGCCGAGCTGGACTACAGAGCAAGATCCTCTCTCTGAGGGAAACAAACCAACCAACAAGAAGCCACACAACGAAAGCTGGAGCAAGAACCAAACCATGTTTGAGAAGGATATTTCTAAATAGCATTTGGTGAAAAAAAAAGTACCCATATTAATAAGCTCTCAACTTCCAAATAGGAAGACAAACAACCCAATTTGAAAGTGTGCGAATGGTTTGAGCCTACATTCCGTTAAAGAAGATAAGCGAATGAGCGGGAAGTGCATGAAGACCTGCTTAGCTTCAGTCAATAGGGAGGTGCAAGTTAGGTCACAATGAGGTGCGTTTACTTAACCTGCAGGAGAGCCATTGTCAGAGCCGCACACAATGCCAACTTCCTGTGAGGGTGGGTACATGAAATGGCTCAGCTACTTTGAAAAATAGCTTGCAGCATCCCTAAGAAATTAGTTCTACACAGGGAATGGTGGCCCATGCCTGTAGTTCTAACTTAGGGAGTAGGGGTGGCCAGATCCCTGAGTTCTAGGCTAGACCCTGTCTCAAACAACAACAAAAGGTTCACTTTCTTGTGGAATCCAAAAATTATCCTTCTATAATTCTACTGAAGGGAAGTAAAAACCTGAGTGCAGGGAAATCTTGATGCAGTGACTCATGTTTCTCAACGTGATGTGGCAGTCTGTCCTTGTGACTTCTCCAGCACAGTAACATCAGAATAGCTCAGTGTTTTGTTCTGGTTTGGTTTGACTTTTTTGTTTGTTTGTTGTTGTTGTTTTTTAACACATTGACTCAGAGCTTCAAAGGCAAAGGGGAGAGAGCCAGAGGGAGAGATAGGAGCAGGGAAGGGAGACAGGTACATGAATAGAAAGGAGACACATAGAAACAGAAGAGAGATACAGAGGAAGGCAGGGAGGGAGGGAGAAAAAGAGAGAAACTATGTTATTTTCTAGGCTCTAGCCTTGGGAAATATGCACTGTATATTCTATTGTATTCTATTGTTTGAAACAGTAACAAGGCACCCCAGGACCTCCACCTCAAAAAGGAAAGCTATAATGTCACTTTAGGAGAACTCTGTGTGTGTGTGTGTGTGTGTGTGTGTGTGTGTGTGTGTGTGTGTGTGTGTGTAAGTAACCTTCCATAACTATTTTCCACTCTTCTTTTTCTTCAAAGTTCCAGTGATCTCACATCCATTCTTGTTCTCCACATGTGACCTCCCTGGCAGTCACTGCAAGAAACTGAAGCTCCCAGACAAGAACGCCTACCAGCTCTTCCCATGGCATCTCCCCAGTGACCTGCTACCTCTGTTCACTTATCCCTCCCATAACCTTCCTGAAACAGAGTGCCCTACTCCATGCTCTCTGCCAAGGACAGCTCTGTACCCCAGATTCCACCTCTCTTACCTGCCAGGAGCACGGTGCTCCAGTGCGTCCTCAGCACCACTGATATTCTTTCTGCAGCACTGTTCCTTTCAACATGCAGAAGTGTTTTCTCCTTCCTCCCCCACCACCATCACCACCTTCTCCTTCACTTCCTCCTCTTTCTCCTCTCCCTTTTGCTGTATGTTAAAAAAGCTCTTCTGCTAGCCCCACCTAGCCTGATTTAGAATAAGACCCTAATTTAAAACTAACAACCCCTCCCATTGACAATGATAAATTGGACACTAATATATGATAATAAAACTGCTTAAATGACTACTTACGTCTAACTGCCACCATGCAGATAATGGCTAACCTTCATCGTGAGCTGATGGATTTGGAATCCCCTGAGAGACACACTTCAGGGCACATGGGTGAGAACATTTTCTGGGAGACTTAACTGAAGAGGGAAGGCCCACCCCAAATGTGAGCATCCTGTGAGTTTGGTATCCTGGGCTGAGTAAGAAGGAATAAAGTTGTGTCGTGACTTGAGTCCTTGCCTGTCAGTTTGACTGTGCCTGGAATTAACAAAAAAACCAAGCAGTTGGGCATACCTGTGAGAGATTGGGTTGTTTGTGTTGTGTTGTATTGTTTTTTGGTTGGATTATTTGAGGTAGAAGACTCACCTTACTTCCGAATCATTTGAGGTTAGAAGAACCAAATCTGGGTCACACCTTCTGGTGGAAGCCCAAATAAAATAACAGGGAAGAAGGAAGCTTTTGCTTTTTGCCTGCTTGCCCACACTCTCACTGGCAAGTTCATCTGTCTTGTTTCTGGACCATTTCTTTGCTGGTGTTAGAACCTATTTCCTTGGGATTCTGGTGTAGATTCTGCATGGTGGCAGCTTTCTAGGATTTGGGATTAGAGATTGGGACTGCTGAACCATCCAGTCTTATAGGCTGAACAACCACCGGACCCTCAGCTTTTCTGTCATGAGACAGCCATTGTTGGAATGCTTGACCACAGCTTATATAAGCCACTCTAATAAATTCCCTTTCAATTTATATTTGATTCAATATATATTAATTCATTCTATCAGTTCTGTTCCTTTAGAAAACCCTGACTAATGCAAAGAGAAAGTGTTTTACACTCCTACAGTGCATCCATTGTAAGGGACTGCTGATTTCCAGGAGAGCTCCCCCAACTATGAACCATAGTCCCTGCTGTAGATGAGACATCCCGATGGTATTCCCACTAGCTTCAAGGCTTTAAGTTGCATCTCTCTGCTGGTGATCCAGTTGGAGCTCTCTGTTTCTTGATACAATGTGTCAAGCTACCTCACTCTCCCACTGTCATAGCTAACATCACTCTTTTTGCCTCCTTATTTTTTGCCATGGTGGACCATGTCCTCACACTGTGAGCCAAGATAAACTTTTCCTTAAGTTGATTTTGTCAGATATTTTGTCAGAGTGATGAAAAAAGTAACCAATGTGGAAAGTTGGTACCAGGAACAGGACTGTTGCTGTGAGAAACCTTTGGAATGGTTTGGAAACATGGAAGCCTGTGTAGCTACAGGCTGAAGAAACTCCAGTTTGTTGTAATCCAGGATTAATGGTCCATTTGGTGGGATCTCAGGATGTTAAAACTTATGTGGTTGGAGACTTAGCTTACAAAGCTTCAGGAGAAACAAGGACACTACTGAGAAGTGGGCTAGAGGCCATTTGTACTACATTCTGATATAATCTGGTAGAATTGTGCTTAGGTCCTGAAAAGCTGAGCGTGAATTCAAAAGGAGTGAACTAAGTTGTGCAGCAGAGGAAATCTCCAGCCTGTGGCATGGTTGTTACTCACTGCTCTTGTTTGACTCTATGGTGAAAAAGAGCAGAAAGAGAATGACAAAAAGGAGTGCACATTGGGAAAATGACAAGGTTGGGTTCACTGAAAGGAAGCCCCAAGAGGTCCCTGCATATAACTGTACAGGTGAAGACCAATTCTCAAAGGAGATGACAAACTTGGGGATGTTGTCAAGGAAAGCTGCAAGCATGGAGCAGAGTCTAACCAAGAGAAATGCTACGTGTGCACGTGCTTCTGGTGGCTGGACTGGAGGGGAGTGGGAGGGGCGGGGGGGCACCAAAGGCGTTTGGAGCCCAGATGAACCACTGTGATTCCTAGATGCCAGCCATGGAGCTTCAGCTTCTTCTCCTGGATTCCATCTTGCTTTGGCCCAACATTCCATTGCTGTGACCTCCCCACCACTCCTCCATTTTAAAATGAGAAGATTTATTCTGTACCATTGTACAGTGGAAGCCTGTAATTTAAAAAAAAAGTAGTTTGTCTTAATTCTCAGCAGAGACTTTGAGCTTTTGAATGGCATTGAAATTGTTAAGACACTGGGGACTTTTAGGGATAAAGTAAATACATTTTACATTATGAAATGAATACAAGACTTTAGGGTTTGGGGTCGGAATGCTATGGTTAAAAGTGACGTGCTTGGATGTCAGATTGTCAGGGGACAGGCATCATCTTTGTCTGTTTCTTTGACTGTGGACACAATGGGACCAGCTGCCTCATGCTTACATCAGCAAGAACTGCTTTCAGTACCACATCTTTCCCATTGTTATGGTCTAAACTGTTCAACTGTGAGGCAGAGTAGACCATCCCTTTTTAAAGTTGTTTTTGTTGTTTTATTCTCACAGCAATGAGAAAAGTTAGCAACACAGCTGAGTGACAAGTGGTTTATGCAATGTAAGATTTTAGTATAAATAGAGGTTTTGAGGAGCTGGTTATGTCTGCACATACTGGAGAGTCTGGGTGAAGGAAGTGATGAGTCCAGTGCTCTCCAGCCTGATGTAGGTGGAAGTGCAGGTGGAGGTGCAGGTGGAAGAGGAGGTGCAGGTGCAGGTGGAGGTGCAGGTACAGGTGGAGGTGCAGGTGCAGGTAGAGATGAAGGTACAGTTGCAGATGTGGGTGGGGGTGCAGGTGCAGGTGGAAGTGCAGGTGCAGGTGCAGGTGCAGGTAGAGATGGAGGTGCAGATGCAGATGCGGGTGTGGGTGCAGGTGCAAGTGTAGGCGATGAACATGAAACTTTCTAGGACCACTCTAAAAGAATTCTTACCCTCTCCTTTTGTAGGTATGGAGCCAAGACTCCAGAAGTCTAAACCCAAGGTAATGCTGAAGAGGGCCAATTTATGGTGTCAGAAGAATTTATACCTGTGAACATGAACTGTACACTTCCAATAAATAAACTGATTAATATGTGATATGTCTTTAAATATCTGTTATATGAAGTGCTCACAACCTTAAAAGGTTTTATGAGAAAGTCAGGGTGCTAATTGAGAAGAAGAAGAATGCTAAAAATCCCAATGCAAGATGGGTAGCTCTTGATGAAACTGGAGGTTGCAAATCCTAAATTCTGCCAGACTCTCTTCATAGCACAAGCCTTCCTTTCTCCTCTGAGCAAATTAGTCTCTCTACCCTCAGAATTTGTAGTGGTATCTCTTAAAGTGAGTCTCTTACACAGGACTACTGACTTTCAGGAAAGTTAGTCCCCACCATGAACCACATCCCAGGACACCCCAATCACTGATGTTGGTGAGTGGTATCCCCCTAGTTTCAAGGCTTTGAGCAGGGATGCTGATGACCAAGTTGTAGCTCAGACCTCTTTCCTGAACTCCAGACATGTGCATTCAGCCACTTTTTAAAAAGTTCACTTGGATACCCACGAGGGCATCTTCACATAAACAATGTCAAAAATGAGCAGGTTTTGCTGGTCATGGCGGCTCACACCTCAGTCCCACTCAGAAGGCTAAAGCCAGAGGATTGATGTGAAGTTGAGGCAAGTCTGGGCTACATAATGAGTTCCACGCTAGCCCAGGGTACTGAGTAAGACTCCCAGACCCCAAAAAGAAACAAACAGCAATGATGGCAAAAATCAAAAACAAAGCTCAGTTCCTGTAAACTTGATCCCCTTGCTGTTCTGTCTTTTTCATACTTTAGTGACAGCTCTGCGACATTCTTGTCATCTCGGTCTCCTACATTCCCATCTCAAATTCTCTGGAACCCTGCCGATACTTCTAGAACTTGCTGCTTCTCACTGACAGCGCTGCCAGGGTCCTGGCCTCTCTGACATCCCCACCTGTGCTGCTGGCATGGCCTCCAAACTGAAGCTTTCCTTCTGGCTTTGCCCTCTTCACCTTTCACTCTGACACAGTTGACAGAAAGCCTGTTGAAAATGCAAGCTGTGCCCTAGAGAGATGGTTCGGGGCGGGGGACCTCATTCCATTCCCAGCACCCACACGACTGATCACAACTGTCTGTGCCTTCCGTTCCGTGGATCCGATGCCCTGTTCTGGCCTACGTGGGCACTGAGCATGCATGTGATACACACATGTACATGCAGGCAAAACCCTTATACACGGGAGACAATAGACATAAACACTTTTTAGAGGAAAAAAATTAAAATGCAAGTCATATCAATACACTTTGCCCTCAACCTGTACTGGCTTTCTGATTCTCCTGGAGTGGAATCTGGCATTATTACAGTGGCACGTGTAACCATAGCCGATCCTTCCCTTGTCACTCTCCATCCCATATCTTCCTTCTCTTTTGACTCATCACTTAGCCATGCTGCCTGTGTGAGGGGATTACATCATACCACGACCTCAGTCAGAGAGCCCATCCTCCACACAGCCACAAACATGGCCTCACAGTTACTGTCTCAGGGGGCAGGCCCTGGCACCGTTTTTAAGATGTCAGATGTCCTATTCCTGGCTATTGTTTTTGTGTTCCTCCACTACCGACCCTTGTTACCTGGGATCCCTTTGTGGATTCTTAGCCTCATTAATAAAATAATTCCAAAACAGACTCTGAAGGAAGCTGAAGAACATTTTTATTAGCGTTTGAAAGGAAGACCACAGGGCAGGCAAGCTGGACAGTCTTGGCAGCTGCTGGAGGGAAGGAGATGAAGAAAATGAAGGGAGAAAGACCCATCTTTTAAATGAAGGTCCAAGCAAGCAGGCAGTCAGGCAGCTCTGGAGATCAGTGGTATTGGTGTGACCGAGGTCGCTGGGGAAGTGTTAGAGAGTGAGAAGCTCTAAGTGGTCAGGAAAAGAGACAGCTTATTAAGAAAGTGAAAGAAAGCATTTCCAAGAATAGGAGTGGATTGGTGACCTGAGGGAAAAGCCCCAAAACTCAGGGCTAAGAGGTGAAATTCTCTTTATGGGACATTTACAGAGTACCTGCCTGCTCCACATTTGTACGTTGTGGGCTTTCCTTGAGCATGCTCTGTTCATTAAATGAATGCCGGATTAATAAAGGTTTCCAGTCTTTTTTAGCTTAACTGCTCTCATTAAGGGGTTTGTAATTATTCCTCCCACCTCCTTAGTATATCTTTAAGTCAAGGAGCCTTTGTGAGAGGGGATCTCTTAGACAGGAGATTGACAGGCCCAGCTGGATGAGGCCTTAAGGGAGGAGACAACAATCTGTTGTGTAATCTTCGGAGCAGAAAAGAACGTCGTGAGTGGAAGCAGAGTTAGAACTCAGATGTCCTGAGCTTGTGGATGACATCACTGTGACCCTGCACAGCCTCGTGAACTTTGACAATGGCCAAGAACAAACTAAAAGGGGAGAAGTCCAGGAATGTATTTCATATAGCCAGCCACAAAACTTTCAAGGCTAAAAACAAGGCAAAACCAGTTACTACTAATCTTAAGAAGATAAACATTATGAATCATGAAAAAGTCAACAGAATGAACAGGGCTTTTGTAAATATACAGAAAGAACTTGCAAACTTTTCAAAAAGCCTTTCTCTTAAGTCTGTGCAGAAAGAGCTGAAGCACCATGAAAATGAGCCAACGTTGATGAAGTGACATGACTAGTGGCTCCGTTGTAGTACAGTGACAGTGTATCGCATTTCTCCAAAGATCGATAAATTCAATATTTCATACAAAAAACCCTCAGATGTTGTTCCAGGAAGCAGGTGGGCCTCAATTGTCACCTTCTCAAGTGGTGTTTTAAATCTTAAGGAGGGAGCAAAACAGATGCTTCCCTTTCTAGTGTTGCCAGGGTAGCAGAGGCTGGGGCTCAAAGTCAACTGTGAGGTATATGTTTGTCCTCAATGGCCTCTGCGGAGTCTACTAATTCCTGTTGCTTCTTAACATTACCCTCTCAAGAGTGAGGTTGTAACATCATCTAAGAGTTGAATTAATATGCCTACCCCTGGCCGAGAACAAGTTCATAATTGCTTGTGGGTTTTTTGGGGGGATGGGATGGGAGAAGTCTCACCCTAAAATCGTCTGACAAGTTCTACCTCCTGTTCTCATTGTCTTCAACATCTAAAACTATGACTGGCAGATAGGCCCTCGACAAGAAAAAGGTTAATAAGGAAGCGAGAAACCACAGAGAGAAATACTATATGGTTTACATGCTACGCAGTTGTGTTAGCTATCGTTGGGAGCTGGTTGTGTCAGCCATAAAGCTACAGTTGTTCCGAGTTTTCCCTTTCTCTACCCTTTCGTTTACTCCGCTGTGCAAACAACAAAGTTGGGGGGTACCTCCCTTAGCTCACCCTTTGTCTTCTTCTCTTACTCTATTATTATTACAGCAAGTCCCAGACCAAATCCTGTCCCAGACCCCACCCCCACCCCATTATTTAAACCCTGCCACCAGGGTTTTGAAATTACTAATCTGATCATGTCAACCCCCTGCTTAAAATTCTTTGCTGGCTCCAGGACTCTGTCAGGATAAAGTTTACAGCATCGTTCAGTACACACCTCCCTTCCTGACCCTGTCTTCTGACCCCTTCCTGCCTCTTCTGCTAAGAGTCATTCTTATACCCTTAGTTCCAACCAGACACGGCCACTGGGGATTTGAGGAGGAATGAGCTATTTAAATGCCCATGCTTTTTGTATGCAGTCCCCGCCGCCTGCCTTGACCTTCTCTCTCTTTCTTCTCGAGACCCTACTAAACACATTCCTTTGCACATCTCATCTCCAGCACGACAGGCTCTAGAAGTTCCTCCTGACCCCTCAGTCTCAGGTAGACGATGCTTTCTGTCCGTGTCCCGTCACTGCCCTTGATAGTCTGGCAGTATTGATGACTTGCTCTTCTGCCTCCCTGACCAGTGGACACAAACCTGAAAGGAAAGGTGGTGCTATCACACTGCCCTTTGACCTCTATGCCTGGCATCAAAACGAGGGTCGGGAAATGCTTACTGGATAAGTGACAGTTGCGTGAGCAAGCCTGTTCCCATCTTGAAGCTGTCTGGTCTCAGAGGAGAAGCAGGCTGGAAGCCAGGCTGTGAGAGGCTCTAGGGCTGGACTTACCTGGGGTTAGCAAGTGACCACTGCAGATAGCATGGGAAGGGGCAGGCTGATGGACTGCCACAGTCCTGAGAGGGGAAGACCCTGAATTCTGCATGCCTGACCTGGAAAATATCTCTGACATTTCCTTGTGTCTGTCCCTGTTGTTGTCTCTCAGTAGTTCACGAAATCTAGTGGAAAAAAACCAAAACACCCAGACTGCCTTAGATGTTCTAAAACAATCCAGGAGACACGGTTTAGCTCTGTGACTGAGCCAGTATTGAAAGGTAGCACGTCCTCCTATTGAAGTGTATCCCTCCTCGAGATGACAGCAAGGATCTTTACCAAGGAGAGACAGCTTGCAGACCTCTGCCTTGGGTGGCTGTGGACCCCTCTGGTTCCCCTCTTCACACTCCCATTAATTGAGTTTGTGTTGTATAGAACAACAAGACTGCCTTCCATGCCTTCACCAACAGAAGGTAAAGCTTACGGCAGGCAGTCCTCTAACGATTCTTGAGCTCAAGTCTCAAAGCTTTTACACTCTCTGTTACAGAGAGTTCTCCGTCCCGCACAGGTGCTTGCTTCAGAACTGGTTGCAGGTGGAGGTTTTCTGTTGGCCGTTCAGACATAACGAGGCATTCTAATTGGTGGGCCAGGCTCGAGTGGACGAGGGGTGGCAGGTACAGAGTGAAGGGGGATGGGAAATCCCAGAAACCTCTTCTGCTCAGGCTCAGCACAAAGACACCACCACAGCGGGTCCATAAACACAGTGCTCATTTTTGAGGACTTCCTGCCTTCGAAATCAGCTGCTGTGTGGGAAAGGGACAAATATTTAAGCAACAGTTGGAGTGTTTGTAATTACAACTCCCACTGATGAATAGAAGATGCTAAAAAGACGGCAGAGGACCATTTGGCTCGGAGTGAAGTGCTACGACTGTGGTACTAGAAAGCAATCTGTTCAAGGAGGGGTCTGGGAGGGCACAGAAAACAAAAACAAAGCAAGCAAGCAAAGTGGGTAAGTGATGGAGAGAGGCAATAGCAGCAACCTTATAATTGCTGTGAAGACGTCAACATTGCTAAATCTTGAAATGTACGTAGGATGCTGAAGATGAAGGAGAGGGCTGTCAGGATAGGATGAGCAAAGCGAGGTTGTTATGAGAGGAACAAGTAGCAAAAAAAAAAACCACATACTGGAAACGTTAACAGACACTCACCTGCTGTTTGCTTTGGTGGGGATAGACTGCATCCATCTATATAGCTTCTTTCCTTCAAAAATGTCAGCCTCTCATAAATATTCATCTCCACATAGCTAGGAGAGAGTGATTTTAGGCTTATAAAATTTTACTGCTGGACCATTGAGGTCGCCTCTTCCAACTGCTACCACTTACAGAGGTGGATATAGAGGTCCCAGAGATGGGACTTGTGAATGTCACATTCCTAGAGCACAGCCTGACTCTCTTCCGGTCATCTTCCTACGACATTGGCATCAGGAAGATGCACTTTCACGTCAGACATGTTGGCTACTCTTACCTGATGAAGCCATGCTTTCTGTATCCACTGAAGGAATAAATTGCATTCAGTGGTAATAAAAGGTGGTCCTAAAGTCAGGAAGGCTCTTAATATATCTGCATTGTGCTTGTCAGAACTACACTCTGTTCATCTGAAACTGTACAGTGTATCAGGGCGGGGTGTGTGAGGGTCTGCATCTCTAGGTACCCTGGTAATGTCATGAGAGTGTCAGGGAGAGTGAGGACAGGTGCAGCATGGGAAGAAAGCCATTGGCAGAGAAGAAATCCCATTTACCGAGGCCAACATGTAACCCAGTGTGTGCAACAGACAAACACAAAAGCAAAAAACTGTGAACCACACCAATTATCTACAAGGGACGCGGTCATCCAGGCATGATACCACCATGGCTTACTCTTCTCCCTTCCTACTCTGGCCTACTTCTCTCTTTAAAAGTGCGCCCTCCTAATAAACCCCCTCTGCCCTATCCATACCCCCGTGTCCTTGTTAAGTTTCTTGTTCTGGGACACAAGGGCCTGGAAATCCCTTCAAGGTGCCCACTGGACTTCCACACCTGCCTACAACACTAGCAGTTCCTAGGCTTGAGATGGCCCCTGTGCCGAGGGGAACTGGCTCTTTTCAAGCCGAGGTAGAAAACCGATGACCCAGTCTCTGGAAAAGGAGAACAGTAGCAAGTAAAGTTAAGAAGGTTGGAAAGGATTTCTTAGGAAAACTGATAACTGATAACTTCAGCCCACAGGAGGGGATGCTCTGTGAGTCTGATGGTGGCTTTGGTCTTGTTGAGATCACTTGCATGGTTCTATAAACAGAGGGTCCAGAACAGAGAACCCAGGGGTGGGGGTGGGGGTGGGGGAGAAGCCCTTTTCTCTTCCTGGTGGGAGGGGCTTTCATCCCACAGGGGGAGAGGCGGGTGCCATTGCTCAGTGCAGGGGGAGGAGAGCAAAAAGGGTACAGTGGCCCTGGATACTCGGACTGTTGAGTCGGAGGTCACATATGCGGGGCTACTCAGAGTGAGCTGGCATCACTGAATACGATGCTTCACAGGCAGTCTGTCACCTAATCTTCACCATAGCACCTCCGGGTGCTATCTCCATCCGCGGTTGAAGAAAGGAAGGCTTAGGGAGGTTTGTCATCTGCCAAGATCTCAGGGCCTGGAGCTGGCTCCTGAAGGGAGGTTAATGCGCCAGCTCCTAGCTGCACTTCAGTGAGCAAGGATGCAGAAAGCTTACAAGTTTGAGCGAATCGTCACAAACTGCTGAGCACCGTATCTACTGGGCTCGGGTTTATCCCGCGGAGACAATGGTTACCTGTAGCTTTAGCATCGTTACCTTGGAAGCGCAAATCTAAGAAAAGATTGGAAGAATTGGGGAACTGTGAGAACGTTGGAGCGTGAAATCTTCTGGAGTAGGAGAGGCTGAAGATGGCTCATTGGTTAAGCGCTCTCCCTGTTCTTGTAGAGGACTTGGCCTCTGTTCCCAGCACCTACATCAGGTGGCTCACCACTGCTTGCAACCGTCTGTGACTCCGTTTCCAGCGATCTAGCGCCCCCTTATGTCCTCCACGGGCACCTGCACACACCTGTGGTACACAAAAGTCAAACAGGTGCGCGCACACACATACACACAGTAAACAAACGAGCAAACAAATCAACAAATGTGTTACTGGTGTAGGGAGAGAAACCTTCTATCTCTCCATGGTGACTGTGAGCCTGGAGCTATCACTGGGGAGTTGAGTGGCAAGACCTCCCAGAGGTGAAAGGTTGCTTCAGCTTGGGGTGACTCAATTCTTAACAGTACAAAGGGGAAGGCTGAGAGGCTCTCCAGGCTGAGCTCGGGTTGGGAGCCAAAGGCAACATGGGGGTGGACCAGCAGAGTCTGGGATTTGGTTTAGGGAGGGTCTAGTCACAAAATTATTTCATCGTTGCTTGCTTGAGTCTAATACTTCCCAGTTCCTTATGTCCACGGCTCAAGAGGTAATATTTGCCAGAAATGACATCACGGTGGGAAGAAATATGACCAGACAAACAGAACTTTAACAGTCAGAAGAATAACTAAAGGCTAATCTCAGTTAATCCATTTACTAAGCCAGGCGTGGCCCTTTGAGACAGTCATTGAACAGTCCCCAATTTGAAAAATCATAAGACACTTTGAAAGTCATTTTATGACTGCATGAAAGAAAGAGGCCATGGTTTCATAGCCTGAGTTTTCAGAATTTATAAGTTTTCACTTTAGAGAATTAAAATTGTATATACGTGGCAAAATGGTACTCCTTAAAATTTCAAGCAGAACCTTAAAAACGTCATGCCTGGTTGAATTTATTCGCTCTCTGGGGAGAAACTTTCTTCCACAGAGAAAGGTTTAATCCGTGAAACTGGCTGCTGCAGCTCCTGTTAGAAGATGCCATTTTCTACTTAATATGATGAAATGATTGAACACATTTTGTGGAATTTGGCAATTTCTCCTGTGGAAGTTGATATTTTTTTCTCTGTGGTTACTGAAAAAAAATGTATGTATATATAACAACATCCACAAAAACAAATGCATTATTTTCAATAATTGGTTAATTTGAGGAGGCTCAGCTGGCCTCCTTTCCTGGAAATTGCTGGAAAATTAGACTGGACCATCCAGAAAAGCTGGTGAGGTGAGAAGCCTTGTTATTTCTGAAGGCCTCTGGTATATTGTACTCAAGGTCGATAGCGAGGTAGGGGAAGTCTGTTAACGGTAACTGTCTGGAGAAGGACAGCGGCGTGTGCAGAGGCTGGCACAGAAATGAATCATAATAGGAACAAATGGGTGTTAATAAATGGTCTGGGACAGGTGATGTGCTATGAACGGGGCCATTAGACAACCTGGTCTAGATGTCAGAGTGATGACAACAGAAAATATTTCGAATCTTTCCCCATTGTCCCAAAGAAGGGAGGCTGGAGAGTTTGTTGTGGAAGAGAATCTGTGCTTTGCTCTCAGAACCAGGTCTCAGGTCTGAATACTCTGCAAAACAATAGTTTCTCCTTTGACCTGCTGGCAGCCAGGAGGACTACTTTTCCAGGAGGAAAAGTCTTCCTTTTTCCTGTGGTGATCCCATTGGTCATCCTCTTAGCAGCTTCAGTGAGGCCTCCTCTCTCTAAAGACCTAGAAGACCACTACATATACCCAAAAGATGCTGCAACATATAACAAGGACATGTGCTCCACTATGTTCATAGCAGCCTTATTTATAATAGCCAGAAGCTGGAAAGAACCCAGATGTCCCTCAACAGACGAATGGATACAAAAAATGTGGTATATTTATACAATGGAGTACTACTAGGCTATTAAAAACAATGACTTCATGAAATTCATAGGCAAATGGTTGGGACTAGAAAATATCATCCTGAGTGAGGTAACTCTCTCCCTCTCTCTCTCTCTCTCTCTCTCTCTCTCTCTCTCTCTCTCACACACACACACACACACACACACACAGACACACAGACACACACAAACCCACACATGGTATGCACTCACTGATAAGTGGATATTAGCCCGAAAGCTTGAACTACCCAAGATGCAATCCATAGACCACATAAAGCTCAAGAAGGATGACCAAACTACAGATGTCTCAGTCCTTCTTAAAAGGGGGAACAAAAACATTTATAGGAGGAGATACAGAGACAAAGTTTGGAGCAGAGACTGAAGGAACAGCCATTCAGAGACTGCCCCACTTGGGGATCCAGCCCACATACATTCAGTCACAAAACCCAGTCACTATTGGGGATGACAATAGGTGCATGCGGACAGGAGCCTGATATAGCTGTCTCCTGAGAGGCTCTGCCAGAGCCTGACAAATACAGAGGTGATGTTCGTAGCCAACCATTGAATTGAGAACGGGGTCCCCATTGGAGGAGTTAGAGAAAGGATTGAAGGAGCTGAAGGGGTTTGCAACCCCATAAGAACAACAATACCAACCAATCAGAGCTCCCAGGGACTAAACCAACATCCAAAGAGTACACATAGACAGACCCATGGCTCCAGCTGCATATGTAGCAGAGGATCAATGGGAAGAGAAGCCCTTGGTCCTGCCAAGGCTCGATCCCCCAGTGTAGGGGAATGTCAGGGTTGGGAAGCGGGAAGGGGTGGGTGGATGGGTTGGGGAACACCCTCATCGAAGAAGGGGGAGGGGGATGGGAAGAGGGGTCTATAGATGGGAAACCGGGAAAGGAGATAACATTTGAAATGTAAATAAATAAAAAAATCCAATAAAAAAGAAAATATTAATAAAAAAGAAGGATCACTATGAGATGGCTAATTTTCTATATCAGTGTTGTAGGGTTCCCTGATGGCGGGGAAAGCATCATTTCTAGGAGTTTCTGTGAAGATTGTTTTAGGCGAGGTTAATGTTTAAATCCTCAAACTGAGGGAGGGTGCGCTCGTAGTTGGGGTGGGCATCATCCAGTCAGTTGAATATAACACAGTGGTGGCCCTACCCACATGCTCTGTAAAGCTACATACTATTTACTTTTTCCCCTTCTAGAGCTTATGGGGAGGGGCCAGCTCTTGGCTTCATGAATCTGGGTCATATACAGAGTGATGTCTGCAAAGAATCTGGAGAAGGCAGTCTTAGTTCTTCAGCTAGGAAGTTCAGGAGGACTCTGTAGAAGGCCATTGGGCAGGTATTGTGTGCCCTCATCACCATGTCATGACTGTCCCCTTCCACAGTCACCTACGGTAGAAAACCTGTGTGAGCTTCCGGTACTCCAGTCTGATGACGGGGTGACTCTGGGTTCAGTGTGGTTGGTGTCATTCCCCAAGTTCAGCCTGACCACTGCCATAGAGGCCCCTGCGTTGACCCACCTGACACCTTACTGGTGGTGGTTTGAATCTTAGCCTTCTATCCAAGGAGTTGAAAATAAAAATTCACATAGACTTGCAAAAGACACAAAGGTAATTTTCAGAATGAAGCACCAGCACGGATTATAGAGGGTTGTGCTGTCGGTCTTGAAGTGAACTCTCAAGGGCCCAGGCTGCGGCCTGCCCTTCTTTTTCTGAGGTCTAAAAACAGAGACAGGTTCCAAAAGGGCATAGTTGGGGTTGTTCTCTGTTTTAGTTGATAGTTTAGGTCACACATTCGTTTCTCCTACTGTGTTTGTCCTTCTCCACAATGTGTCTGACTTTAATCCTGTGTGTGCTCAATTATGCATAGACCTATGATGGCAGATAGGGAATTCTCCCTAACAGCTCACTCAGAGGACACACTTTGCCTCACAGCACGCACCCAAAGCCAGGTGTGGACCTCGGTGCTGGGCTCTTTAGCAAGAGGTCCTCTCTCCCAGAAAGCTAAGAATCTCCAGACAAGGTACCCCCTTGGTGAGACCCACGAGCCTGGGACAGGGTGGCCCTATCACTTAGCCAGCAAGGGAGAAAGGACTGTTTTCTTTCTCTTTGCTCAGTCCATGATCCCAGCAGCAGCTGCAGACCACATCTGCCCACACCACAGCAGCCTCTATGTCTCTTTCCTGCCTCCTCTGGCAAGCTCCCCAGAGACTGACCACAGACATCTGAAGATTTCCACAGAACATCAGATTGCCGATTCTTTCTCTCTTTGAAGCTGGCCCAAAGTTTATGCCCACTAACTACTGGTCTCAGTGCCAGGAGGTTCTTTGGAAATGAGAGACATATCTTTTCAAACTCCCCTCAGGTCCCTGGAAAATACCCAGCCAGGATGCCCTGTGCAAAGTTGAGATGCCCCTTTCTACAGCTGTGCCTTGAGACCATTGCAGATGCCTTGGCTTCCTTTCCCTGCAGAGGGAAACCTTGTTAGAACTTAGGGTTACTACTCTCCCTTCAGACTCAGCATTGGGGCATATTCTAAAGAACTGGAGTAAGTTTGAGCCTCAAAACCTGAGAAGAAAACCCAGTATCTTCCTAAAAATGCCATCTAGGCTCCTCACTGTGTAAATGACCCCAATTTTAACCTCCGCCCCATCATTTTCCTACTGGCATTAACAGGGTCACAGTTTTTTTTTTAATTAAAAGAATTCCATATAATGTATTTTGATCACGTGTACCCTTCACTCCCCTCAACTCCCCCCAAATGCTCTCAACCTCTCTCCTCGTCCAACTTTGTTTTCTTTCTCTGTAAAAGAAAGAAAAAAACCTCACAAAAATGCAAAATGAAAATCAAAACAAACAAGCAAAACCCAACAAGACAAAAAACAAACAAACAAAAAAAGCAAAAAACAAAAAACAAAAAACAAAAAACAAAAAACAAAAAAAACCAAAAAAACCAAAACCAAAGCAAAGCAAAACCAAAAGTTCACAAAATACCATTGATTTCATTTTGTGTTGGGCAACTACTCCTGGGTGTGGACCTGCCTGGAGTCTGGTTAATATGCCCAGTGAGTTGCATTGGAGAAAACAGATTTTTTTTTCCTTTGCCCGTGGTTACCAGTTGCAGGTAGCCTTTTGTCTAGGGGTGGAAGCCTGTGTCCACTTCCCCTCTCAGTGCTGGGACCCACTCTGGCTTGAACCTGTGCAGGTCTTGTGCATGTTTCCGTAGCCTCTGTGAGTTCCTATGTGCACCAATGAGCAGCCTTTTTTTTAAAACCTAAGCCTAAATAGCCAGCTTCACCGTTTGACCTTTTGGCATTCACAGGATGCCTCTGGGTGGCTAAGGTTGACACCTTTCTGATGTAAATTCTCTACATTGTGTCTAAGGGTGCTCTCTGGTTAAATCTTGTCGAGCTATCTCTTCTCTGAGTTGCTTGTTGGGGTGGATAGATGTTGATTCCAGGTATCATATATGTGTCCTTCTGTTTGCTGGTATAGCTGTTCGTGTGTGTCTTTGACTTGGTAAGTTTGTTCTCTATGGCACCTATAGATACGTGGTATATGGTATCTATATATCACCCCCCCCCACCAGGGTTTCATTCAAAGTGGTCTACATTCTGATAGAATATAGGTGAACACATATGTAAACTTACTCCAAACTCCTTTTAATTAAGAAGATTAAGAAATCTAACAACTTTAAGTAACTTTACGTGTGTAGCTGTTTTGCCTGTGTGTATGTGGAGTCACCACTTACGTGCCCACTGCTCAAAGAGTCCGGAAGTGGCCAGTGGCTTCCCAGGAGAGATGATTGTGAGGCACCCATATGGGTTCTGGGAATAGAACCCAGGTTCTCAGGAAGAGCAGTCAGTGCTCTTAATCACTGAGCCATCTCTCTAGAGATGTTGACTGAAAAAAACAGAAATGTTTCCGGAATTGCTAACACATTGTATCTATGTAATTGTTAGTTATTTAAAGATGGTGTGCATGTTTTCTGACTTGCAAATACAGCTTTCTTGGTTTTCATTAAAATAACGAGTTATTGACCTGCTCTTGGCAGTGTTTACAAGAGTTAGCTCGCAAAATAAAGATTTTATGTTTTATCAAGGAAATTACTTACATTTCCACTATATCTGTCTCACTGTTAAGTAGTTAGGAAAGTCTTAACAGAGTCAGGATTTATTTCCAAGTTTGTTTTTGTCAAGTGTGAGTGAGGTGTGGTGCAGCAGCTGAAGTTTTTGATCTATCATTCATTCCTCATGACTGGTATAACTGATTTTCAACAACCATATTTGGAGGTCAAATCAGAGAAGTTAAAGGCCTAAGAAACCAGCCTATTTTGATCCTACCCTAAGAACAGGCCAGTTCTAAGTCTCTAAAAAGGGGGTGGGAGTTCACAACTCTGATAAGTCACTTGTCCGGTGGAGCAGCAAGGCTATGGAGAGCCCAGTGATTGGACATTGACCAGTATACGCTTTGCTAAGAGGAGCGTCATCATAGAGGGACATGTCCTCATGTTTACCCAGAAAGCCACATATAAACAAGACCTCCACCCATCCCAGCAGAGGATACAACTGGCAGAGGGAAATTAAAGTAGCCAAGGGACTCTTCTGGAGTCCCTAAAACTAAGCTTTGGGGTCCCTCACTTGGCCTTAGTAATACCAAAGAGATTTATTTCAGCCAAAAAGTATTCTTAAATACCCAGCAGGAAAATAGAGCCAAAGAGAATAGTTAGTAACGTTACAGGACAAGTCTATACCAACACAAGCAAGTGTCCCTGCTTCAGCCGGAAAAGCAGTACCCTTAAGTACCCACAAAAGCAGTTCATTCCAGTAACCAGCTTAAGCCAATTTAAAAAGGACCCCAGGGCATCTCTTGACAACTGGTACACATCAATTGGCCATATCTAAATTGGTCCCCTATTTTGATTCCCTCTTGCCTGTGGGGATTTCCGAAAATCCAGATTCCCGCCCCCGCGCCACAGCAGGTGTGTTCCTTCTTTTTATCTTCCCGAAAGAGTAACACCTTTCTTCACACCAAGCCCGATGCTTTATTCTCATTGCCAATTTTCTAATCACTATTCAGGCGAGAGCGGTGATGGTTGTTCCCTCTTCTGCATCTAATAGGATTACTTATTTTTACCCCACACCCTTCAATAGCTAATCAGATTCACTTCTTCCCAAATTAAACAGATTCAACGTCAGATAATTATAAACAAGCTTAAAGGAAATCTAAGTCAGGATTCCATCCAAAGCCTGTTCACCTGAGCGCAGAGGGAAAAGTGTTCTACACATTCGTCTCTACAGGATGCCTTGCATCTGGGCTTACTTCTTCCTCCCAAGGAACAGAACACGGACATGAGACTTGGCCTACACTGGTGCCCAAGGCACATTCAATCAAGACTTCGAGCTCCTCCATTTTTTACCTGCCAGCCAAGTTTGTTTCTTCTAGGGGGTCAGTGGTTCCGTCTCCAGATGTCGCCTTGATGGGGCTTTCAACTTCTACCATAGGAAACCCCGCTTCCCTTAAACCCCCTGGACCAGGCAATGTGGCCTTCCACTAAGCTGTTTCTAAGCCTCCTTTGCATGTAACCCATGGGACGTGTTTAATAGTAATAATATAAGTAGGGTGGACACATTACTTCTGCTCAGAGTGAAGAGGCTACAGAGAAAGAAGCTCTCAAGATCGCTGTACTGACGAGTTTTCTGTCATCTGGATACAAGCAAGCGTCACCTGGGAAGAGAGATCCTCAGCTGAGAAAATTCCTTCATCAGATCGATCTGTAAGCAAATCTGCGGGACATTTTCTTCATCGGCGATTGACATGAAAGGGACCAGACGACCTCTAGGCAGGTAGTCCTAGATGGTACAAGAAAGCAGGCTGAGCAAGCCAGAGGGAGCAAGCTATTAAGCAGCAATCCTCCAGGGCCTCTGCTTCAGTCAGTGTTCCAAATCCCTGCCTTGAGTTTCTGCCCTGCCCTCCCTTCACAACAGTCTGTGGCCTGTGAAATGAGATAAAGCCTTTCCTCCCCACGTAGCTTATGGCCAAAATTTAATTGCAACAACAGAAAGCAAAGTAGGGTGGTGGGGTTTGTTTCGTCAGTGGAGAATATGGAGTCAAGGTAGTGCAGAAAGCACCCTTTAATTTAAACACATGACCTGGGGCCCTCTGCTGCCAAAATGGTGAGACAATTGACCAGTCAAAATTAGCCACAATACCATAGAGCTGCTCTCATTTGCACGATGAGAATCGTACACAGTGTCTTACCATAACCTCACAGCACTGAACACCAGCCAATCAGCACTGCCCTCATTTGCATGATGGGAATTGCATGCCGGGAAACTGAACACAAAGTGGCTTACCATAATGGGTGGAGGACCCTTCCCACCACACACACAGGTGCACCACCACATGCTGACTGTGCTCTTAGAGGTGTAATAAACGTGTTTGCTTTCTTATTTATTTATTTCTGATATTCTTTATTTTCATTTACTCTCATGCCTTTCATTTCTCTTATTCAGATATTTTAAGTTTTTGCTTGTTTAGTTGGTTTTGGTTTTGCTGTTGTTTGTTTTCAAACAGGGTCTTACCTTGTAGCTCTGGATGGCCTCAATCGCATGACAATTTTCCTGCCTCAGCCTCTTAATCATTGGAGTCAACATAACTGGTAAGATGGTTTAGTTTTTGAGTCTTATTTTTAAAATTACAGGTTTTGTATATAAACGATGTTCCTTTGACAGCCTAGTTGCTTTCATCAGCATCAACTACAGTGAAGAGAAATTTTGTGTGCTTGACAGAAGTGTTTCAGTCTCTGTTTCTGTTTTTCTCTGTCTGTCTCTGTCTGCTGTCTGTCTGTCTCTGTCTCTCTCTCCGTGTGCGTGCGTGTGTGTGTGTGTGTGTGTGTGTGTGTGTGTGTGTGTCTAGCATTTTCCTGGATTGCTTGGGTAGGCTTCTACAACACAGTTGTTCACTTTAGACATAAGGAAGAATGATTATAAAAATATTTCCAATTATTCCTCTTGATGTTTTAACACTTCTGGAAACAGGATTTGAAGTTCCTACTATCAACAAACAAACAAACAAACAAACAAACAAACAAAACAGAGAGAAATATTTCCCTGTCTGTTGGATCTGGGTTTGCTGTGGCTGAGAGAAGGCGACAGGAATGACGGTGTTCCAGTTTGGACTGAGCATTGGTATATGCTTGCATAATCCCACCCTTGAAATTCTATCACCATCGTATAAACAAACCTTGGCTAACCTGTTGGGAGGTGGAAGTCAATTGCCCTGGCCAAGACAATTCCAAAGGGCTGCCATACTGTTTACCCAGGCCACAGGTGCCCAGTGAGATGGAAGGAAGGTCAACAAGCAGGAAACATGTTCACTGTTCCAAGCCACCGAGTTTTGGAACCACTTGTGTGGTAACCAATGCAGAGCTGTTTTTAATCAGTTGATTAAATCAACATGTATAAAGCACTTAGAGTAGCACCTGGGTCACTGTGAGCTTTCAAAAACGTTAGCTATGGTAATTGTTGCATACAAACAGTGCCTTTAAAGAATCCCACTTTACCGTACACTGTAATTCATTCAATTGTCTTCACTTAGACTCTTTACACTTTTTCCTACTGCAAGGAACACGATGAGCCATCGAGAGAGCTCGGAGAGTAAGCACAGATGTGAGTTCTGCCTCTCCCCACAGGGAGACTGTACTACAGGACTTGGAGGTCCTCACCAGATGTAGCCCCTCCTTAAAAACCAATCGCCAAAGTAAATCACTTTTCTTTGTCACATACCCTCTCTATTGCACTGAGTTATTAGTGACAGGAAATGGGTCGTAACATGCATTGTAACCAATGACAATACCAACTCACCCCCCAAAGTTGTAAAATCATTCAGTTTGCATCAATAGAGGGTGACATATCTGTTCACATCGTCAGTCTCCACATTATTTTAATGGCTATATTAGTTCATCCTAAGTTATCTAGTGAGGTCTCATTATTGAACATATAGGTTATTTTCTTTCTCCATGCTATCATAAATAAGACCACAGTGAACACCCTGGTGGAGACAGCATTTTACATATTTCTGATTATGTCCTAATGGTAAATTCCTGGAAATAGGATTTCTGAGTCACGTGCTTTGGCCATTTTGGAGGCTTTGAGTATGTAAGTAATACTGAATTGTTCCTCAGAATAAATTCTTTAATATTATGATTAATTCCCAAATAAAAAACTGTATGGAAATTTAAATATGCACAAGACAACAGAGACTATGACACCTACACCCCCCAACATAACTGTCATTTAGATTCAATTATGATCAATTTATAGCCAAAGTGTTTCTCTTACACCTCCCCCATGTGGCTGAATTGTGTTGAACAGGATCCAACGGTGTCAGAGGTATTTTCAATATTTTTCTTGGGCAGCAGAGTATTCTGAACAACAAAAGTTCCCATTTCAGAGCGGCCTGGTGAAATCATTTGAACTGAGTAGCTTGTGATTGATTACATTCCAGGATTCCTGGCCCGGGGAGAGCCACACCGTGGTGTACACCGACCAGTGGGAAGCCATGGTATGCTGGTTTCTTCTCTGCCCCATAGGAGCCAATGGCTCTACAGGAAAAAACACTGAAGCTCCACTCCGTTCACAGGGCTTTCCTGAGCTTCTGTATCCCCCAGATGCACACCAGTCTTCATCTAAATTAAGCAGAGGTAGATAATGCAGCCCATTCGAGGCTCCTGTGTGTATAGATATGATTCCTGTGTTCAGTGATGGCTGCTAAGAAGTAGGCTTTTCTTTGACTTCTGCTTACAATCTCTAGGCTGACTGAACTTCATGATACTATCTGACAAGTCATAGCATCAACAAATCAGCAGTCTTGGGAGGGAATGCAAGTGATTTCCTTTCTCGGTCAAGTACTGCTGGGAAGTACAACGATGGCTCTCTGTCTTCCTTGCTCTCCAGGCATTTTGCAAAGGACTGTACCGGGGAGCAAACTGCTTGATGACAGAAGTATAGTTCTGAGGGGAAGTAAGAGGTATTTTTAAGGTCCAAATCAGCCAATTTGCAGATAAAGAACAGGAAGAGAGCTGTCCTCTAGACCAGAATGGTAAGTGGACAGCTGATGAATATTCCAAATTCAAGATTTCCCTGCGGAACTCCGGAGATACTGCAGGAGCTCCAGGGGTCATGCAGCATTGCTTTAAGTAACACACACAGGGCAATGTCTGTATCATCCGGGTGCAGATGAGCTGAGGCAAACAGGGCTGTGTTATAATCTCAACTCTGGTCAGGCTACTTGTCCATTCATTCACTGATTGAAGATGCTGTGGAAACATAGCTGCTGTATCCCAGACACCATGTCTGGCGCTGGCTCTGTGGTGAGCAGGGCATTGTTTCTGTCCTTAAGGAGTCTGTAGTATATATAGGGCTGTGTGAATGGCTCAGACACCAGGAGCACTCGATATGCTGCTATGAAGAAGCCAAATTTAAAAAGCTCGGTGTGGTTGGTCATGCCCGTAATCCCAAAGCTGGTGGTGGGGCCGAGAAAGGTGTTTCTGATACTTGCTGGCTAGCAAGTCTAGCTGTGGAAAAATACAAGAGGAAGGCTGTAAGGTGGCTTAGTGGGTAAAGGCACCAGCTGCTGCTCAGTCTGACGGCCTGGATCTCTGGAATCCACACTGCAGAGGGGGAGACCTGGCTCCCACGAGTTTTCCTCCACCATGGCAACCTTGTTTCCACCTCTAACCTGACACAAATAAGTTAATAAATGTCTTTAAAATTGTTAAAAACTCACAAAAAATTCAGAGGCACTGTTTCAAGGGTATAAATCTGGACACCTGATATCCTTCTCTGGACTGTGTATTTGCACATCTGAGTACACACACACACACACACACACACACACACACACACACACACACGTGCATACAGGTGCAATACACACATGCACACACATACTGTGCACATATACACACATAAGCACATATACACACATACTGTGCACATATACACACATAAGCACATATACACACATATACACACATACATGCACACAAACACACGGGTATGCACACGCAGGCACACACACAGGCACACATGTGCACACAAACACACATGTTAGTGAAACACACAATTATGAGTAAGTATAGCATGACAAAGGAACACATAGGAGAACAAAAGTCCAGGGTCTTAGAAGGCATCAACTTCGTAGTCCAAATTAGCTAGTAGGAATCAGCCAATCACAGTGAGGAAGGAAAATACAAGTGCCGCCCCTTGGGCAGAGCACCTCCACCCTTACAGTAGATCTGGCAGACCTATAGCCTGCTATTGCAAAGGACTTAGGTAAACCACCAAACCGGTCCCTATAAGCCCAGTAAGCAGTAATATATGGACAATTCCGTCGTGCTTATTGGGGTTGTGAGGCTTGGACTTTGGGTAATTGAAAAATAGACTGAACCCTAACTTGACAGTTTCCCTGGACTGACCTCAGCCTTGCATTTCCAGCCAATGTTATCCCTTAACCCTTCGGTTAAGAGTTGGAATCCATTTGCCACTAACCCTTGGGAAGTATGAAAGACATGGGGGCATGCGTGTCAGGGTACAATCACTTACTATTCAATGTCTCGAGGCCCCTTGCTTGTCAAGCCTCCCAATTGGGTCCCTATCTGAGAACACAAGACCTCCTTCCATACCCATTCCCGCTCCAAGCCCAGAGGACTCTCGTAGACCACCATTTGAGCCCACTTAAATGTCCTCCAAGCAGATTTAGAAATCCTCTTCCACCCCATTCCTGCTAGACACAGTCAGTGCAGTCTACACGATCTAATAACACTGCTCCTGACCTCACTGCTGACTGTTGGCTCTGGGTCCAAGGCCACCATACTGTGTAGGAATAGCAGAGTCAGATCCCAAGTCGTTTTCGCAGCTAACATCAGTTCCCTTAAATGACACCCACTCCTGCCCCTCGGAATTCCCCATAACCACAGGAGATCTCAAAGGAAATGACACCTGTTTCAGGTCACATGGGCATCCCCTGCGATGCACTCCCTATTCTCGGGTTTGCCATACCCTAATATCCATGTCTTACAGCCCTCCAGTTCCATTGGTTTGGAATTCACTACCCTCTTGGCCGCACCAAAAGGTACCTGGTATGCGTACACTTTGGGATTAACCGCCTGTATAACCCTGTCACAGCTCATACAGGATGCTCAACCAGAACTCCATGTCCTGGTCCATGAGGTGCCCCAGCTATTATATTATCAGTGATAGGCTGGTCACCAACACCTACAGACCCCTCCTATGCCCCTCCCCCAGACAAATAGGCAGTCCTCATACTCACCCCCTGCCTTAATACAATAGGAATAGGCTGGGTTGATGGACATAGGCACCTCTGAATTGGGACAACGTGACTACCAATATAATAGCTCAGTAATAGACAAGGCGTTGGCCCAAATACAAATACAAACATCAGGGAGACTCTCTGGCAGAAATGGTCCTCCAAAGCTGAAGAGGCTTAGATCTGCTACTCTTCAAGGAAGGAAGCCTCTGCACAGCCGCAGGAGAGGCCTGCTGTGTCTGTGCTAATCATTCAGGGGTTGTTAGAAACACCCTACGAGAACTTAAAAACAATCTCGTAGAGAGGGAAAAAGAAAGGACTTGGTCATATTCATGGTTCCAGGGACTGGTGAACTGGTCCCCTGGTTGACTCCAGCTGTCAGCTATAGTGGGACCACTGCTGCTTTCATTGCTGGTATTGCCTTTTGGCCCTTGCCTGATAGATGCTCTGGTTAAGTCTGTGCAGGACTGAATCTCCTTGTCGAGTTGGTGGTTCTGAGGTCTCAATATTTCCGCCTAACTCTAGAGTCAGAAGAGCCTGAATCAAGGATTTTATTTGGACTCCAACTCAAGGAGGGAGTGAAAGTTAACTCCACCCCTCCCTCCTCCATTTGCCCTCTGCCCTTCTTGTCCCAGCTCCCCATTACCTTCCTGGGTAAACGTCAAGAGTTAGTTAGCCAGGGCCAATCAGTTCCTTGCTGACATAGACACAGCCGAACCCCTTAATGACAAGTTACCTTTACGGCTCCCCTTTCCTGCTTGTGTGTGGATTTTTGGTTTTGTTTGCTTGTTTGCTTTAAAAGGCCTGTGCACTGCCTGCTGAGGCTCGTAGTTCCAGTTCCTGAGTCTGGTCATGTCCCTAAGCGATTTAGAAATCTGTGGTAAATAAATCGCCCCTTGCTGCATGGTCCTCATCATTTGCGACACTCCAGAAGCAACATTATCTGTCCTCAAATGGAAATGGGTTGTCCTGACTTGTATCCATAGTGTTCAGGCTTTTCCCAACCAAGCAAGATTTCAGGGATGATTCTTAAAGCTACAGCTTGCTTCGTGAAACATCAGAGAGAAATCTGGTCAGGAAACTCCAGAAAACAATTTCTCAGCCATCTGTCTTCCCCTGAATGGCAGCCAGAGATCGCTCACCAAGTCATGTGTGGCAGCTCGGTTGGAAAGAGACCCAAGCCAAGGTGCCAGGGTAGCAGCGCTGTTTGGCGATGGCAGCTGGCTGGCAGGCTGCTCCTGGGTCAGGGGGACCAGATGATTTCAGGACAAGGAAATGGGTTCCCAAGACCTTCCCAGTTCTTCAATGATTGAACTTAACTTCCATCTGACCAAAGGCTGATTCACTGGCCACACCCTGACTGCGGGTGGCGGGGCAGGGACTTGGGGGTGGCAGACTGTACTGATGCTAATTTAGTATGATAGTAGTTAGAGAGAAAATGGGAGCTGGTTCCCTAGAATAGTATCTTCCCCAGTTTTCTGCGATTCTTTTGTGCCCAGGTGCCCCCAGGCTTGGAAGCAGGAGCTACCGCTCCCTCAGAGGATCTGTTGGAAGCTGCTGGCCTTCAATGAGATGTGCTGAGCTTTCAAGGTAGGAGAAGAAAGCAGAACAGACAGACAGAGCTCTCCAGGAGAGGCAGGGTGCTCACACTTGAGGGAGAGCCTTCCGACCTCCTCCCCACCTTCCAGGCGCAACATCCCTGACTGTTCCTGACACAGCAGCACCAGAACTGAGCAGGCAGGCAGCATCCTTCTCTTCCTGGAGTCCTTTTTCACCAGTAGGTATCATGGGGTAATTGTGACTGAGTTAGAACCTAGCCGTTGCCAGAGTCCTCATGCCCCCTACCCACCCTCATCAAGTGCACAGAACAAGGATTTTTATCACCAGGAACAGGAAACAAACAAACAAACAAAAAAACGAAACCAACAAACAAGAAAGAAAAGCTACAGTGTCATGGGTCTCCTCTCTACCTGCCACCCTCCCCCATCAGCTTGTGGCACTAGAGAGTTGAGGGCTGAAACTGATAGGATTGTTTTCATGGTGGCCAAGGGAGGGTGTCTTAGTTTGCTGTGATGAAACACCATAACCAAAGCAACTTGGGGAGGAAGGGGTTCATTTGGCTTACACGTCCATCTCCCTATTGGTCATTGGAGGAGGTCAGGACAGGAACGTGAAGGTAGGAGCTGTCTTGGTAGTTTGCTCTTAATGGCTTGCTCATCCTGCTTTCCTATGGAGCCCAGACCGCTAGCCCCGGGATGGCCCCACCCACAATGGTCTGGGTCCTCCCAGTGCTGGACAGGCCTGCTTGCCCACACACAGTTCAGTCTTACAGAGGCTCCTCTCAGATTACTGTACCTGTGTCAAGTTGACATAAAACTATCCAGCACAGAGGGTTCACTGAGATTCCGGACACCAGCTGAGATGCTTTCAAAACCAGGCAATGTTATGTGTTTCCGAGTGGGAATTGGTCATGTCTGGCTCTGCACAGAACTCACTGTTCGGCAGAGGACCCACAGCCCGGAAGGTTATTTTAACAATGGCTTGATGGGTAAGTGGAGTTTCCAGAAGACCTGGCAAGGTGACCCCAAGCAGTGATGTAGCTGAAAATGTTATGAATGCATAGGTTTTTATCCCTGCCTTGTTTCTCCTAAATTCCAAAGAAAATTAGCAAACAAATTATTTATAATTTGACACAAAACCAATGAAAAGAAAGGAGTCTAATTTTCTCTTCCCACTCTGAACTGTAGCTGTTTTACAGTTTATAGAAAACCATGAACAAAGGTCAGAATATGCTAACTTGAGAATGAAAGGTCTCAGGTCCGGAGCTCAAGTGGGACGCGGAGGTGGATTGTCCTTTGGGAAAGAAGTTTGTTAGGGTGCCGCAGAGAGTCCAACAGCAGTGTGGTGGGCCCTGATGAGCAGGGGTTCAGGCCCAATAGGCAGGGTTGGGGTGTCTTTCTTACAGGTCCCAGAAGAAGGAGAATGCTCATGGAGTCAGGCTGTCTCTGATTTTTGAGCAGCATGGGGAGTAGAAGACCTTACAGGGAGGAAGGAGTGTCCTCTGAGGTGTGGGAAGGAGAGGAGGATTTGTTAATGTGTATCTATTATAAGGGTGGTCATGGGCCAGAAATCCTGGAGTCCAGGCACCTGGGGGTGAGAGACAGGGTGTCTTGTTTTCTATCGAATGCAGTTAGGCTAACAAGGGTCTTTATTTATGAACCTCTTCCTTCTCCTTAGAGCCGATTAGTCAGTCATATCAGATTGTGAAGTTAAGGTCCCACCGATAGCATGAGATACAGTTGGGGGATGAAAGGGTTCATTTCAGCTACACAGCTTTCGGCTCCATGCTGACTCCTCCATTTGGGTGCTCGCACTCTCTTTCTGCCAAAAGAAATTGCCTTGCTGAGTGACTTCTGCTTTATTCCTGTGTTTCTTTGTGGGAAATGAAGATTATTCTTCTCCCAGCCTTATGAGCCTATTAGGGGTTCACAGATAGTGTAAGGGAGGGCAGCCACCTCGGAGTCAGTACAGGACACATCCAAACACTAAATTCTCAGCACAAAGGAGGTCTATTACCCTGGAGGGGCAAGCAGGAGTGGGGTAGGCTGCAAAGGCAGACAGCAAGCCAGCAGTAACAGCAGCAGCAGAAGCAGAAACAGAAGTAGCAGCAGCCGCAGCAGCAGAGGCAGAATTCTGTCTTTATCTCAGGAAAGAATAGAGTCCCAGGAGTCTTACGGGATGGTCAGTTTAGGGGCCTATGTGTTCTGAGCCTGGCAGAGGTCTTTGTCTTTAGGTCCATTCCTTTGATAAGCACAGGGCAGAAGCTTTGGTGTCTCTTCTTTTGGAGGTCTCGCTAGTGACTTCCTGAACGTACTTCACAGTCCAGCCTACGCAAGCAGGGCTCCTTGGGGTGATGTTTGAAGGTGCAAACTCCTGGCTCCACCCTAAGGAAACACAGACTCTGGAAGGAGCCTGGGAATCCAGTGTCTATAGCAAGCAGTCAGACCATTGTTAAGTTTGTCATGGAGGTTGTCCAGTCTTCTGCCCTCCGTCCCAGCTACTGTCTCTGTCTGTTCACTCCTGAAAGAGAGGAATTCAGAGGGGAAACAGCAGCAGAATGAGCTTTCTGGGGCTAATTAAAAACAGGCAAGGAAGGAAGATGGTGCTTATATTTCTCTTCTCCCTTTATGCCCTCCCCTGTGGTGTCTTCCTCTACAGTGGGGACCCCAGGAAATGTGTGGCCTATTCTGCTCAGAAGCCCATTTTACCCAGGGTTGAGTCCATTATAAGTAGATACGTAAGATGTGGGTATGCATTTAGGACTTTAAATATCCCTAAAGTTGAAAAGTTCACCAGGGGAAAGGGTAACATCGCTCTGCACACATGCAAGTTCTCCTGGCAAAGCCATCGTTGAAGCTGGTTTGAGCTGGCTTAGTAGACCATTTCCACCTATTACCCTTTATGTCCTGTTTCGGGGAGCCCTAAGCTAGCCTAGCTGGAGAGACCACTCCCGCTCTATCCTGGGGTGAGGGAGCATTGGTCAGTCCTGAAACCAACCTCCTGCTTAATGTGCCCTCTCTTCCAGAACTGTTTAGTAAAATAGCTATTCATTCTCACGGCTATTTAAATTAGCTAAAATTACGAGTTCATTTTTTTGCCTCAGACTCCTTACATGTCAAGTACTCAGTGGCTACTCTTGGGTAGAGGCAGGTGTGTTGGATGGAGCGTTACATTAACGTCACCCAGATAGCTCTCCTGGGCAATGCTGGCTATACTGTTCATGGCGTTGTGAATATGATGTAGATTATAAATACATGAAATTTAAGCCTCTTTTTCTTTTTAAAAAGTGCTATTTGTTTTCAAAGAAGCAGCTTTCCCTGGGTTGGCACTAATCTAAGGATGTGACCAGTGAAGCCTCACTGCAGGAACTAGGTGGGTGTGGCCTAATATGTCATCAGGTGGGATTGCCTCAGGCGTGCCATGTCGGCCATGGTGCCTTTGCAGAGTAAAAGGCTGCTATTGATCTGGGCTGGGTCAAGCCTGAGGGAAGAGAAAGCTGTGGATCCAGGCATTTTTGTGCAGTGCACAACCTATGAAACCATATGTAGCCTTAGCAGGTACAAATTCTTTACCTCAAACTTACAAAGTGTATTCTTGAATTTAATTTAATGCCTTATTTAACTATTTAACATTTTTATTATTTAAGTGTGTGTGTGTGTGTGTGTGTGTGTGTGTGTGTGTGTGTGTGTATGTATGTATGTAAGGGAAGGGTGCCTGCACATGAGTCCTGCAGAAGGCGTGAGATTCCCTAGAGCTGGAGTTACAGATTGTGAGACACCTGATGTGGGTATTGTGAACTAACCCGTTCTCTGCGAGAGAAGTTTGTGCTTTTAAGGGCTGAGTCATCTCTTCAGCCCTTTTAATGCTTGACTTTAAAGCACTTCCCAGGCTAGGCCTTAGGGACCAAGAAAGGCCATTGCCCTTAGGTTCATGGGATGTAGCACCTAATGCAGCAAGGTGTGTTCAAGGGCTGTCAGACAGTAGTTAGCCAACTTGGAGGAGGTGCCACATTTTCCTGTATGCTTGAGATGACTCAGGAGAAAGCCTTGAAGCCACACGACCTGGGAGAGGGGGTTGCTGTAGCTTACTATCTGATCGGGGGAACTGATGATGATAGTCAGGCAGTGCCTAAGGACAGAACCCACAAAGCTGGTATTTTATCTGACTTCGAGTGAGGAGTCCTTGAGAGGCTCTTAGCTGCATCAATTGTCATTTTGAACAGAACATTCTGAGAAATGTATTAGAATTATTTATGCTACATTTCATTTTCATTATTGGTGTTATAATTTAGATGTGAAATGTTCCCACGCTGGCTCATGTATTGAACACTTGGTGTCCCGCTTGTGGCAGGTGTGGTTTAGCTGTAACAGGTAGGTTGCTGGGGACAGACCCTCCAGGGTGTGGTATCTCTCCCTGGTCCGCCATGAGATGTGAAGAGTCTCTCCCGCACATGCCTGCCACCAGGAACCCAGCTGTCTCACTGTTTCTTCTCTGCACAGTGGACTGAAGCACCGTGAGGCCATGAGCCCAGAGGACCCTTTCTGTCCTTAAAGTGTCTCTGTGGGTATTGTGGCAACAAGGCAAAAACTATTAGCAATGCTATCTACGTCAGTCTGTTTTGAAAGAGGAGCTTGCTGGGTGGTACAGACTGGGCTGGAGTTTGCTATCTTCCTGTCCAGACCTCCTGAGTGCGGGAATTTCAGGCATGAGTCGTCATGTACGCATGCACTGATTTTATTTTATTTCATTTATTTACTTTTTCGAGGCAGGGTTTCTTTCTATAGCCCTGGCTGTCCTGGAACTAGTTCTGTAGACCAGGCTGGCCTCAAACTTGTAGAGACCCCCTTGCCTCTGCCTCCCGAGTGCTGGGATTAAAGGTGTGTACCACCACCTCCAGGCTTCCTTATATCCTGACTTTTAATTTTATAAGCTTATCTTTCACAATTTACCATATAATTTACCATGATTTTCAGGGTCACACATGTTGGATTGTAATCACTTCTTTTTTTTTTTTTTTTTTTTTTTTTTGTTTTTTTTTGTTCTTTTTTTCGGAGCTGGGGACCGAACCCAGGGCCTTGCGCTTCCTAGGTAAGCGCTCTACCACTGAGCTAAATCCCCAGCCCCGATTGTAATCACTTCTTAAATTCATTCTTTGGTGGTTGACTTTTTTTTTTTTTTTTTTGGTAAGTTCTGTTTGCTATATGAGCATGACCTATGATACTGTTAACTTTGGATACATCTTTTTAAAGAATTCATGACATCAAAGTGTATGAACGCTTGTCTTAGCTTGCTGCCAAGCTGCCCTGAAGAAAGCTTGTGCCGTTTGCATCCCTGCCAGCTGGGGATGGCAGTGTCCTTTTCACTGATGCATTGCCCAGTTGTCATAGCTGTAAGGACTCTCCGCAAAGGCTTTCTGTGATTATTATTGTTATGCTTAGAAAGAAGAGAATGGGGTGGGAGAGCTGGCTCAGCTGTTACAAGCACTTGCTGCTCTTGCAGACCACTCAAGTTCCCAGCACCCATTCGGTGGTTCACAGTTGCCCAACACCCTTTTCTGTTCTCTGCGGGCTCCTGTACCCACGCACAGACTGAGAGACGAATATGTAAAGAAACATGGGGTTGGGGATTTAGCTCAGTGGTAGAGTGCTTGCCTAGCAAGCGCAAGGCCCTGGGTTCAGTCCTCAGCTCCGGAAAAAAAAAAAAAAAAGAAAAGAAACATAAAAAGATAAACCATTAGGCGGAAGAGGACAAGGGGTGAGATGTGAAATGTGCTTGCCGAATGCTGTTGTCTGAGCAGAGGTGTGCGGAAGAGTGTTGTTCCAAGGTAGAGTTAGGGAGAAGGCAGAGCACGAACATCGGAAGCAGCTTTTCTTTCCGTCTTTGCCCCACAGGTTATACTTTTGACCAAAGTCAGGGTTCTTGAGCCCTCTAGCACTTCACTAAAGCTCTGGATAAATACAGGAAATGGATTTGCTTTCTGAGCTGGAGAAAAGTTCCTCCTTACCAGAAAGCCCTATGTCATGAAATCCATCTATCTATCTGATCCTAAATCGAAGAGAAAATGGTTTTCGCAGACACCAGTATGTGTTTGATTATTGTGCATCTGACTTTGGATGAAGGGAAAATGTGGCTCTCAGGGAACAGGGAGGAGCTCAGAGATGGAGGGAACACCCCCAGCTCTCCCATGCCTCATCGTGCTGGGTCAGGTTTCGAAAGGCAAAGCCCGATCGCCCCTGTGCAGCTCACTGTTCTAGGTCATGAAGTGGGAAAACGGTCCATCCAATCACTGGGAGCCCCAGTGCTAGAGCAGCCAATCAAAGTTGGGGGGAGGTAGCAATTAGAGATGCATCCCTAGAGCCAGTTCCAGGATGTGGAGGCCAGGAAGGGAAGTGTGGTTAGACCTATTGTGGATTGCGTAGTGAGGAGCTTTCTAGTTTCCTCATGGGCACTCTTTTCCCCCTATCTTCTCTGCTTAGTCATATTTCCTAACAATAGCCTTGTGTCTCAATTCAAACTCTTGGTTAGCCCAGAGCATTTAATGAATGGTTCCAGGAAGATCCAGTCGCCCATGTTCCCTCAGTCACAGTCAGGGGACAGATGGGACCCTGGACAGTCAGGGCTGCCGGTTGTGGGTGGAGCTTCTGTGGTACATAGAGAATGTTTCAATTTGAAGAGATAGCTCAGTCTGCATGAGAGCCATCAAGGAAGTGGGAGAGAGGTAGAAGATCACATATGATCCAGAGATAGAGTGTGTGTGAGCAGAAGGCATTCTGGGTTGTGCTCTGAGGACCTGGGGTCACACCTCACTGGTTCATCAGCAGCTGATTTAGAGCCCAGACATTTCTCTTCAGCCTTGTCTCCTTGGACACCAGAGGTACCTTCTGTTGTCCTGCCAGAGAGGAGCAGGGAATCAAGTATAATCTAGATGAAAGTGAATTTTAAGCTGTAAATCATGACCTCTTACTGTCCTCTGTGAGAACATAGTGTTAGTATCCAGTCTCTGACCAGGCCGCAGTATTGTCAGTGACCTCCTTTCATACATGACCAATGTCATACATTACATACATGACATTGTCTGTGAGCCCCTAGTTAACAGACTCTCTGGTGCCAGGATATGTTACCTGGGAAGTGAGTTTACATCAAAGCCATACATTCTGCTCCTCATCTGCCTTTCCCTGTCCGGGAATCAGAGAGGCAGGCTCCAGGCCCTCCTCAGAGATCTGTAAGAAATGAAACCTGCTTCTGCCATGTGGGCCCTGATTCCTTTTTTGGCGACAGAGACCCCCAACATACTGTCTGTCTTGGATGCTGGGGTCTGTAAGCCCCTCAGGGCTCCTTTCATGTTGTGGCCTCTCTGCCCATAGCATTCAGAACCCTTTCAATAAACTCTATACTCCCCAGCAATCCACCCCAGTTTCCTCTTGAACCCCGCTTCCCCTGGTCTGAAACCTAATATCCCTCCTTTTACCCCTTCTCTTGGTGGCTGAGCTCTTTCTGGCTTCCAGGAAAAAAAAAGTGTACACTTATAGGATTTGGTCTAGATTAAAGCCTTCTCAAACTTCTTATTCATATGGAATTCATACAGAGTATGATTATTACTTAATCGACAGGATCTCTCTATGCAGCACTAAGACAAGTCTGCAGCATGCCGCATGGCCCAGGGGGCACTAAGTCCTGGGCTCCTGCTTTACCCAAGGGCTTTACACCACACCTAGTTTCTCTCTCACTTTTGTGCTTTGAAAAACCGAGGAACTTTTGAGTGCTATTTTTGTGTGCCATCATTGTTTATTATACCCAAGTTCACTTGAGTGTTGTGCCAGCAGGATGACTCAGTCAGTGGAAAGCTCTTGCTATGGAAAGGTGATGACCTGAGCTTGGCCTCAGGATTCCATTGTGGAAGAAGAGAACCAACTCCCAAAAATTGTTCCCTGACCTCCAGATGGGTTCTGTGGCATATCTGCAACCCTCACCCCCAAATGCACATACATAGATTACCACCGCCATCAGCATAATTATAATAATAAATAAAGTTTAAAACAATTATATTTAGCAATTCATCATCTTACATAGGGTTTTACTGCTGTGAAGAGACACCATGACCAAGGCAACTCTTATAAAGGACAACATTTAATTGGGGCTGCTCCTAGGTTCAGAGGTTCAGTCCATTATCAAGGCAGGAGGCATGGTAGTGTCTAGGCAGGCCTGGCGCAGGAGGAGCTGAGAGTTCTACATCTTGTTCCAAAGCAAACAGGAGAAAACTGGCTCTCATTTGGCCAGGAGGAGGGTTTTAAAGGCCACTGCCACAGTGACACAATTCTTCCAACAAGGCCACACACCTACTCCAACAAGACCACACTTCCTAGTAATGCCACTCCCTGGGCCAAGCCTATTCAAACTACCACATTCATTTTAAGAAAAACAACAAACCCAATAGATGTTAATACATTTGCATCTAATACTTTTAAATGTATTTATATTTAATACATTAAAAATGACTTGCACTTCCTAAAACAAAACTATTGAACGAGAAGGGTAGTATTGTTTTAAGCTTTTGCAGTTCTCTTTAATGTCTGGATCACTGCATCCTGTCTGCGGTCATACGTTGTTTCCTCTGAAGACTATAAAGGAAATCTACACCCATATATTCAGTTAGGAAGAAGAGATGTATCTTATTGTCCTTTCATAAAATTATGGGTGTTATAAGGAAGTAGTTACTTAAAAATTAATTACATGGGGCCGGATAGATGGCTCAGAGGTTAAGAGACTGCTCTTCCAATGGTCCTGAGTTCAGTTCCCAGCATCCACATGATGGCTCACAACCAGCTAAAATGAGCTCCGGTGCCCTCTTCTGGCCTGCAGGCATATATACAGGCATGCTGTGCGCTTTGGTGTGTTGATAGGCACCAGAGTTAGCCATTTGTCCCAGGTTTTTTTGGACTTGACAACCACATTGGTTAATTTCACCACTCAGAAGGGTATAAAGTACTGAAAAACAGTTCGACTTATGGTAGTGGTTGGAAAGTTTTCCAAAATTTAAAATTTTGTCTCGAAACTTCAATGCTATCGTTGGCAACAAATGCTGTCCGTGGGTTTCTGTGATGTGACAGGCTCATTTTGTTCATTTGAAAATAAACTGCCACATATCCAAGTCTGAATAACCACATTTTGTCTACCAGTGAGTCTTTTAGGTAAAAATGGTGTTCTATTAAAAGGGAAACAAAAGGGGGAAAAAAAAACCAACCCTTGCAGCTCAAATTCCTCCTCCCTCCAGAGCTTTTCACCAGGAGGCTTGGCAGCACAGCCAGGGGCTGCATGACGCAGAGACTCAAGGTTGAGGGGATAAACAGTCCTCATGCTGCATCAGAACATCCTTAAGTGCACCTTCATTGTGTGGTGATGCGCCCAGCACAGTCCAGGCCTGAGTCACAGGAGAAGGCTCCGTGTCACTCACCTTGGTCATCACACAAATGTTAGCACAGCCCAAGAGATAAATACAATCTTCAGGTTATTATGAGAAATTGTTTCACCTTAAAAACCTTCTGAGAGTCTTGGGGCTCTCAGGGCTCCATGACCCACTCTTTAAAAGCTACTGTTCGGGGGCATCTGAGTCTAAGGCATTGTTGTTGTTGTTGTTATTAAATTATCTCTAGCTGGAGGAAGTCTGCTGCGCCTACTTTTATGGAATTTTCCCTCCCTTGTTTGAACTGGGTGGCAGCCTCTGCACAATGTTAATCCCACAGATGTAAGGAGAAAGCCCATCGACCCAAATCATCATAGACAAAGTAGTTAAAGCAAGCCTTTTAAAAATTTGTGTACACAGGCTGCTTCTCCCTAAAGGCAGGGTTCAAGAGATCAGCTTTGGACATGGGTAAGATACCGGCTTTGAAAGTTCAATGTTAATCCCACCGGGGAAACATATGACCACTACTACAGCTTTGAGCTGCATTTGAAGCAAGCTTTAATTAAATACTGGCCAGGGTAATAGACTCTGTCCAGGTCCATGCTGGGGCTCCCAGAAAATGGCCATGAGCTACACTGGCCAGGTGCTTATAAAAGTAACCCACGAGGCTTCTTACCTTTGTAGCTTCTTACCTTTGTCCAATTCCAGGCAAGCACACGTCCTGATGTATTATTGCCTGCCTACGTATCTTCTGCCTACATATGATCAAGTACATTTGGTAGAGTCGAGTCAACCAAACTTGTTTAGGAAAGTGGAAACATGGGTTTGTTATCTTCTATAGACAACAGCCCCCTGAATCTTAGAAAATACCTGTCTTTGGGCAAGGGCTTACAGGCTAGAGGCATTTTTGTTCTATGGATCTCTTAGGCACAGAAATTAAAACTTAAAACATAACTTTGATTCTTACATCAGCAGTAGGGGGTTTCCAAATAGGAGGGTGGGCAGACAAATAGGTGGAGTTACAAAGGCAGAACATAAACAAAACCTGTTACAAAGGCAGAACATAAACAAAACCTGTTACAAAGGCAGAACATAAACAAAACCTGTTACAAAGGGAGAACATAAACAAAACCTGTTACAAAGGCAGAACATAAACATAACCTGTTGTTGGTCGAAACAACTCTCTGAAACAATGACATGATTACTAGGTAGCTGTATAAAGGTAGTCATAGGAAGGTGGTCAGAATAACCTTTCCAAACAAAGGAATGGTTACAGTTTTCTGGAACGGGCACTACAGAATCATTTGTAGTTAAGGTTACAGGTGGGGCATAGCCCAATCCTTGGGAAACAGATTTGATCATAAACAGGAATGGATCTAGTTTGTCTTTAGTATGAGATGATTTCAAGTCTGAGGTAGAGGAAGGTTGGTTTATCAATGGAAAGTAGATGAGGGCTGTGGTCCCTCTTGGTGGCTGATATGGGCATACTGCTCTCCCCAGACCCTGGAGCTCTCCCCCAGGCAGGTGGCTTTGCTGGCAACTCTAGCATCCTAGAGCCACAGTGACTCAGGTCTTTAGCTCTCTGGAACCTGAATCCACCGTCCCCGCCCCCCACTAACCCTATCCCTCCCCCTCTCCCCCCTCCCACTGCCCCATTCTTTCCAGCTTTGTTTCCAATCATCTGGATTCTTATCATCTCCTGAAAAAGCCTTCCAAATTCTCCTCTGCAGTGCCCTGAGTCTCTTTCCTTAATAGATTTGAAAACAGAAGTCTATGCCCACCGACTCCATGAGTTCCACTACTGAAATGTGTAAACTTTTAAAATTTGACTTCATTGCCTGCCCTACTTCATTTTGGGCTTATTTGGCATATAATTCCAGGTTATCGTCCATTATTGCGGGAAAGTCAAGGTGGAAACTTAAAGCATCATATCTCTATAGCCAAGAGAGAAAAAGAATAAACATGTAGATCCTAGTTTGCTTGCTGCTTGTGCTCAGCTAGGTTTCTTTATTCTTACACAGTTCAGTGTCCAGCCTAGGGAATACTACCACCCACAGTGGGCTGAATTAAATAACAATGAAGATGGTCACCCACAAAATGGCCACAGGCCAACCTGATCTAGATAATCAATCCCTCAATTAAGATTGTTCTTCCCAGGTGATTCTAAACTGTGTTAACTTGACAGTTAAAACTAACCAGCACATTGCTGATATTTAAAAATCCACAAAAACCTATACTTGGTTTATTGAGACTCAATTCTACCATAAGCCAAGACTTTAACACCTGTTTTCTCTTAAAGCATTAGAGAATCTGGTGTTTTTACTTTTAAACTGGGTAACTGGCTGAGAGTGATAAGAAGACTCACTTCCTCTAGTCAAGACCCCGCCTTTTCCTACCTTTTCTAAGAAGTGCTCCTTATTCTTCTCTGACCTCATTTATTTTTGAAGTTTCTATCACCACTTCTTAAAGAGAAAGGACACGTTAAGATTTATTTTATCTTACTTGGTAAACTGTGAATAAGTTAATGACAGTCCTTAGTTACTAATAGTTTTGAGTTTTGATTTTTTTTTTAACTTTGTGATGCTGTGAACACTGCATGCATTCAATGGAAACCATGCTTAAAAGCTTGGGCTTCCAATTTTTCCTGGGCTCGTTATACTCCAAGGTAGGCAGTAGGCAGTAAACTACAGGTCCCAGGCAACCCTGTAGTAAGGGTTGAGATCTGGATAGCAGACGATCTAACTAGGGATTCAATCAATGCATGTTATCCATAGATGGCTATATATGTGGCCCAAGATAATACACTAAACTTTCTTAGCATATTCTGAGGGGCTGCTGGTTCAGCAGTTAAGACCATGCATTACTCTTAGAATCGGAATTCGGTTCCCAGCACTCACTTTGGGCAGTACCTCTTAATTACCTGTAACTCTAGCTCTAGGACACCTGACACTCTCTTCTAATCTCATGGTTCTTAGGCATGAACTTTGCAAGTAACAAGGTTGTATGGAAATATCCAAAGGTTCTTTGTGTCTGCTGGCGGACTGTTTGTAAAGCTGTGGTGTTCAATAGCTTAGTGATATTTTCACCTTTGGATATTTCTAACCTATGCTGGGTTTATTGGAACTCAAGCCTGCTGTAAGCTATGGAATATCTGTCATTTTTAAAAATCCTGCTCTTTTTTTCCTTTAAAGATTTTACACACACACACACACACACACACACACACACACACACACACACACACACACTGTAACTGTCTTCAGACATACCAGAAGAGGGCATCAGATCCCATTGTGAGCCACCATGTGGTTGCTGGGAATTGAACTCAGGACCTCTGGAAGAGCAGACAGTGCTCCTAACCGTTGCGCCATCTCTCCAGCAAACTCCTGCTGTTTTGGCCAGAACAACAGAGAACCACCTGCCGGATTACAGTCTGAAAGGCATGCCATGCGCACAGATTTAGCTTTCTGGTTAGTGTGTAGAGATCCAGAGCAGGGTCTCCTTGCTGCCCACAGGTTGTTGGGACCTGTGGGGTCCACAGGGCACTGTTTAAGAACCACAGATGCTGTGTATGCTTAGCTGAAAAGAAGAAACAGAGCCCTTGAATGCTTTTGTAGAGATGAGGGTGCCAGGCAGCTGGCTCGGCCGAGGAGCACAAAGTGCTGAATATAAAATACATCAGGTTTGAACCATCTGCAGCTTCACAGCTCTGCAGCACCAGCAGAGGACCTGGGGCCATCACTCCAGCCGTGTCTGAGTGGGTCTGTTAAAGACCACGTGGCCCTTACTGTGGGCATAGTTCAGTTGGGGCTGGATGAATCTTGACCAGCTCCCCTTACAGCGCCTCATGTCCAGGTTGGGGTTTGCAAGCAAGACCGTGATCGTTGTTTTTGGGAGTCCATGGTGTGTCTCTGGCCACTTGCCTCTGAGTGGGCTGGACCTGAATCAGAGCGCAGACCTGACATGAGCCACCAAGTTGAGGCAGCTTAGGGAACCCAGAGATGAGAGGGAGAGTTCAAACATAGCATCATGATTCTTTTTCTCTTTTATAAAAAGATCAATCTCATGTCTAATTCATTTGAAAATTCTCCACTTCTCTGTGTGTGTTTTTGGTAAAAATAGAAGTCTCTGAGGATTGCAGGTTCCTGCTGAATTTTATGAGCAACTTCTCAAAGTCTGGTAACCAGGTTCCTCTAATCTTTCCTTGAGTGAATTAAGCACCAGTGGGAGGCTTGCTTTCCGGATGACTGGTTTGAATAAAAGACTTTCAGCTCTGGTGTAGGAGGCTTTTAAGGTCACCCAATCAACCTGCAGGCCAGAGAAAGCACACCTAAGACAGAGGACACGTTGGGCTCTGGTCCCCAGCTCCCATCTTTGTCTCTTCTGTCCCCTCCCTGCAACTCTCCAGTCCCAGCCATCACCCTCTCTACAACAAACTACCAGCGTGCCTCTTTACCCTATGGAAGAGTATTTTAGAAGACAAATAGGATTGAGTCCCCATCCCTCCCTCCCCCCGTTATGAGTTTTGGTGCTTCTCTGGTTCAAGGCATCCACTAGTGTTTGAAGTTTTGTTTGAGGGGTTTGGTGATGGAGAAGAGCAGGAGGAGACCTTTCAGGGGGCTGAGGATGGTCCACTGGGCACCTTCAGTGGTAGCTACACGTGTATTCACTTTGAGAGAATTGCTGCAGCTGTGCCTCTGGGATGTGTACATTTCTGAGTGCATGTTGTACTGCTGTAAAACCTTTTAAAAGTGGTTCAGTCTTAACCTAACCCTCCAGTCCTTCCAAGGCAGAATAAAGCATATTGCAGAAGGGGGATGCTAGGATTCCTGAAGGAGGTCATTAGATTTTGTGGCTTGGAAGTGGAACATCTTATAAGGTTCCGATCTGTCTGATGAATGGTGTCATAGAACTTCAGAGGGATGGGATAATGACAGTTGCAAGAGCCCTTTAGAATCCATTACAAAAGGTTATGGTTTAGGGCTAAAGATGGAGAATTAATCCTGGCCCAATCCCTGTCCTAGAAGGGATTTGTTTCGGATGAAGGTTGATTAAGTGTAGGCAGGTTGTGGCTCTTAGCAGGAGTGTGGGCATGCTGTAGTGCAAAGCTTGCCTGAAATCTGCAATCAGGGCAACCAGGTAGGTAGGAGGCCACAGGACGTTGGACTAATGCCAGCCCTTCCTGCAGAAACAAGCTGGGAAAATGTCCTTGAGAAATGACCTTCCTGGCTGAGCCAGTACAGGGACTCTGGAGGAGCTGAGATATGAGGTTGAAGAAAGGATTTGTGCTCAGGAAGTTGCCGGGAATCGGCAGAGAGAAACGGTGCCAACTGAGTCACCAACGTGCCTAGCTTTTGCGATCACCACTCCCTTTTCTCTGGCTTTCAGTGGGAGAAGTGCTCTTTGCACCAGGTATTAGACACAAGCTTAGAATACCAGCAGTTAGGAGGCTAAAGCAGCAGGACTGCCACAAGTTCAAGGTTAGCCTGAGCTAGTTCAGGGTCAGCCTGAGCTACATAATGAGATCCTGTCTTAAGAACACACAGACACACCTACTCAACAGCCGTTCTCTCCATTTAATACTTTGCAAATTACATTTTGTAAATTAACATTTACAGACTGTCGAGTTGACCTTGCTGGGGCTCACTGTGTCCCGCCTGGCAAAATCCTAGGACCTTGCCAATATTTGTAAGGGCGACCAGAGGTGTCCAGGTCCTGAGAAGGAGGTCTTGACACTCCACTTGACTTAGCCCACTTTCTGCTACTATAACCTGGTATCAAAGACTGGATAATTTACAAAGGAAAGAAAATGTATTTCTCATAGGTTCGAAGGCTGTGGAGGCCAAGAGGAAGTTCCCCTGCTAGACTATGGGATTGCCTCCCAGCATAGCACAGGGAAAGCATACCTGCTAAGTCAGCCTTCTAAGCTCCCTCACCAGCAGCCCATTCCTTCTAACACTGGCCCACTGCCTATGGTGTCATGAATCTAGCCATGAAGAAAATCCCTTGTGAGCCTCTCACCTCTCAAAGGCCCCGGCTCCCAATACTGCTACACTGATAGTTAGGTCTCATTCTGAGTAGTGAAGGGGGCATGCACACCTTAGGACTCCCTGAGGATTGGGTCTCCTCCTCCAGGAGACCGAGGCTCAGGGGGTTACTCCAAGCACACAGCTCATCAGCAGCAGAATGGGGTTCAACCCTTGAAGTATCTGTCTCCACAGCCCCTACCCTGGTTCTTCTCTAATGGTGGTTGGTCGCTTCTCTAGCCATATGGTATCTTCACAGCGTGCATTACTCACATTAAAATGTCTAGCTGTTTGCACACATCAGCTTCTTTGGTGGACTTCTCTTTTTAGGATTTACTTTCCCATTGTTGATGTGGGTGACTATAAATACACATACATAGATAGCATGACGCTCTTGATTGGAAACTGCAGAAAAACCCTATCCCAGGGACCTAAAAAGCAAAAGAGTGTTACAACCTCAATAAGAAATCCTGAGGGGCCAGGTTTGGTGCTAAATACCTTTTTTTTCTGGCCTTTTCCTTCCTTCCTTCCTTCCTTCCTTCCTTCCTTCCTTCCTTCCTTCCTTCCTTCCTTCTTTCCCCCTACCTCGCCCTGCATTCCACTCTCCCCCAGCTGAGGACCAAACCTAGAGTCTTTACTTGCCAGCCAAGCACTCTAAAACTAAGCTAAATCCCCAGTCCTGGTGCTGAACACTTTTAATCTCAACACTTTGGAGACAAAGGCAGATAGGGTTTGAGGCCATCTTGGTCTACATAGAGAATCCAAGGGCATCAAAGTGGAAACAGTAAGACCCTTAAAAGGAAAAAGGAAGACAGACCGAAGGAAGGAAGGAGGGAAGGAGGGAAGGAAGGAAGGAAGGAAGGAAGGAAGGAGAGAGAAAGAGAGAAACTCTGAGGGAGGAGAGGCTGCCAGTGCAGGGCCTTGGCTCTGTGGTCTCTGCTCAGCGTCTGTCCACTGGCTTCATTCACCCCCAGGCATAACAGGATGGTGGTGCTTGCTCCAGATGTCACATCCAGACACAGCAACCTGCAAGCTTCCTCCCCTGTGCCTCTCTTCCCAGATCCTGTCAGCCTTTTACCCCATGCTGCATGGACTAAGCAGACCCACCCTAAATCAAGGGTAATGTATTAATCCCAGGTTAGTCTAAGCCAACAGTTGGAGGCTGGGCCTTGCCAGGGAAGATGAGCACCCCAAAGTGGGTTTCTGTCTGTAAGGAAGGGCTCAGGATTGGAGTGGATCTTCTTTAATTTTTGTAATTAATTAGTTAGTTAATCGTTTTTTGAGAGAGGGTTTCTTGTAGTTTGATCTCCTGATTGTCTTGCCTTCACTGTGTTAGGATTGCAGGCATTTTTGTCTCAGTCAGTTTTGGACTGGATCTTAACTGGCATCCAGTCACCCCTTGCTGAGGAAGGGTTTTCCAGCTCTCATCTCAACCTCATCACACCTCCAGTTCTCACCACTGCAACCCCTCTCCCCCTTCACCCTTTTGCACAGTGGCCCCTTGTGTTTGTAAGACCCACTGGTCCTGCTGGCACACATTAGCTCACCGTCTACATGGGGTTCTCCAACCCATTCATCCTGGGGTGATACTGACCCAGAAGGCTTGTGTTTCCTTTCTAAGTGGACCTCAAGCACCCGGACTAACCCACCCCACTGCAGCCACTTCCGCCATCTATCTAGCCCCACGACAGGAAGTCTCTTCAGGCAGTTCTTGGTGCTTTGCTTGCAAACTTTCCAAGCTCCTAATTTTATAGGTGTGTTTCATGAGAGTACTGCGGTGTCTCCTTTTTTTTTTTTTAACAACTCCAGGAATGGGATCCACACACTCATAACCCCATGGCTTCTGACTTCTGCAACTACGCTTGGAGGGTAGGCAGCCAGGTGTCCTCGGCTTGAAGAAATGGCAGCTGCATCTGCATGTGTGAAGCTTGCAGGGCCAGCTTTAGCAAGGAGGGCCAGAAAATCCTGGGCATAACTGACCTTGGGAGTCAGGGTGTCATACTTCTAGATTAATTTAAGTGCTATCATGAAAAAACCAGGCCTGCTGCCACACTGCCGATACAACAGAAGGAAAGAACCCAGCGCACAGTGAGACTGCTTCCTCTGCTGCTCCAGCACCTGCTGCTGGGGGCAGGGGAGTCCACACATCCGCCAGACTCAGCCGATGCCGCACCTGCAATTCCCTCTCTCCAAAACTCTCTTATTTCTCCCCTCTGTTTCCACGGAGCTTGTGCAAACCCTTTGTTGCTGCCTTAGCCCAACATAAAAGATTTCCTTACAGGATGGCCTGCCTGACTCTACTAAAAGGTATGAGTTCCTTCAGGGACATAGTGTGTTTTTCTGGATCATTGAGTCATGTGAGGACAGATCCATGCCTGTCAGGATAGGAGCTTAATAAGTCCCTGTTGACTTAAATTGTATTAATTATTGCTTAGGATAGCAGAAAGCATGATTCCAAAAACATGAAGACGTAACTTAATGAAAACAATGATTTTTACATAGGATCTGCCCTGAGCAGGTACAGAAAAAGACAGAGTAGCAGCTGACAAGGACCGTCCTTCTGGGAATGACCTGCTTTGTTCTCTTTTGGTCTTGAATTCACTGTATAGGCTAGACTGACCTTGGATTGGGGTGGTCTTCTTGCCATCTTCCAACTGCTAACTCCAAGCTGACATTGCAAGCAAGTGTTACCAAGCTCTGCGTGCCGAGTAGATCCCCTGGGCGGTGTGGGTCACTCCAGGAAGAGAACATGCAGCAGGCTGTGTCTGGGGTTGGAGTCTAAGCACTGACGAGGGAAGACTGAGGAACCTGGAACCTAAAGTGGGTGAGGGAGGACTACAGCAAGGGACTTGTCACCTGTGTATATTTAATCATTTTTCCTGGCTCAGTAAGTCATGCCTCCATCCCTACCAGATCCTTAGACTTAGAGCCCCACAGTCCCATCTCCAGTCCCGGATGGACTTAGACCTCAGGGCAAGGAGATGAGGAAGACCTGGATCTGGTAGGTGCCAGGACAAGTGGAGGCCTAAGGATCACGGTGACAAACCAAATGAACCATTCAGTGAAATACACAGTAACTTCCCATGCAGACACACCAAAGTAACAGCATGCTGGCCCAGGGAGATCGCAACTTGGAAAATACTTGCCTTGTAAGCAAGAGGACCTGAACTCTATCTTGGGTCTCTCTCTCTCTCTCTCTCTCTCTCTCTCTCTCTCTCTCTCTCTCTCTCCCTCCCTCCCTCCCTCTCTCTCTTCTTCCTTCCTCTCTTTCTTTCTTTCTTTCTTTCTTTCTTTCTTTCTTTCTTTCTTTCTTTCTTTCTTTCTTTCTTTCTTTCTTTCTTTCAGCTTGCCACAAGTTCAGGTCATCTGGAAAGAGAAAATCCCAACTGAGAAAATGCCTTCATCAGATTGGCCTGTAGGCAAGTCTTAGGGTATTTTCTTCATACCTGATGAGGGAAGGCCCAGCTCACTGGGTCGTTCCACCCCTAGGCAGGTGGTCCTGGTTGTTTAAGAAAGCAAACTAAATAAGCCTTGGGGATCGAGCCAGTAATCTGCGTCCCTCTATGGTCTCTGCTTCAGTTCCTGACTCCACATTCACTCATGCCTTGAGCTCCTGTCCTGACTTCCCTTGACAAAGGACTCCCGACTAAGTTGCTTTAGCTCATGGTGTTTATCACAGCAACAGAGAGCAAACTAGGACAATCATTTTCCACTTCATTCCCTCGGGGCAGGGTCTGCCTCTGAACTTGGGTAGGCTTGTGCCCATCCTCAGTGGCGGGCGACAGAGGATGTTTTATTATAAATTATAGATTGAGCTGAATGTAAACTATTTGAATATATTTTTTCTTGGATTTTCTTTTTTGTTGTTGTTGTTTTTTTGAGTCAGGGACTATCCTTGGCTGTCCTAGAGCTCACTCTGTAGACCAGGCTGGCCTCAGACTCACAGAGATCCACCTGCCTCTGCTTCCTGAGTGCAGGAATTAAAAGTGTGCGCCACAAAGCCCTGCTTATATTTTCAATAAAGTAATTTTTCCTTGATCAACTAAAGCATTTACTGAAATTAAGGGATAAATACATGATAATTAATGAATATAACATTTTAATACCAACATTATTATTTAAATTTTATGTATTTTATATGATGGGTATTTTTCCTGCTTGTATATCTATGTTACCATGTATGTGCCTGGTACCTTTGAGGCCAGAAGAGGGCATTGGATCTGGAGCTGGAATTATAAAGAGTTGTGGGCTGCCATGTGGCTGATCTAGAAGAGCTTTAAATGCTGAGCCATCTCCCCAGTCCCTAAAATCAACATCATTAAAATAAAACCTTATTCACAGGCAGCTGTAGAGGTACACACCAGCACTTGAGAAGCTGGGGCAGGGGGATTGAGTACTCTAGACCAACCAGGGGTGCTCACTAAATCTGTCAGAAACAAACAAATACCCCAAAAGGTCACAATTTCACCCAGGAAGTTCCAGTGTATGATACTCCTGTGGTTTCTAATATAAAAACAGAGTGTCTCTCGTGCACACTCTTTCTAGATAAGTGGCTCCCAACTGGGGAAGGCATTCTCGCTCTCCATGAGCATGTATTAACGTTTGAGTGATTGACATAACTTGCTTTTGATATGTAGCAGACAGATACCCAGGGATGCTGCTAAGGTCACAGGTCACCATGGGTCAGCTCTATAACACAGAACTAACTAGTCCATAATGTGCTGAGACTGGAAAACTATTCTCTCTCTCTCTCTCTCTCTCCCTCCTCTCTCTCTTCTCTCTCTCCTCTCTCTCTCCTCTCTCTCTTCTCTCTCTCTCCTCTCTCTCTCTCTCTCTCTCTCTCTCTCCTCTCTCTCTCCTCTCTCTCTCTCTCTCTCTCTCTCTCTCTCTCTCTCTCTCACACACACACACACACACACACACACACACACACCAAACTCTTCATACTACAAAATATTCCAGAATCATAACTGGAGCAAGAAAATGAACCTGCCATACATTACATTACGTGAGACTCCGCTCACTCATATCGCACAGTAGGAGCCAGTATGCTAATTAGTTGTCTTTTTCTGAGTGTTCCTGCCAGTCAGTCACCTCCTGCTCCCCAGCTAACACATATTCTGAGGTAAGGTCTGTCTCCAGTATTGGAAGAGCACAACCATAACTCTTGACATGTAGACACAGGCACCTTTTGTTTCAAGGACACAAGAGGCTGAGAAACGCCATCCTGGGACCTGAATGGTGTCATTTCCTAGAAAGCATGTTTGTGGTGACGTCATGCAGCACCAGGGTTGAGTAGCAGGCCCTGAAGGATGAGGATACCCATGCTCTCCCTCCTAAACTAGAGTTTGTGATTTGCGAATGGGACTGTAGATGTGCCTTCCCAGACACAGGGCAAAGGTGATGCCAAGAGATGTGTCCCAGTATCCAGCTTGGATCCTGAGCAGAGCTCCAGAGAGCAGGAAAGCTGTTGATTCCAGATTGTGAATACGTTTCCCAGTCTCCTGATTGTGAACACTTTCCCCAGTCTCCTGCAGAACAGCATGCTGCTTGGCTGCCAAAATATTAGGACTAAAAGCAGCTGGCAAAGCTGCTCATGGGGGGGGGGGTGAAGCTGCACGGAGGAGCCTGAAGAAAAACTTCATCTTTGACGATGGCTTTGACTATGACTACGAATGGAACCACACTGTGGGTCTTCTTTTGGACAACCTCATTCTCAGATAAGGGCTCCTGAACCCAGCTACCCCAAGGATGCTTCTGAGGCAAGTGGCCAGCACTAACTGCAGGTCCTTGAAGCATGGTGAACCCAAGGTAACTCTGTCTCTGTCCTAAAGACACCCACAGCCTAATAGTAAGCTAATTATCAGCATATGATTGATGCAGTGAATGAAAAAGAAGAAAAATGAGGAGTAGTCAGAAAAACTGCTACAAGGTAACCTCAGCTGAGTTTTCTAAAGAGATGGGTCAAAGAGGATTAGCGATCCCTCCTGTACAGCAGAGCCTGCAGGAGAAACCTGAAAGTACATGTGTTAGGATTCTCAACCTGTGGGTCGTGATCCCTTTAGGGACCAAGTGGTCCTCTTATAGGGGGTCACCTAAGGCTATCAAAAAACACAGATATTTACATTATGAGTCATAACAGTAGAAGAATTACAGTAATAAAGTAGCAATGAAATGATTTTATGGTGGGGGGGGTCACCACAACATGAGGAACTGTATTACAGGGTCGCAGCATTAGGAAGGTTGAGAACCATGGCTTTAGAGGAAGAGAACAGACAGAATGAATGTGTATTATAGAAGATTTATTAGATTGGCTTATAAAACATGGGCTGGACAACTAACAGAGGATGTCTGCCTGCTAGGGAGGTTAGGAGCCTAGCAGGTGTTTAGTGCTGAAATGGCCCTAAAAGCCTGGAGGGTCCCTGAAGAACTGCTGATCTTTGGTCCATATAGGAAGCATGAAGAGTCTGGGCTCAGCTCTCAGTGAAGCAAGATACCAGAAACAGTAACAGTGGGATAAAGGTGCTCACCAGCAAGAAGCAGGGCAGGTAGGCAGCTCTCAGTGTTTCCTTGGACCTCCTTGAAGATTTACTTTGTGTGTGTGTGTGTGTGTGTGTGTGTGTGTGTGTGTGTGTGTGTGTGTGTGTGTGTGTGTTTGAGACAGGGTTTCTCTGTGTAGTCTTGGCTGTCCTGGAATCCACTCTGTAGTCCAGGCTAGCCTCAAACTCACGAAGGTTTGCCTGCCTCTGCCTCCCGAGTGCCGGGATTAAAAGCATGTGCACCACTGCCCGGCTGACTTATTTAATTTTTAACTGTGCGTGTACATGTGTGCGTACATGTACTCATACACCCATGCATTGGTATGTGTACCCATGTATTGGCATTAAGAGGTAACAGAGAAGTTATTGGAGTTCCTGAAAACATAGTTCCAGGCAATTAGGAGCCACCTGACACAAATGACGTCAACTTGAGTCCTCTGCAGGAGCACTGTGTACTCTTAACTGCTGAACTGTCTCTCCAGTCACCCAGGACCTGGAGCGTCTCCACTCTCAGTTACTCCATCCTGGAAATGCCCAGATATAAGGTCTGGGTACCTTGACACTGACACATGGTGTTGCAAAGACCTCTTGGTGGGGGCATGACATCTTTAGTAGTGGGAAACCAGTGGTCACTTAGACTCCTAGGACTGGAGATAATCAGGACTGTGGCACAATGTGAGGCGTATATTTGGGGTGCACCATGAGCTCGTGTTTCTGATAGAGAACCACACACATGGTCCACAGTAGGTGCTCAAAGAGTCTGTAAATAGAGTGTGGGCTGGATCTGAGCGGAAGCTGAGAGCCCAAGGGGAGAGCAGCCTCCTGATGGTGCTGAGGGGGGAAGGCAGGCAGCAAATCCCTCACCCGGGGGAAGACGAGGAGGAAACAGAGCAACAGCATTAGGCACAACGTTAAACACTGGAAAGCTGCTGATTTTGAAATAATAACACAACCATGCAATCTTGTTAGATGTTCTAATGGGAACAGAAAGGAAATACTCACAGCCAATTTCCTTCCCACTACTGCAATTATTAGCACAATTTTAAGAGGGATGCTAAATCTTTGCTACTCATCCATCCATCCATCCATCCACCTATCCGCCCACCCATCCACCCATCCACCCATCCACCCATCTGCCCATTCATCCATCCATCCATCCACCCATCCGCCCACCCATCCACCCATCTGCCCATCCATCCATCCATCCACCCATCCGCCCACCCATCCACCCATCTGCCCATCCATCCATCCATCCATCCACCCATCCGCCCACCCATCCACCCATCTGCCCATCCATCCATCCATCTGCCCATCCATCCATCCATCCATCCATCCATCCATCCATCCACCCATCCGCCCACCCATCCACCCATCTGCCCATCCATCCATCCATCCATCCATCCACCCATCCGCCCACCCATCCACCCATCTGCCCACCCATCCACCCATCTGCCCATCCATCCATCCATCCATCCATCCATCCATCCATCCATCCATCCATTTCTTCATTCAGTGATTTTCGCTGAGTACCTGTTCCATGCCAGGGCCCAGAGGACGTTAGATATGGCAGTGAGCAGGACCCTGCCTTTACAGAGCTTAAATCTTAGACAGCAAATGTAGGTGACTACATACTGGTTACCAGATGTTGGTAAATACTGTGGGGACAAAAGGCATGGGTACATGAGGGCAGGTGACCTGAAATGGATGGATGGTTACTGCCAGGGGAGAAAGTCAAGGCTGCAAAGAAGCACACTCTCAGGGAGCCAGGAGACAAGTGGGAGGAGGGATGGGAGGGCAGAGCTGGAGTAGAGCAAGATGGAAGGGTTAGCATTGCAGCCAGAGTTTACAGGCTATTGAAACATCTCCACATCTCCTCTGAGTGAGGAATGAGGGACTGACCTCATTTAGCAGGTTAGCATTTAGCAAGTTAGCATTTAGCAGGTTAGCATTTAGCAGGTTAGCATTTAGCAGGTTGCCCTGGCTATGGCTGCAGATAAGAGTAGAGTCAATGGCAGGATCCAGCAGTTAGAGTGTCAGAGGCAATGCAGAAGAGAGATGGTGGTGGCCCAGGCCGGGATAGTGTCAGGGGGAGTAGTGACTCAGTGTTTGTGAAGTTAGAGGAGATGAATCAATAATGAATTAGACACGGAGTTGTTGGCGGGGGGTGGTCATCAAGGAGGTGAATCCAAGTATAGAACCTGAGCAATGAGTGGAAGAAGACTTGTGCTATTAACTGGCACAGGGAAGGCAGCGCAAGGGGTGTGGGTTGGGAAACAGAATTGAAAGTCTGACTTTATATAAGATATAGACATATATGATTTATATATAATAAATAAAATCTCTAGCACACACACATGCACTCACATCCCCATGCACACACACATATATACATGCACACAATGCACATGCATGTACATATGTACATTTGCATGCATGCATGTACATATGTACATTTGCATGCATGCATGCACACATAACAAAGGAAATAAGCCCAGGATCGGAACTCTGGAGGCTTGAACAAGTTGTGATCTACAAAACCAAAACTCAACCAAGTGGCCTGTGAAGCAGAATGTGGGCAGGAGAATGTCAGTTCCCAGGAGCTAGGTGAATCGGGTCAGAGGCTGCGGAGAAGGTGAGCAGGATGAGGACTGACAGTTGTGTTGAGTAGCACGGAGACAGGGAGCCAACTGGAGTAGTTTCAGTGGGCGGGTGTGGGATGAGAGTGCTCAGGTTTAAGAGCAAACAGAAGGAAATGCGGTAGCAAATGTAGACAGTTCTTAGGAGGAGGGGCTGGGGGTGTCGGTAGATGGAGGGTTTAGGTGTTTGATCCAAGTGATTCTGAGGTGTGTTCAGGAGGGGAAGTGCTGATACGAACTGGAGAGGTCACTGAATAGGCAGAGGGCGGCCGGAGTCAGAGCCTGAAGCACCTGTGAGGACACAGGGAAGCTGAGGGCGCAGATGCAGGCAGGAAGCGAATGAAGCATTGAGAGACTGCAGAAGTTCTTGTCTATACAAACAAGGGAAGACGAGGGATGTGGGAGATCTAAGAAGGGACATCCCTGGTGTGAAGATTAGAAGAGGTGGCAAGACCTGGCAAGTCGGAGGAGATGCTCATGTTAATGCCTTCCCCTGACATGGAAGGAAGTCCTCGTGATCATTATCCATCAAAATTTCATTTGAGATCTATCTATCTATCTATCTATCTATCTATCTATCTATCTATCTATCTATAATATGTAACATGTAGCATGTAACATGTAATATATATGTAATATGCATTGTGCAATATGCAATAGATATAGGATATGAGATATGATATATGATATATGGTATATGGTATATGATATACAATACAATAATACAATACAAATACAATGCACAATATATAATATATATTTTTAGAATTATTTTACCTCTGTGAGCATGTTGCCTGCATGTATGTGTTCCACCTGAGTGTCTCTATGTATGGTTGTGAGCAATTGTGGAAGGAAACCCCTACTCTTGTTAAGAATGCTTTGGAAGCTTCTGGGGAGTCTGGGCTGGTCCCTTTCAACTGAAGTTCAGGAAGCTGTGTGAACCATCCAGGCAAAATCCTTGTGCTTCCTGCACACCATGGGTTCACCTGACATCCTTCCAGCCCCTTCCTGCCCCTAGGTGACCTCCTCCATAGCACGGTGGCTTGGCTGTGGCTTTTGTCCCATAGATCAGAAGCCCTTCTAATATCCCATGAAGAGAGACTTGTTTTGCATGCAGGGCCTGGCACATAAAAGCCAAGTGGAGGGACACAACGCTAAACAGAGGGGCGCCCTTGCTGCATCACTGGCTGTGCAGGGTCAGAGTTTGGCTAACACAAAGCTAAATATTCCTTCTCACTCAACTCCAGGACATGGGAACCATTGCACCGCTAGCACTTTTAAAACATTTCTTCCCAAAACATTTTTAAAATTCATTTTGTTTGTTGAGAACAAGCTTGTCCATTTTTTATCTAGGGCATCAGGGACCCCCTGAACAGAAGCTGTTGCCAGAAAGGAAAATGCTCTTGCCAATTTATAGGAGAAAGTAAAACTCCCTTTCAGCCAGCATACTGTGTTTGAAGTGCCTTCATTCCCAGTGTGCCTCATTATACATGTGAGCACACCTACTATGCACACCTAACATGCACACCTACTATGCATACCTACTATGCACACTACCATACCCACTGATCCCCATCCTCTTTCTTGCCACACACATTTGCACTACTCCTTGGACACATGTTTAAACACACATGCCAACCTTGTTGAACATGTGCACATACAACTATTTGTACAACATAAACACATATCTTACTGTATTACATGTCCTATAACCATGCACTACCACCATTTGTTTCCACATCCATGCTGTCTATGCACACACACTGTACATTCACATACGCTCACACAAAAGATACAACTGACCTACGCAGCAGGTCCCCCCGTGTCACGTGCCATCATTCCCTACCCATCAGCACCCCCAAAGCAACACACACTCCTCCCCCTATTCTTTCTCAATCCCAGCTTCTACATTTGAGCTTTTAAAACGTGTTTAAGTGACTTATGTGAGGGTCAAAGGCCCATGTGTTTGTTGTCATGACCACACTTCCTGGGCCAGTGGGCACTAAAGTCGTGTTTGGCGTCTATCTTTGTTGCTGGCTATGAGGAAGAAAGGAGAGGGTGAGAGCTCTTGGGCCAGGGATCTGGGATGGATCAGAGGATTAATTAAAAATTAGCGAGTCATTTATGAGGCAGAAACTGGAGTCCAGAGCAGGCTTTGGGCTGAGAGCATCTCCCTGCTTGCTTGTTAATATGGCACGCGGAACTCGCAATCTGGATGAGAGGGAGTTGAGGGCAGATGGAGGGTTAGACATTCAGAACCTGGAAGCATCCACCCATCTCATTTTCCTCCACATTCCTCATTTAAAGATAAAGAGATTTAAAATGTGAAATCTCAGAGGTTCGAAGCGCGAGGAAACCTCACCACACGGTTCCAATTAGAAAGCAAATCTAATCACCCCTGACCATGAGCACATTATCTGTGCTAATATTTTCACGCCACACTGCTTTCCCCATCCCCAACCCTCCTTCAGATGCATCCCTCTTCCACCTAGCTAGGGTGTCCTCAGAGAGCCACGGCTATTTTTACTCCCTCATTTGGAAAAACCTCATTCGGAAAGCGGATCCACAGCAAACTGTCCAGTAAGGTGGCCCAGGCTGAGGCTAAATGACTTCCAGGTGTCTGTGCACGGCATTATCTGTATCTCCTGTCCTTTCTGTTAGCTTAGATGGCAGAAACGTACCCCTCTTGACCAGGGGTGTCAATCTTGAATCTCTCAAACTGATCAAGGGAAACCATCGGACCATTTGCGAATGGCAATACAGGCTGAAGGTGACTGTGGTTAATTAGGCTCCATATCCAACTAGTCTTATAGTTTGAATCCTGGCCGCACCCCTGGGCCTCAGGCCCTGAGCTCAAAGGCTCCCACTGTAAAACCTGATGCCAGGGATCACTTTTCATGGTGTTGGTAAGAAGATCCAATGAGAGGACACTCAGTGGCTGGTGAAACCGAGATGCCTGGTAGCCGCTTTCCTTGTGAGTGTGCTCTGAGATTCTGGTTGGGAATGCCTGCTGTCTGAGCCTAGCACCACAGAGGGCCTCTCACCCTGATAGTACCTTCTGGAGGGAGTGATGAAGGACGTTTAGCATCATCGTTTCAAAGCGCTGAACTGTGGTCCAGGATCAGCAGACTGTCCCACAGTTTCTTGCTACCTGTTCCCAGCCTCAGTGCTACAGGGTCATCAGAGCGAGTGACAATGTGATAATTGTGTCCTTGCCTCTCCCTGGTTTCTCTAATGAAACCCCTTCTATCAGTGTCAACTTGTTCACCCATTTGGAACAAGGACTCTCTTCTAATTGGCAAGTCATCACCAGAGTAATAATACCTGTTATTACCGCCCGATCTCTCAGGCAATAGTAAGTTATTATTATGTGCTTGGGTAAAAATGCCCACGCTGTTATTTGGAAGACCAGATGAAACAGAGCAGTACAATCTCGAGTAATAATAATGACATCTTGCTTTTCCATGGTGCATTGACTCTTCAAGTACATAGTATGTCAGCAGGCCATTTCCTGACCTCTCTGGGCTAAGAAATCCTGGCATTGCGCCTTTTGTTCGGTTCGGAACTCGAAGTTTTCAGATCCCCAGGATCTTTAGAAGTCTCTGTGCAGACACTTCATCTGCAGGGTGTGGTGACAGATGTGCCAGACCGAGGCAGGCCTGTTTGGAATGAGGTGCGGGCTGTTTTTCTGCAAACATGCAGCTCTGACCCCAAGGAGGCAGTTTCTTTATTAAGACCATTTATTATTTACAAAGTGCTGCGGGTGTACATGACATTTTATGAGACACAAAGACAAGGTCCCTGCCCCGTGGACTGAAAGGTTTCATCCACCACTTCATCTGTCTGAGCCGAGCTGTGGGGAAGCAAGACAGGCAGGTAGGGCTGAGGGCTGAGTACAGTCGGGGGCAGCTGGCTGGAAGGAAGACTTTCTAATGAGGAGTTTTAAATGCAGCCAAGCTGAGTCGGACACATACAACTCTTTGGGATCTTGACAGTTGGAGCAGTGTCTGCATTCCACATTCCGGTGCAGGAAAATAAATTCTGCCCGTGCACCTTGGAGAAACAAAGATGACCACTAGCTAGGAAGAGATGGCAAACGTCCCACTGTCCCGAGAGCCTCTGAGGGTGTCACACGCCTTCCCCTTTCTGGCTCTGTAGAAAGTGGTTTCGTTTGGTCTATTTGACTTGTTTTGAAGAATGATGGAGAACATTGGTTAGGATTTTAAAAAAGCTATTAAGTTATTATTTAGCTTCAAACAGATTATTTTTCTTTTCTAGACATATAAATGTCAGGCTGTTTGGACATCTCTAATTTTTCCCTACTGCTCACCAACCAGGCTGGTCCTAAGGGTGCTGGCTCCCTACACTGTCTGAAGTGCTTATTGATTCGCCACCACCTCCTGTTGAGTCGCCCAAAGAGATGAGCACGCTCATGTCCTTCCCTTGAGAAGCAACAGACAGATGGGAACAAGGATGTGAAAAAACAGAGAGGTTGGGGCCAAAGCTGCGGCCGCCCGTGGGAGGAGCCCGAGGCTTTGGCCCTGTGAGCACACTTCCTTCAGCCCTTCCAACCATTTGTTTGGAACACATCTGAGTTCCGACCCTCAGGAGCAAGGGCTCAAATTCTAGGAAGGCTCACCAATCCAGCCTTGCCCTTGGCTCAGCAAACACAGATCACGTCCCTGGCATGGCATTCTTCCTGCTTTGAGCTCAGGGCTTGGTCCAACACAAGGCAGATTTTGCAGCCAGAAACAGATATAAACTTGGCTGAGCAGAGCCAGTGGAAGCAAAATAGATTCTGTAATGTACAGAATATGCAGCAGATGGCTCTGCTTCCTACCAGCCCTGTAGGACTGATTGACACAGCCTACGGCTCCACCACCACCACCACCACCACTACCACCACCACCACCACCACCACCACCACCACCACCACCACCACCACCACCACCACCACCACTACTACCACCACCAGAGCAGCAGCAGCAGCAGCAGCACCCAGAGCAGCAGCAGGAACAGATCTTATTAAAAGTCCTCTGGTACATACATGACCCTTTCAAAAGGCTCCATTCCTGATGTCTAGATAAGAATGTCTCTTGTACCTTCCCTCCCTCCCTCCCTCCCTCCCTCTGCAACACTCTGTGCTCTGTGCTTCTGTTACAATTGGCTCCATAGTCACCCTCTCTCTCCCCACTTCACTTTACCCTCACCCCATTCCAGCTTTATATTTCCTTTCTCTCCTCACACCAGTTGTCTTGAAGCTTGGGACTCACACGAACCATCTGAGAAGCTGTGTTCACCTTACAGATCTCTGGGAGCCATCTGGGATCTACTACAATAACTTGGAGGTGGTGTGGGGAGCATTTGCATTTTTATTATTTCCTGTTTGGAGTTCAAGAAATGCTGCCCTGTATCCTCCCTAACCCCAATTGGAGCTCCAAACTTAATATTTCACTTTACCATTTTAGACAGGGGAGGCAGCCATAGAAGGGACCAAACAATGGCGTATCTGGTTTGTACCTGATGACACAGGCAAAGTCTTTAGGAATTTTGCTGACTGGTTGTCAACTCATTGTTACCTTGAAAGTTGTGAGAATATTTATAAGAGAGAATTCACTAAATATTGCAAATGTAAGGACTTAAAATTTCTCAGGTTCAAGCACAGCACTGGGCACCTCGTATAATCCAGCTTTGCAAGGACTATTAACAAAAGCACAGAAGTTGAGAGAAATAAACTCCTGTCAGTGGGATTGCAGTAGGCAAGAAGGCACCATCTATCCACAAAGGCCCATTCTTTCTTCATAAACACTTTGTGCCTGGTGGAAGGTTAGCTTGCAAAGATCTGTCTCCCTGCCACTCTTAAAATCGACTGAAACTCTTTGCTTATGAGCCACCTTGTGTGACTCCTCCAGGCAGAAGGAAAATCTGACTGGAGTTCTTCGTTCTCAGCATTGATAGGAAGACTAGTAGACAAATGGACTGAGTTACGCTCATCTGGAGGCCACCACATAGTAAAGAGCAGGGGGCATTCAGGAAGATCAGAAAGATGCTCCTGTGCGAGCTGGACCAATACCAATCTCTCTGTGTCTGTCTGTCTGTCTGTCTGTCTTCCCTCTCTCCCCTCTTCCTGCCCTCCGTACAGTTCATAGAAAGGTTTCTAGGCTGGTCTTCTTCAACTCACTATGTAGTCAAGTGTGCTGGCTAGTTTATGTCAACTTGATGCAAGCCAGAGTCATTTGGGAAGAGGAAATCTCAATTGAGAAAATGTCCCCATCAGACTGGCTGATGGGCAAACCTTGGTGCATTTTCTTAGTTAGTGTTAGTGTGGGAGGTGGCACCCATGAGCTGGTGGTCCTAGCTGCTCTAAGAAAGCAGGCTGAGCAAGGCGTGAGGGACAAGCAAGCCAGTGCGCAGCTCTCCTCCATGGCCTCTGCATCAGCGCCTGCCTTTAGGTTATTGTCCTGTTTGAATTCCTGCCCCAGCTTCCTTTGATGGCAGCCTGTGATGTCGAAGGAGTCTGACAGCAAAGATGATCTTGAATTCTCAATCCATCCTCCTCTACTTTAAGAATTCTGGGGTTGTAGGCCTTGCCCACCATGCCCGGCTTCCAGTCTTTTCCTGGTGTTGTTTCACTTGGATCACAATTCAAAGCTCTCATTGGAAATAGTCCGATTTCTCTTGAGCCTCACACTTACTCTTAGGGTGAGCAGGGTGCACACACTGACAGCCCCAAGACAACCTAGACCTGGTGAGAGGGAATTCCCCCAAAGAAGTCAGGTTTCCTTGCAGTGAGAGGACTCCAGGTAGCCAAACGACATTCTCTGTGCAGTCAGCGTGAGGGTGAGGTCCAGGAAGCTGAGCCCAGGAGCTTCTCCCAGCATAGGTCACAAGTGAGACACCTGACTTATGCTTTCACTGACTAACTTTGTGAGTTCCCAGACATGTTCTGTTCGCCTCCTCAGGGTCTTTCCCCAGAAAATTCTTCCTCATCTTCCATGATCCAGAGCACAAGGATGAGCAGGTAGATAATGCACCAGGCCATATCCCACGTGCAGATGGGAATGGTGGGGCTGGCCTTGGTGAGCTCTTCGCTGACTAGAGTCAGGCTTTGGTCTCTGGCCCGTTCCTGCCACTCTCTGCTCATGAAGCGCTCATGCCATCTCTGTGTATGCACTTGCTGTGCTTCCTGTCTCCTTGTGGCATTTACCTTTTTTTTTTTTTTTTTTTGGTTCGATTATCCAGGACTTTTTCGGGAATATTCTATTTCATCCTTCCCCATGCTCTTCTACCTCAGAGGATGCTCTGCCCTTTCTCAGACTCCCTGGTGGTTAGGGGTACAACACGGGTGAATACCACACATGCTTACATGAGGAGCTCCAAACCTGAAGACAATGATGTGCAGTGGGGGGCCAGGAGAAGGGTCTCCTGGCAAAGGGCTCTCTTGCCTTCTTGGGGGGATTCCAAGGTAGTGTTTTAAGTAGAAAAATGAACGAAAGAACATTACCCAAGTGACAAAATCACCAGGGACCTATACATCTAGGAATAACAGCCCTCTACTCCAGATACTTTGGAGAACTAATCTAGAAGAGACCATGCTGGCCCTACTCTCCACTCATGCGTGCAGTTGAATCAGTGACCTGTTGAGGCTCCTCTTAAAACTCTGCCTGGAACTGGTCTCGGCTTCGTTACTGGGAATCTGTAGTCTGAAAGATCTTGGGCTCCAGCTTGTTTTTCCTAGTCCCTGAACAATGCACAGCATCTGAGAAGTTCTGTGTGTATGTTTGTTGAAGAAACATGAGTTCTCTTTGAAGAGGTTTATCGATAGTGCGTGACTAACAGCCACAGGCTATTAGCTGTCTTTGAAGAGCTAAGACTACTGCCAGTGCTGCTTCAGTCAAAGCCGAGCCTGATGGTTGCTTTCTTGCCTTTCTTTGTGAGTTAGAGGGGACCAGGAGATGAGAGAGTATCTGGCAGTGTAGCCTAGGCTGACCTCAAACTCAGTCCTCCTGCCTTAACCTCCTGAATGCTGGATTTATCAGCATGTGCTATCAGGTTCAGGCCCTGAATCTTCCTTTAAGAAACTTAAGACTATTCAATGAGAGAAATAATGAGCTGATGGTGTAGCTCAGTGGTGAGCTATTGCCTACTACACAGGGCTCTGGGTTTGATCTCTAGCACCATAGAAACAAAAGGAAATAAAAAATATTGGATACTGTCTTAAATAGGGTTTCCATTGCCGTGAAGAGACACCGTGAGCACAGCAACTCTTATAAAGGACATTTAGTTGAGGCTTGCTTACAGGTTCAGAGGTTCAGTCCATTATTATTTTGGCAGGAAGTGTGGCAGTGTCCAGGCAGGCATGGTAGAGGAGCTTAGATTTCTACCTCTTGCTCTAAAGACAGCCAGGAGAAGACTGGCTCCCATGCGGTTAGAAGGAGGGTCTCATTGCCCACCCACACGGTGACACTTTCTCCAACAAGGTCACACCCCCTAATAGTGCCACGTCCTGGACCACGCATATTCAAACCACCACAGATACTAAATTAAGGTCTTTTTATAAATTTTATTTTATAAATTTATAAATAAATAAATTTACAAGTATATAAATTTATAAATATACAGTATCTTGGGGTGGGGGTCAGAGGACAACTCTTGAGCATTGGTTCCTTTTTGCCACCTTGTGGAATCCAAGAATAAACTCATGTCCTCAGGCCTATGGACCTGCAGCTCCACTCACTGAGCCGTCCTGACAGTCCTGTAAGATTATTTTAATTGCTTAAATTTTCAATATGGTTTGAAATTTCATTTCAGATTTTAAAAATCCCATTATGCTCTTGTGTCCTGTTCATTTCATCATAATAGTGGAAGGATTAAGTGAATTTTACTGCCAAAAATGTGAAACAGTTTCTCGGAGACAGGAAGAGCATAGGCCCTGGGTTCATCTCCTTAGAAGGCCATGGATGTGGTTTCCTTTTGTGATCGGGGTCTTAGGAAGCATCAGAGCAGGATGATGGAGGCTTTGATTGGGAGACCTTGTCTCATTTCCTCAAGATCAAGACAGACAATACAGACTAAACGATAAGGTCTCAGATGGGTAGGGCAGGAGAGGTGGCTAGCTGTCCAAGAAAGAACCCGGTTTCTTTCTCTCATGGGACAGGCATATAGCTGCACCGTGCTTCCCAGCTTCCACATGTAAGTGATGTGTGTGACCTCCAGGACAGCCCAGCAGCCTCCCACCTATTCCCCCATAATCTTCTTCCCCTCCCTACTGCAAGCAATGTGCTCAGATCAACTTAGGAAGCCATGTGCTGGGCCCAGAAGAGTCAACATTAACCTAGGTCTGAAGGTGAAGAGATGGCCTCGCAGCCTCCTTCTGACCACTCGTAATTGCTGCTGTAATGGCGCACTGTACACTGAATGGTCTGTAGTGAACAGACCATTCCTTTGTATCTGGCTTTTAGTTACAAAGGAAGCCCCAGGGCATGACATGAGTGCAAGGCCAAGATCTGCATCACTCCTCGCTAGGGAGTTAAAGAACAAAAGAGCAACAGCAAGGGTCTGTTGATCAGCTCTAATATAACAGACTGTAAATATAACTCATTTCTTCAATAGTGGTCCTTAACCCGCGGTCACCTCGGACAGTCTTACCCCAACGTTGGCTGCAATGGGGATTACATCCCCAGCGAATAAACTCTGGGGACACATCAAAGCTCAGCAGTGAGAAAGAAGTGTGTACATCTACCAAGCCTCTGGTTTGCACGGGGGTCTCTTTACAGACATGATTTCCTTCCTGTACATGAGTGGTAGCTGGTATAACAGTCAACATGACCTGTGCTTACATTGACATGGCGACGACATCAGAAGTACGCCATAGGCTTCTGTACCTTGATATTGATAGGGTGTTTTTTTTTTTTTTAATACCGGGAGCTCAGACAAAGCTATGGAAGCTACACTTCACCTGATTTAAAGATGGCATGGTACTGAGAGAGATCCTGGGCAAATTCACAAAGTTTTCAACAAGTTGAAAATAGCAGGCAGTAATTTTGCTGTTGTTGCTTTTGGTTTTTCAAGACAAGGTTTCTATGTGTAGCCCTGGCTGTCCTAGAACTCACTCTATATCCCAGGCTGTCCTTGAACTCGCAGAGATCCTCCTGCCTCTATCTCCTGAGTGCTGGGATTAAAGGCATGCACCACCACCACCTGACAAGTTTACACATACTCAGTGTGAGCTAGGCTGAGGGTTAGACGCCGTCCACACAGGATCTTATTGAAGCTCACAATAACCCTATGGTGTAGGAATATATCACCCTTCCTGAAACAGGTAGACAGATGCTGAGAAGAAGAATTGCAAAGCTCATTGATAGTGTCCTGGGATCTGGGAGGGACTCTGTGGTCCTGACCACGGTGCTTAGTGTGGTCCTATGTGTGGGCTGCTGGTGTCGTTCCTGGTAATATCTGCTGTCTCGATATATTTATTAATGGCAAAACAGCTCCTCCTTTCAGTGTTGAAACTGTCACAATCTGGATGATAAATTACAGTTACTTTAGTGATTCTGCTCATTCTTAAACTGGCGAGATCAGATGGAAGAGAAATCAATGCGGAGCCACAGGGCCCTGTATATCAAATGCTCAAATATGGAAAATCCAATGCAAGGCTTTCATTCCACGTAAGAGTGCCTAGAGCCAGTGATGTCAAGGGGCTGTAAAAATGACAGCAGAGCCCACCGTACACCTTAGAGCTGTGGAAGTTCAGAACAAGGCCCTTGAGGCCTATAGTACTCAACACTGGACAGGCTGTTTCTGGATGGCTGTCTTTGATATTTTTCTTGTTGCTGTGACCACCACCTGACAAGGAAAAGCCTGAAAGGGAAGAGGGGTTTTGGCTTGCAGTTTGAGAGAATACAGTACATCACAATGTAAAAGTCACAGCAGCCGGAGCGTGAGGCAGCCAGTGGTGTGTACATCACACACACGTGCCATGTAGTCAGGAAACAAGGAGAGGACAGGAAGCAAGACCAGACTGTAAGAGTCCGAGCCCTGACCCAGTTCCTCCAGTGAGGTTCTGCCTCCTTAAGGTTCTATAATCTTCCAAATTGTTACCTCCAGCTGGTGACTAGGTGTCACTCACTCACAGACCACAGCTCTTGTTAAGCACCAGGTAATCACAAGGTGGGCCTGTTCAGAGGCTAATGGGCTAATGCAACACTGGGAACCTAAGGCACAGGAGAACTAGGCAAGGGTACAAGGGATGTTTTGCTTAGAGTCAAGCAGACTTCAGGGACATATGAGCTGTCCTCACATATCTCAATGGCTGCTGTGTAGGGAGGGATCAGGCTGTTGCCAGGGACTCCAGATGGCAGATCCAGGACTCGGTGGATGACAAGGGAGTGGATTCCAGCTCAGTTTCAGAAAGAACTTTCTAACAATCTGAGCTGTCTGGCAGTGCACTCACACAGCAAAGGATAGAGCAGCCGGTCCTTGGTTGTGTTCAAGCCAAGGCAGGCTAAACCCCAGCCCTGGAGGCATCCACGCTGTGGAAGTGGGGTTGAACTAGATGACTTCTATGTCTCCCTGTCAAATCCTGTGATTCCATTAACAGAGACGAGGTCGGATCACTGAATAGGAGGCCAAGGGGTTTACTCACTGCTGGAGATGAAAAACCACACACAACATGGATTTTCTTAAAAGATGACAAGTGGCTAGTGCCCTAAGTTCTCTTTGAGTGGCCCCATGGCCATGGCTGTCTCTGGGTTGCTAACCTTGATCTGCTAGCACAAGCTAGATACTTGAATGAAGCTTGTCTAGGATGATCTCTAAGTAGAGGGGCAGCTTTGAGTCTGGGTCTCAACAGTCAAAGAGAATGGCTCCTGGAACTTCAGAGGTAAAGGGTGGCAGTGGGGGTGGGGCTGAGGGTGGGATTGGGGGTGGGGGACCTCTGTCTGACCAGGCTTTGTGTGAGAACAGGGCAGCAAAAAGTACAACTGGAGTTTTGACACTCAGCTGGAGAGCCAGAGCACTGCCACCAGCCGCCCCATGCCAGTCCTGAAACACTTGTCAGACCCCAGATTTCTTACCCAAACCAAAGGAATTCTTCATGTAGACATGAGTAAGTGTACGGGGCTGTGCAGGAGGCTGAGGGCACGATGGATAAGGCAGCATTTAAAATGAAGACATTTCTTGGCTCCTAGTAGCAAGATGAAACAAAACAATGAACTTGTTTAATATTAAGGGAATTTGTTGGTCTGTGTTCGCTGGCAAAACTAGAGGCAGTTCCATGCAGCTTGGATGTGATTTGCCTCCTCCAAAATTTACACTGGAATGTAGTCCCATTGGAAGGTAACAGGAGTGGAACTTAGTCAGACTAATGTTTAGGGAGGGTCTTTCTGTGGTTATTGGCATTATATAAGGTCAATAGGGTGGAGTCTCCATGGCTGAATACACATGCCTTTATAAGGAAGGGGAGGGCCTGCTCAATGGGTAAAGGAGCTCAAACCCCAGCACACATGTAAAGGTAGCAGGTGAGAAGTCATCCTCTGGCATCCACACAAGTGCCTTGTCATGTGCACCTACTCACATACATCACACACACATGCCATGTGCACCTACTCACATTCATCACATGCACATGCCATGTGCACCTACTCACATACATCACACACATACACAAAATATTAAATAGAAAATTTAGCAAAAAGGAAAGGGGGGAGTATAAACATGGTAGACATTTTTGGGTTTGCTTCTCTCTCTGTGATCTCCTGGTCCACATGAAGTTGCAGCCAGCAAGACAATCACAGCCACATTTGACCCTTCAACCTTGGACAAAACTATGAGCCAAAATAAGCCTGTTCTTACAATTCACCCAGTGTCCAGTGCTGTACTATTAGCAAAAAGAAAAGAGACTAAAACACTCCAGGTTCAGGCAGTGCTGAACTGGGTCCAACAATGTGACCAGGATCCCATCCCTTCTCACCCATTCTGTAGTTCTGCTTGGCTGCATTGCTGGCTGGAGCCCCAGGGTATGGCTTTGCCACCACATTCCTCACCTCTATTCTTCCGTCTTCCAGTCTCTCAAGAGGATGCATAGCCAACAGGGAAGAAGGAGTCAACTCCCCTCTACGTTTGTAGAGCTTAAGTCATGTGCCAATCCTGAGCCAATCGCTATGAGTGGGAGGATAGTGGTGGCTATGAGGACTAGTGTAATCCATAACTATATCTGGGTGTTAATGATAACTGAATACAAATCACGCTGCTGGAGTGATAAAGGGAAAGTTCCTGAGAGGAAATTTTGGTGAAGTCTTTTCCAGAAAAGAGAAAATCATCACTGGGTTGCACACAGACACAAGTGCCCATCAGGCCCAACTCTTAAGCTCAAAACGTCTATGGCAGTGTTTGGCAATTATAAACCAATGGTGGTACTGTGTGTTACCAAGCAGTCTAGAGGCTGGCAGAACAGAGGAGTAGCCCAACCATTGTGTTACCAAGGCATTTTAAGAGTAATGTGTGTGTGCGTGTGTATGTGCGTGTGCATGCGTGCGTGTGTGTGTGTGTGTGTGTGTGTGTGTGTGTGTGTGTGTGTGTTCTATTTGTTGATCTGAGATAGCCTGCTCCTGGGTGGGTGCATGAGTGAGACTAGCCGGGACCGCAAAGCGGTGTAGACAAAACTACACACTACAGGTAGTTGCCGGGTTAATATTTTTATAAGATTTTCTTTTAGATAAATTCTTGCTTTGTCCTCAGACTAGCCTGAAACTCACCATTCTCCTGTCTTAGCCTCCCAAGATCTGGGATTACAGACATGCATCACTGGTGATGCCTAACTTCACTACATCTGAGTAAGAGAAAGATTCTTATTCCAATCCATACATCAGGGTTTTCTAGAAAGCCACTTTAGAAGTAGTCTTAGAGAGTCCATAATACCATGGTGGAGGAGCTCCACTCTCCTGGTGCCCCTTGGTGCCAGCACGACAGTCCCTGTCTGTTGTTTATTGTTGGACAGACATCACTTAGTGGTGAAAAGTGGGATGTACAGTCAGACATCCCTGGGTTTCAGCTTTTCCATGTTCTGCATAGCCTCATGTAGGAATCCTGGAGTGACAGCCTCCATTTACTCTCCTGTAAGGTGAGTACAGTGGTAATGCCTACCTTCTGGCCTCATTGGTTAAGATTAAGAGAAGCCATGGGATGGGAGGGTGGTTCTGTGTATAAAATGTTTGCTTCACACACATGTGACTTGAGTTTGGATCCCCAGAACTCATGTAAAGATCCAGACACAGTGGTGTTAATTGGTAAACCCAGTGCTGCTGGCTAGAAAAAGCTAAGATCCCTGGAGCTCCCTGACCAGCCAGCGCAGCAGTGTCAGAGAGCTCGAGGCTCAATGAGAGACGTCGCCTCGAGAAATAAGATGGGGAGCAACAGAGGAAGTCATCCAGTGTTGACCTCTGGTTTACATGTGTGTTCTCATGTGTACACACACACACACACACACACACACACACACACACACACACACACACACACACACACTGAATACACACTAAGTGGAAACCATGTGACAGTTCACTCTGTAATTCCAGCAGTGAAGGGGTGACACAGTGAAGTCTCACTAGGTCAGTCTGTGCAATAAATAGAAGGGGATTACATCTACAAAATAAAATGGAATAAAATGAAAAGAACTATGCATGCAAATGGCCTGGGCCTAGGATATAATAAACTGCCCAGCTGGAAATGTTATTACTGCTGAGTTAGGGATCACTCTACTTGTAAGCACATCCAAGCATCATTTGTGCATTTGCTTGTTTTTGATGACATTAAGGACCAGGAAGCAGAAATACAACCAACAAGGGAGACGGAAGTGTCTGCTCTCATCCTCTGGTCACTGAAATGGACAAGAAAACAAAAAGGATACACATCCAGGAAGTGGTAAATGGAAGGAGGAAGCTAGAGTGGACTGAGGGGGCTGAGGCTAGGGATGTTCTCAGTGGAAGAGGTCATAGATCCCTCACCCCCTCTAGGCAATGGGTAAGTAAAGACCTGAGTGGAGGAGGGAAGAGAGCCACGTGGAAAGACTGCAAGGGCAGGGGTAGATTTGTTTCTTAGTCAGGGTTTCTAGTCCTGCAAAAACATCATGACCAAGAAACAAGTTGGGGAGGAAAGGGTTTATTCAGCTTACACTTCCACCACCAAAGGAAGTCAGGACAGGAACTCACACAGGGCAGGAACTTGGAGGCAGGAGCTGATGCAGAGGCCATGGAGGGATGTCAGTTACTGGCTTGCTTCCCCTGCTTTGTTCACCTTGCTCTCTTATAGAACCCAGGACCACCAACCCAGGGATGGCACCATGCACAATGGGCTGGGTCCTCCCCCACTTGATCACTAATTGAGAAAATGCCTTATACCTGGATCTCATGGAGGCATTTCCTCAAGGGAGGCTCCTTTCTCTGTGTAACTCCTGCTTGTGTCAAGTTGACACACAAAACCAGCCAGCACAACCCCTATCAGCTTGTTACAGATCTAACCCGTGTTTTTTACCATCTCTGTAACACGCACCCTTGATAGAGCAGTGACTTGAACACCTTAGATGGAGCAGCGATTTCTGGTTCTGCTGCTCTGCCTGTCTGTATGTCTGTGCACCAATGTGTCCCTTCTGGGATCCAGAGAAGGTATTGGATCATCCAGAACTGGATTTACAGATAGTTGTGAACCTCCCTGCTGGTGCTAGGAATTGAACTGGGGTCCCCTGAAAGGGCAGCCAATACTCTCAACTGCAGAGCCATCTCTCCAGCCCTGTGATTTCTATTTTGGTCACCACTGTATCTTCAGTACTAGAATCACACACTGTATTAATAGTAGATGCTCAAAGACGATGATTTCCACATATCCTGCAGAGCCTGATCAGGGAGGTGGGAACAGAGGGAGAGAGCAGAGTAAGCTGAAGGCTGTGTTGTTCTGTTCAGCATTACTGTGCTTACAGAGAACAGAGAACACCCATCAAAGCCGCTGTGACTGGGAGGCACTGAGAATTTCGGAACATAGAGCCCCAGAAGAAAGAGAGAGTGTGCATGGAATGAGAGAAAGAAAGAGAGGCAGGCAGAAGCCGCCCCTGTGGCATATGTTGGTCTGACACGATGGCTCCTGCCATCTTCCCTGTGACTGGTTGGGATCAGTCCTAAGTGTTATTCCACTGGATGAAGAGGTGATGGCTGATGGCATCTCGTGTATATCTGACTTGGCTTCTGTGTCCTGTGATGTTTGTTGCATTAGCTCAGCCTCTTCCTCCAACTTCCACACAGAACAAGCAGCTTTTACATCTTAGAAATGAAGTGTCAGGAAGGGAGAAAGGAATGAGGTTGGCAAAGTGGAGTATTTCCCAGTGGAGAATCAGCAGGAAGCAGAGATTAGACTGTGTGCGTGCGTGCGTGCGTGTGTGTGTGTGTGTGTGTGCGTGCGTGCGTGCGTGCGTGTGTGTGTGTGTGTGTGTGTGTGTGTGTTGGAGAGAAAGAAAGAGAGAGAGAGAGAAAGAGAGAGAGAGAGAAAGAGAGAGAGAGAGAGAGAGAGAGAGAGAGAGAGATGTTCAGGTATCCTTGCCTGTGCATGTGTGTATAGACACCTGACCCCCTCACCTCCAGTGTTGAGGGTGTAAACAGACGCGACTGCACCCAGCTTTCCATGTGGGTGCTAGAAATCCAAATTCAATTCTTGGGTAGCAAGCACTTTACCCATTTACTCATATCCCTAGTTCTTGTCTGTTTGTTTATTTTTTCAAATTGTGTGTGTGCGCGTGTGCTCACACGTGACTGCACGCACACGCACGCATAGGTGCTATGTCAGGGGAGAAGGGGAGTACCATGGCATTCACGTAGGGGTCAGAGGACAGCTGTGTGGAGTTATCTCTCTCCTTTTGTCACATGGACTTAAGGTCACAGGCTTGGTGGCAAGCATCGTCATCCACGCACCTACCTGCATAGCCCTCGCTTTTTGGTTTTTGACAGGTCATCATTGGCTCCATTTTGGGGAAAGTTGCCTTTATTCCCCCATAAATAATCCTGTGAACTTTCCTTCAGGCTCGTTCAAAGCTCAGTTTTCCCCAACCCATAGCATCTGTTTCAGAACTGTGCCTGGCAGCCTACACAGTTGAAAGAGACCCTTTCTGGTGGGCGGAGCTTTCTCGGTACCTGGTGTGGTAGAAGGCGGGTTGCCCGTGGGCCAGGACCAAGTCTCTAATCCCTGAGACTGGAGCTCAGCCCCACTTGCCTCCTTAGCTGGCGTTTGTGAATAGTGTCTAAACTCACCCGTTCAGTACGGCACAGCGTCTTTCTCGCCCTCGTCCACATGCATGAAGCATCTGGGGAAGAAAGTCCCAAGGCTGGCCGAAGCCAGAGAGGGATGCTAAGTGGAATGCCGTCTGGGAAGTGGCTCCCACCTGAATTTCCTTCCAAAGCAGTTGGTTTTCAGTGTGAAAGTAAATTCTTGCCATAGGAAAGAGACAGTTCCCAGCCCAGCCCACCGAGGAGCTGACCGAGTAGAGGGAAGCGGAACTAAGGGTGGAACAGACTTCGTGTTACAAATAGAAAAAGGAGCCGTTTGGGGGTATAAATAACTGGCAATAGAAATTTCTCAGAACACATCGGAGGGGCCGATCTCCCTAAAGAGCAGTTGGTATGGCCTTTCTTATTCAAAGTCTGAACTTTGAGAAATTACAGATGTAGAGACAGGGCATTTTGCACAATTAACCACAAGAACTGGGATAAAAGAAGAAATTATCTGAACCCACATCAGGATGAGCAGAGAAGGAGGTGGGAGCTGCAGCAAGCCAGTCGTGGGGATGGACAAGCAACACACCCATCAGTCCCTTAGTCTGAAGGACGTGGAGCTCAGCAAGAGAATCCAGCTGCAGCTGCTGCCTGGAGCCTACAATAAATCTTAGGCAATTCTCGTTACATAATATAAGACCCAGCCATTCTCAATTAACCTCTGCCTTATCTTCAGATATGTAAATTAAAGAACATCCCAGCATTTTCACAGCAGAATCTGAGCAGGGAGGAGCCATCTAAGGACTGCTGTAGGGCCCAGTTCAAAGTGGGCAGGGCCAAGGACTCTGCCTGGCCTCTCCTGGCCTCTCCCAGAGCTACAGGGCGACATTTCAAGGAGTTCTAGAGATGGCTGGCCAGGGTGGTTTCTTGGAGTCATCTGGGTGATGGTTTCCACCAGTGGCCTTCAGGATGGCACCTGGTTGCATGATCAGTGTACACACTCCTGTGTGCATAGAGCAGATGGCTGGCCCATGCCCAGGAGCTCTGTCCTTGTCTCCTGGCCAACACACTATGCACATTGTGTCTTAGTCCCATTGCCACACTATGCATGTGGCAGTTGGGGTGCGGAAAGGCAAGGTCTCACAAAATTTAGGTAAAGCTATTTTGATTTTGGCCAAGAAGAAGCCAAAGAGATTTTCAGTTACTTCTACTGGTAAGATTTGTTCTGGCCTCTCAGATTTTTTTCCTTTAAAAAAATTATTTATTTGTTTAATTGGGGTGTTTTGTTGGAGTTTGGTTTGGTTTGTTAAAACAGGGTTCCTGGAACTCTTGGTCTTCCTGCCTCTGCCTCTTGAGGGCTGAGATTCTAGGGCTGTCCCACTACGCTCCCATCTCAGCATCACCAAGAGCTTTGGCCTTCCTCTTCAGAAGAGTTGAGTCTTAAATTCATTCCTTGTCTCCCTCCCTTTCCAGGCCCTCACTTCACCATTGCTGACTTGTGGTTGCTGCCTATTCTTTACAACGTTCCCTCTGATGTCCCTGAATCGTTGCTGTGTGCACTGTTGAAATCTGTGAGCTTTCTTTTTCTTTTCCAGATATAACAGCAGGTTCTTTTCTGGTTCCTCAACGCACCATGGAACTGCCACTGGGGTGGGACGAAGACAGAAGAGATGTAAACGTTGGTTCTGCCCCCTGACAAACCTGTGTTTTTAACTGTGGCTTCCGGGTGTCTCTTTTTGTAATATCTCAATAAAACCCATGTAGACTTGCCTTTCTTCTTTATTACACAAGGGGGTTCCTTGTCGTTTTTGACTCTTAGATGGTCCTAGAACTCAGTTCTGAGACTAAGTACTGCCCTCCCCTTCCACAGACAATCTGATGGAGGCATTTTCTCAATTGGGGTTCCTCTTCCTAGATGACCCTGGCTTGTGATCCTGACTAGAAAAAAAACCAACTATTGTCTTTGTGTACCTGGATTATGTCACTTAGTGCATCCATTCTACACAGCACACACTCAGTCTTAGCCAGAGGTCAATAAGCAAAGTAAGTGCGGCCAATGCACTGTGGCTGTCCCCTTCCATCAGTGGACATTTGGGTCTTCTCCCCTTGGCTATGGTGCATAATGAACTCTGGCTTTCACTCTCTCTTATACTCCACTACATTAAACACGTCCAGAAGGCGGAAAGTGCTGAGAGAATAAAGCTCCACTTTGCCACAATAGGGGAAAAGAACCCCAGCTGCCTCCATGGCTGCTCATTTGGAAGCAGCTTGCTGGTGTGAAAGTTGTTTTGCATACAATTAGCTATTAGCTCCAAGCTCTCAACTCTATTTAAAGCTTCACTTTAAAGTTCGACTTCTTCTTCTTCTTCTTCTTCTTCTTCTTCTTCTTCTTCTTCTTCTTCTTCTTCTTCTTCTTCTTCTTCTTCTTCTTCTTCTAGGCCTTTAGAAGTTTTTATTATCAAAATTCAGAAATGTCCCCATTTATCTGAGCGCTCTCCAGAATGTTCTGTTCTTGAACAAGGGTATCCTAAAAAGTCACACTAATATGAACATATGAGGGATTACTGAATACTCTCCTTACGTAGCTTCAGATTTGAGCACAAACATATCTTCACCTCGTGGGATGGGAAATAGATATAAGAATGGGTGGATATGCGGGGCAGTCTCAAGCCAGCAATTCCTTTTCCTATTGGCACACAAATGAGATATGTTCCAATGGCTCGCCCCTACCCCCCTCTGTCTCAAAACTTGCATAAAACCATTAAGCAAACAACAGTGGATGTTGTTACTGAGGTTTTTTTCCTTTGCTTTCTCTTTTTGTCTGAAAAAGAAAAAGACATTTGTGAATATCCACATTTTAGCTATTAATAAAACAAATTACTTATAACACAAATGGTGGCCCACAGTGGCGTGGGCACTCTGACTGAGTGGTGAGCCTACCATACAGGAAATGGCTGAATGAGAGACTAGAGTCACGGGCTGGGCAGTGGTTCAGTGAGTCATTCACTTGCTACAAAAGTATGAAGACCCAAGTTTGGATCCCCAGAACCCACAGAAAGCCAGATGCAGCAGTTCTTGTCTTTAACTCAGTATTCCTGCTGTGATATGGAAGGAGAGACAGGAAAATCCCTGAAAGCTCATGTCTGTTGGCCTGGATGCTCAACAGCAAACAACAAAGACAGCCTATTCCAAAACAAGGTGGAAAGTGAAGACCCACACCAGGGCTGTCCTTACCTCTACAGCACACACACACACACACACACACACACACACATACACACACACACCAGACACATACACACACACACATCAGACACACACACACACCAGACACATACACACACACACAACAGACACACACACACACACACATACACACACACACCAGACACATACACACACACACATCAGACACACACACACACCAGACACATACACACACACACAACAGACACACACACATACACACACACCAGACACACACACCAGACACACACACCAGACACACACACCAGACACACACACACACACATACACACACACACCAGACACACACACCAGACACACACACACACCAGACACACACACATACACACACACCAGACACACACACACCAGACACACACACACACCAGACACATACACACACACACACCAGACACACACACCAGACACACACACACACCAGACAGACACACACACACATACACACACACCAGACACACACACACCAGACACACACACACACACACCAGACACATACACACACACACCAGACACACACACACACACACCAGACACATACACACACACACACCAGACACATACACACACACACATCAGACACACACACACCAGACACATGCACACACACACACCAGACACACACACACACATACACACACACCAGACACACACACACACACCAGACACATACACACACACACACATCAGACACACACACACACACACACCGGACACATACACACACACACCAGACACACACACACATACACACACACACCAGACACACACACACATACACACACACACCAGACACACACACCAGACACACACACACACACACCAGACACTTACACACACACACACATCAGACTCACACACACACCAGACACACACACACATACACACACCAGACACACACACACATACACACACACCAGACACACACACACCAGACACACACACACACCAGACACATACACACACACACATCAGACACACACACACACCAGACACATACACACACACACACCAGACACACACACACATACACACACACACCAGACACACACACACACACATACACACACACACCAGACACACACACACCAGACACACACACACCAGACACACACCAGACACATACACGCACACACACACACACACACCAGACACATACACGCACACACACACACACCAGACACACACACACACACCAGACACATACACGCACACATACACACACCAGACACACACACACACACACACACACACACACACACCAGACACACACATAAAAAATAAGTGTGAATGATCACAAAAAAAAAATGGTGCCACATAGAAATAACAAAGGGCTAAAAAGGTAGAGAATGAAGAGGGACAGAGGGAAAGAGGGGGAAGGGAAGAGAGAAAAAGAGGAAGAAGAGGAAGAGGAAGGAGAGGAGGGAGAGGAGGAGGAGGAGGAGGAGGAGGAGGAGAGCTCTACGTACCTAGTTTTTCTGTGTATTTCCTGTGTCTTGTTTTAAGTGACATCCAGCACCTAAAGTCCTGGCCGTGTCCCCATCACCGCTGTGGAAATGCTGGCTGTAAAGCAGGTCAGTGCACTGTGGCTTAGCATCTTCCCAGAGGGTATTTTTTGGAAGGATTAGCTGAGGAGAGGGACCCTTCCTACAGTGAGCTGTCCCCCTCCTGGGGTCCAGATGTGAAGAGAGCTGAGGGGAAAGCAGTACCACCTCTGCCTGCTTGTCTTTCTTTGATGATAGGTTCATCTTTTCAGAATCCAGCTTCTCCGGCCTTCCAACAGGAGCTGATCACGTCCTCGTTTGTTTGTCAATTTGACACAGGCTAGAGTTATTTGGGAAAAGAAACGTCAACTGGGAAAATACCTCCCTCAGATTCCTTGTAGGCAAGTCTGTGGGGCATTTTCTTGATTAGTGGTTGGTGTGTGTGCGTTCAGAACACCGTGGGCAATGCCATCCCTGAGCAGGTGTCCTGGGTTACAAGGAAGCAGATCGAGGACGCCATGAGGAGTGAATCAGTAAGCAGCACTCTTTGATGGCCTCCTCTTCAGTTCCTGCCTCCAGGTTCCTGCCATGACTTCCCTCAGTGATGGGCTATAAGACAAAACAAATCTTTTTGTCTCTAAGGTACATTTGGTCAGTGTTTTATTGTAGCAATAGAAACCTTAAGATAGAAGACAAATGGATTTCTCCAGGCCTTCAGTACCTGCTTGGGATTTCTGAGGCATCTAGCTTCATGGACTGGGTTCTCAGCATTTCCAGGGTCCTGACAGCCATTGTTGGACTACACGAACCATACGACAATCCGATAAAACCCCTTTGTGGCATATTCCATGTGCTCTGTTCCTGTGGAGAACGCTGGCTGATACAGTGGATGGAGAGGAGCCATCTACATTGAGTCCTTCAGCGCCACCTCCTCATGGAGAGAAGGAACATTGGATTAAGGACCTGTTCCAGGTGCTGCAACCGGCTGGCCCAGGCAGGTCTGTGGCATTCTCCAGATGCTCAGCTTACTGGGCCACTCAGCTCAGCAGTCAGAACTCGGATTTTTACCTTAGTGATTAATTACATTCTCAGAAAATACCCAAGAGAATTTGGACAAAGGATTTAATCCCTTTCCTTGCTAAGCCATTTGCCTAGAGTCCCTGATAAGAATTCCACAGTTAAAGCCCTTCCCTCCTCATGCTCTGGGAAAACTAAACAGTTGAGACACTGGAGAGAATATGCTTACTAGACTGCTTCTCTGAAGGCCCTAGCAGAGGGGTGGAGGAGCGTCTAAGAAAGGACCCCGAGGAAAGGTTGCCCAGGAGACAGGCTCCAGTCAGCCTCACCCTTTGTACAAGCAGAGGGGTGCCTGTCCTGAGCAATATGGCGGAGTCCTCCCAACTTGCCATGCTCCACTCTTTCGGGCCCCTTCTCAGTTGTCTCTCATCTACTCTGTTTACTCCCTTGCTCTGTTCTGCTCTCTGTAGTCCTTCTGACCAGGCCAATTGGCTGCATCCTTCTTGGGAGGTTAAGTCCCACACAGGGAAACCATAATCTAAAGTCAGAACTGCCCAAGCTGTGGTCTAAGATCAGCAATCCCAACAGTTGTTAATATAACTTTGTTGCGTTTGAGTTCTGTGAACAAACTATCAGTTATCAAACTCCACCAATAAGACTTCAAACTCAAAGTTGGACGTGCAGCAGCTGTCACGTCACCTTGCTGTCCCTAAGTGCCAACTGACTCAGAGCTTGAACCTCTACTGCACTCGGCCAGTGGGAAGTCCACCCTCCTGATCCTACCCTCGTCTCTCCTGGCTCTCTAGAGCTCTTGTAGTGTTCTGAGGTATGGCCAGAGTGGAACCCTCAGGGCCTAGCAATGAACTATTGCACCAGGCTCACCTGGCCATGTGAAGGCAAGTGGATCGTGCCTAACTGGGCAAGCTCAGCTTTAGAAAGCTTGGCTTGGGCTAGACTCTCAGTTCTGGGAGTCCAGCTTCCTTGTTTTCCTTGTTGAGTCCTGGTGGTTCCCCAGGGGCCCTGTCTGGTACCAGTGTCTCCCAGATGCCCCCAGTCTCTGTCCACTTTCAACCCGGAGTCTTAGCAGCTTCCTGTGTGACCCTCTAGCTCTTCCTACCAGGCAAAAACACTTACTTTTTTCCTTCCTTTATGTTAGCAATGACAAAATTTCTCCTAGCCAATGGCAAAAAGTGATGTTGATCGTACAAAAGAAATCTTCATTCTGTCAAGAGGCCACTAAGGCTAGGTACTTTCTCCAGAAAAAAAGAGGGGGGGGGGGGGGGATAGTGAGACCTACAGTGAGAACCAGTCACAAAACAGTGCTCAATAAAGTGCACTGTCATTCAAGGAGAAACGAGACACTTTTCAGAGAAGTTCTGCATTATAAAACCCCAGGAGACAGACAAAAAAATAGAACCTCTGTGTGCTTCTGACAGGACCCTTTTCCACCCGGCATCTAAAATCCCTGAGAGGTTCTGCCTTAGAGCATGGCTGTTAACAACTCCAGCTGTGGTCTTTACCTCTGTGCATGGACCAGTCTGTGAAACTACCGGTCTGTGCATGGAGGGACAGAGAGACCTGGGATGTGATGACAAAGATACGGGCTAAAACAGAACGGGGACAGTTAGTACAACACAGTCGCCATTGTCCCCATCACCCCCAAGCTGGTTAAGGAGCCTGCAAAGTGATAAGGGGCAAAGTGTCCCGGTGCCCTTGGTTTCTTTGTGGCTTAGACCAACAGCAACCAGAAGAGGATCCCTTTCAACACAAAGCCCTTTCCCAGAGCACAGCTGGCGCTGCCCCTCCTCCACGCTGCTTCCGGAGCAGACTGAGTTTGGCTGCGGTATTAGAAACAGGCTGTGAAGTAGTAACGGCACATTAACTTTAAGCACGTGCAGAGGTACAAGTGGCAATTTGGAGCTAAGACGCCTCGTACAGAATTGGGGCTACAATAGCTTCTCCTTTCCTTCGTCTTCATTCATCTCTGCTAGGTGGCACCCTGTGAGGCTACTTCTAGCAGTTTGGTGACCGAGACAGGCTCTGCTGGTCAAAGGGTACTGCAGTGTACGGGGTCTCAGAATCATCCCATCATAGGCATAGGGTCCAGAGCCTGTCTGAGGAATGGCCCTGCAATCCAAAGGTGGAGAGGAACTCAACAGCGTAATCAGCGTTGGAGCCTGGCGAACTTCGGCCTCGGTTTCGGCCTCGGCTTCAGACTCCCACCCCAGTGTTTTCCCTATCCTAGAATCCCTCTCATCACTGAGCTGTGCCCTAGACTGCATCTCTGAAGTCTGTACATTAGGAGTGGATAAAACCCAGGGGCCCTTTCCGGGCTTGGGCTACATTGGGCCTGTAAGAAACTATGTTGGAGACGGGAGGGTCACGTCCAGTGAAGCATCTTGTCCTTGTCTCAGGGCAATGAATCTACACAGCCCGTTGTTTTAGTTTGTTTTTTATTTAAACTTCATGACCAAGAGTAACTTGAGGAGGAAAGGTTTTGGGGTGGTGGGAGGACTTACACACCCCCGATCATGGTCCATCATGAAAGGGAGTAAGGGCAGAAACTCCAGGCAGGAACCTAGAGGCAGGAACTGAACCTGAAGCCTTGGGGGAACGCTGCTTACTGGCTTTCTCTCCAAGGCTTTTGCATTTTGCTTTCCTATACGCCCCAGGACCACCTGCCAAGGAGTGGAAGCCCTCACAGTGCTCTGGGGCCTCCCACATCAATTGTCCATCAAGAAGAGCTGACGTATTTGCCTAGAGGCCAATCTAATAGAGGCAGTTTCTCCACTGTGGTTCTCTTTTCTCAGACAATTTTCCCTTATGTCATGTTGAAACAAACAAACAAACAAACAAACAAACAAACAAACAAACCCGAGACACTCAGGACACCCAGGAGCTTCCTCCTTCTTCAGCGGCTCCGCCAGCCTTCTCTTCCTATGCCTTCCAGACACGCCCTGCCTCCAACCATTCACTCTTAGAGCTGGAGGGTGTACCAGTGATCATTTAATCCAGGGCCTAGAGACAAGCCTGAGACCATATATCTGGGAGCCACTGGTCTGAGATTTGAACTCAGGACCCTTCCCCTTTCCTTCCTAGCTCACCATCTGATGAAGAGTCAGAATACTCTGCCCAGAATTCCTCCTAGAGCAGGGGCTCTCAACCTTTCTTATGCTGTGACCCTTTAATATACAGTTCCTCATGATTTGGCGACCCCCCCAACCATAAAATTATCTTCTTTGCTATCCCATAACTATAATTTTGCTAGTGTTATGAATCGTAGTGTAAATATCTGATATACAGGATATCTGATATTCAACGTCTTATAAAGAGTTATTTGACCTCCAAAGAGGTGGTGGGTGACCTAGACATTGAGGGGCCTGTGAACTACAGGCTCTAGCATTTCTGGAAGACAGCTTAGAATTCAGGTGTGAAGTTCAGATGGTCTATGTCATCTGGGTCAGGAGGGCACCCCTGAACCAGCTTCCTACACACCACTGCCTTTGCTAACACCTGGGGCCATGTCACCACCAGTTGTATGTGGGTGTTGCATATAATTTGTTACTAATAATACAGCGCTGGATTGAAAGGATTATTTACTTCTTGAATAGAGCAGCTACAATAGCCTAGCTCACACATTTGCATAACAATCAGCTCCCTCATCAGACCAGAAAGAGTTCCCACTAGCCTTTGGAAATAGCCGGAGCACCAGAGCTTGTGTTCTTGAGTTTAGTTCTGGAAACAGCCCAAGTGCTTGTGTTTTTGCTTTTAGTTCTGGTTTTGGAGACAAGGTCTCATGTAGCACAGGCTAACCTCAAACCCTCTTGCTATTGCTTCCTGAATCCTGGGATTCCAAGTCTGAGCCACCATTCATGGTGGGTCTCAGATGGGTTTGTTTATTTTTCAGGTTTTATGTTTACTGTTATCTATGTTTATATGCATTTGCTATGGTATGTGTATGCCACATGTGTATGGGTGCCTGCAGAGGCCAGAAGAGGGCACCGGACTTTCTTGGAGCTATTACTGGTGGCTGTGAACTGCCTGATGCTGGTGCTGGGAACCAAACTCGGGTGTCCTAACAGGTAAGTCACCTCCCCAGGCCCCTGACATTTCTTTATACATTCTAAGAAGTGCTTTAACAGTGACCTGTCCCTTGTCTGTAGGGCTTTCCTCAGAGGGCATCTAGGAAGAGCCCTTAAGCCTGCCATCTTGGGAGACAGCCAAAGATGGGATTGGTCCATGCTGCACTATTCAAGGTTTACTCTTGATTCCTCTCAGTTTTACTACTTCAAGAGTAAATTGGGAAAGCAAAGTCTCCATGTGGTTGCTATGGAGATTAGATCACTCAGAAGTGTGTACAGGAGCTCGGCTGGGCATGGGCAGGGCTCCCAGAGACGGTCACAGGGCACTTGGACCTTGCTGCTCTTTGGGTTGGAAAGGAAGGACTATTTCGCCATGCGTGAGGCTCAGAAATGGAGGTACCAGAAGTAGCACATCATTCCCAGCCACAGTGGCTGTCTTAGTTTGGGCTTTATTGCTGTGAACACAACCAAGGCAACTCTTATAAAGGACAACATTTAACTGGGGCTGGCTTACATGTTCAGAGGTTCAGTCCATTGTCATCAAGGCAGGAACATGGCAGCATCCAGGCAGACATGGTGCTGGGAGTTCCACCTCTTTTTCTAAAATCAAAGAGGAGAAGACTGGCTTCTAGGCAGCTAAGACAAGGGTCTTAAAGCCCATGCTCGGAATGACACCTACTCCAACAGGGCCTCCCCTTATGACAGTGCCACTTCCTCGGATAAGCATATTCAAATCACCACGGTGGCTCTTTTGCTGCCTCTGCCTTCCCTCAGAGGTGACTTATGGCTGAGGTTGGGGTCATCTTTTCCTTTTCCCTAGTCTGTTACAAAAGTTTCTACCTAGCTCTAGGATGACTTCAGTGAGAGCCTGGCAGGGGAGAGCCTGGGATGACAGAACAGGAGCCACAGCTTTAGCCCTGAGCCTCTTCTGCGGTTAAGGAGAGGAGAGAAGCCAGGAATCACTGCTCCGCAGTCCTCCCTCCCTCTCTACTTCATTGCTTTCTTTTCTGGGATGGAGAGCAAGAAGCTAGTGACTTGTTGGGAACCCAGCGGGCTGGCAAATTCTTTGATTCTCATACAAATTCTTCCCTCTTCCCTGTCCTCCTATCCCGCCCAACCTACCTGTCTCAGCTACTCAATGGGCAGCTCTGCCATTTCAGTGTACTGATAGGCAAATGTTCACACTCACAAGAAACTAATTTTCTTATTTGTTGCACACCAGCCTCATTAAGTGCTGAAGTATACGTGACATCTCGGGAGGCGAAAACCTCCAGGCTGAGGGACTTTTCTAGTGTGTCAATTCCTCATAAATAATGGTGGAGGCCCAGGGGAAAGCTACAGTCCTTGTTAATCTACCCCCTTACATCACTGCACAATAAAGACCAGATTCTAAACAAGCCGAGAAACAGAAATAATGAGGGTTCTCAATATCAGATCGATATTCCTCAGAACACCGGGGCAGAGAGGCGACGCTGACCCTGTGGTGGACCAAGAAGCTGAAGAGTGGCTTGGTCTACGTGGGTCTCCAGCTTTGGTTTCTGATTGCACACTACAGAGAGCCATCTCTTACAGAGCATTTGTTCCCTAGCCCTGTGAAGGAATGCTGTGGCTCCCCCACCAGCTGAGGAGCTCATTAGCACATTGGAGGCTCACATCAAGGGCAGCTCTTGTCATTTGTAGGAATCAGGTTGTCTTTAATGATCCATTCCTCCTGACGGTGAAGTCCTTTGGACACAGACATTTTTAAAGTTGCAGTTTATCTGGAATGAGTGGATGGCTGTAGAAAGCCTGTGGGATGATTAAAACTATTTTGGTAGTAGGAGTAGCATGGGGTAGATTTACTGAGTGTCGGGTTGTTCATCAGTCTTAACAAATCTGTTGTTTAATATCGTGGATAGTGGCAGACACATGAGGAGGGGTAACTCAGATGTACTCAGAGTACTGTATGCCAGCCTTGTAGCTGATGTTGGGCAAGCCACAGAGGCCAACCTTCCCTTAGTAGTAAAAAAGTTCCACCTGAGGTTTGACTAGGATGTGTTTCCTTTCATTTCTCCCTTCCTTCCTTCCTTCCTTCCTTCATCCTTTCTCCTTCTCCTTTTCCTTCTCCTTCTCCTTCTCCTTCTCCTTCTCCTTCTCCTTCTCCTTCTCCTTCTCCTTCTCCTTCTCCTTCTCCTTCTCCTTCTCCTTCTTCTTCTTCTTCTTCTTCTTCTTCTTCTTCTTCTTCTTCTTCTTCTTCTTCTTCTTCTCTCTCTCTCTCTCTCTCTCTCTCTCTCTCTCTCTCTCTCTGTACGATGTCAGGGATAGGGGTGCTGTTCTATGTAGATTGGAGGACAACCCAGGGTGTCCTTCTTCAGGTGTCAGCCATTCAACGTCTTCTTAGCAAAGGGCCTCTCATTGACCTGGAGCTCACCAAGTAGACTAGGCTAGCTGACCAGTGACCCCTACGGATCTGTGCATCTCTATCTCCCCAGCAATGGAAGTAAAAAAATGTGCCACCATACATGGCTTTAAATAAATACAGACATTTATAACATTTGTATATTATATGATGTATATTTTATTAGTTCTTTGAGATGTCATGCAATGTAGTTGATCATGTATACCCCCACTTCACCCCAGTTCCTCCCTGATCCATCATCTACCTCCTCACCCCCTTCTAACTTCCTCCTCATGCCCATGTATATAAACATCTCCGTCCCATTGACTCCAATTGTGCTGCCCATTTACCCACAGGATAGGACCATGCACAGAGCTGGGTCAACCTATGAAGAACCATATTCTTAAAGAAAACTGACTCGTCCTTCCCCAGAAGCCACCAACTGTCAATAGCTCCTTAATGAGGGTGGAGGCTGGTGAATCACTCTCTCCTCCACACCGGAATGTCTACTTGCTTGATTTTACACAGGGCTTGTGTAGGTGACCACAGCTTCTATGAGTTGATGAATGCAGTGGTCCTGTCATATCCAGAATTGAGCCAGCTCCCCAGCCCCTAGAATGTACTTTTCTGTCACGTTCCCTCTTCCAATATCCAGCTACATGGATCTGAGCTGATCTGGCCCAGCCTGACCCTAATGTGTCCGGAAAGGTAAACGATGCATTCCAGAGAAGAGAAACCATAATCCCCTCATCCCTTGTGATGTTTTGTATGTGCTCGGCCCAACGAGTGGCCCTATTAGAGAATGTGACCTTGTTGGAGTAGGTGTGCCACTGTGGCTGTGGACTATAAGACCCTCATCCTCGCTGCCTGGAAGCCAATATTCTGCTAGCAGCCTTCAGATGAAGATGTAGAACTCTCAGCTCCTTCTGAACCATGCCTGTCTGGATGCTGCCATGCTCCTGCCTTGATGATAATGGACTGAACCTCTGAACCTGTAAGCCAGCGCCAATTAAATGTTGTCCTTATAAGAGTTGCCTTGGTCATGGTGTCTGTTCACAGCAGTAACTATAACACCCTACACCTTTAATAATGTGGATTTATTGGAAGGCGGCTTCCATTGGGTTAAAAGTACTCTGACCCCAAGAAGCTTCCCTGAGTGTGGTAGTTTGAATAAGACTGGCCCAGCCACATATGTAGCAGAGGATGGCATTGTTGGGCATCAATGGGAGGAGAGACCCTTGGTCCCGTCAAGGCTCAAAGCCCCAGTGTAGGGGAATGTCAGGGTGGGGAGATGGGAGAGGGTGGGTGAGTGGGTGAGGGAGAATGGGATATCGGGTTTCTGGAGGGGAACAGGGAAGGCGGATAACATTTAAATTGTTAAGTTAAAAAATCCAATAAAAAATGTTAAAAAAAAAAGAATGGCTCCCATAGGCTCGTAGATTTGAGTGCTTGGTCACCAGGGAGTGGTAGCGTTAAGATGTGCAGCATTGTTGGAAGAAATGTGCCATTACCGGTGGGCTTCGGGATTTCAAATGTTCAAGCCAGGCCCCAGACTCTCTTGCAGCTGCCTGCAAGTCTGGATGTAGAACTCTCAGCTCCTCCAGCACCATGTCTGCCTGGATGTGGCCATGCTTCCCACCATGATGATAATGGACTGAACCACTAAAACTGTAAGCCAGCCCCAATTAAATGTTGTCCTTTATAAGAGGTGCTGCGGTCATGGTGTCTCTTCACAGCAATGGAACACTGAGTTAGACAAGACTCCTACTTCCTTGGCAATCCTCTGGTCACTTTGAATGGTTTTATTTAACAAGTACTCACAGTACACTTTTATAAATATCTACTCACTGAGCCTCATAACAACTGATGTAGTGAAGGTGAATTATCCTGCTGTTTAAATGGGAAAATGAAGCTGAAGAGTGGCTTGTTTTGTGTGAGTTCCTAGCTTTGGTGTCTGATTATGAGCTACAGAGACATCCTTTAAATAGCTTTTATTTCCTAGTTCCCTCTCTTTTAATCTGTTTCCAGGCTCGCTCTCTTGTGAAGTGACGCTGCGGCTCTCACCCACCAGCAAAGGAGCTCACTAGCACATTGGAGAGGCTGGATAACCTCTGAGATCTCATAGCTTGTCATTCACACCCAGCTATCTGGCCAGAGATTCCAACTCTTATCTCAATGCTAACTGTATTTACTATGATCCCAAATGGACTAATCGTGTCCACTCCATTCTGTCCCCCTCCCTCACCAGGCACGAGTTCTGTGAGGGTAGGGATTCAGTGCCAAGTCACTTGTTAGAAGTATCAGGTGAGTTCTATTTCGAGTCAGGGAAAAGGGTTTACTAGCCAATCAATTTCTCTTTATACCAAGACGGGCATTGTTATGGGTTGAGTTGTAACCCCTTTCAAAATCCTATGTTGGACTCTGAACTCGCAGTACCTTAGAATGTGGTGCTATTTGAAGAGGCTGTCTTTATAGAGGTTTTCTAGAAGTGAGGTAATAAAGATGGATCCCAAACCAATGTGGTCTATCAAAAAAGGAAAAGTCTGACAGAGATAGGCACACGCAGAGTGGGGGGGGGGGTGAAGAGGCTTGCATAGGAGATGCCTTTCAGCCAGGAATAGACCCTTTTCCCAAAGCCTCCAGAAGGACTCACAGCCCCCAGCATCTTGCTTTGGGACATCTAACCTCCAGAACAATATGCTCATTGTTGGTCTTCTCTGCTGCCAGTCTGTGTGAAATTCTGTTGCCATAGCCCTAGCAACCGAGCATAGTGTCATACCCTGGACATTGGCAGCAGCCCAGCTTAGGAGCAGCGTGGTGACCTAGGGATGAGGGCTGCCCTCTGCATCTTCTGATGGTTTCTCTGCCTCTTTTTCACAGCTTCATCTCAAGCCCCATCCATAGGCTCAATTCCATCCTGTCCTGACAAGAGGGAGCACAGTGTCTCCCAAGATGACCTCATCAATGGCTCTGGTGCAGCTTTTGCATTGTTGGGACTCTGTCCCAGGCACAAGGGCTCCCCAGGATGACATGCTGTCCTACAGAACGCCAGCCTCTGCATCCAACCACCCTGGGTTTAAACACCAGGGCCTGGGCTCTAATCTATGCAAACATGGCACTAGTTCTCCAACCAGAATGTCAATTTCTAATTTGAAAATTTGACATAATGGTCCTCCCACATTTTGATTTCCTTTAGGGGGAAACTGTTTCCTTACCGCTAGATACAGCTTTAATAAGACCGTACATGCAGGTAGGCTGTTCCCCAGGGCATGGACCCCAAGTTAGGCCAATCGGCGTCTACTTGGCCTTCAGTGTCAGATGAGTGGAAGATGTGCAGGCGGGCCTGCTCCTCTCTGCCTGTCTAAGCGCAGTCTGGATGCCTAGACTGAGTCTTGCTTCCTCCGGCCGTCCATTTGCCCGGTCTGACCCTTGACCTCAGCTTGTTTGACCCTGGGACTGTGTGGTCTGATTAGCCTGACACCTTGGACTCCAGCACATTTTCGACATTTCTTATCTGAACAGCTATTCTGTACCAGATAAGCAACCGTTCTTCAGTGTGCCGCTCGCCCACCTGTTCATGCTTCCCTGGTCCTTCCCATGCTCTCCTCTGACAAGAACTGCCTGTCTGTCCTCTGAATTTGGGGATACACTCATGGGTTGGGGGAGACTGTTGGGGGTCATCTTACCTTTCTTATATATTCAAATAAAACATGTTAAAAGACACAGCTGTTTTACTCAAAGTTTAAAACCCTCTTCCTGGCCCTTTGTGGTGCTGTCCGTTTATTCTCACATCTCTCCAGCACCTAGCTGTCCAAGGAGGCTAAGAAAGCAGCTATTCGCCCCCTTTGTATCTCTGGTACCCACTCTCGGGCAGGTGCTGCTGCTACTGGGGTACCAGGGAGGAGACCCAGCTCTGTCCTCCAGGTGCTTAGGGACACTCCTTGAACTTAGTACCTATCCCACCCATCCAGGGAAAAATGCAGATTTTGATTATGTAGATAGCATACATGGATTGACAGAGTTGGTTCTAAAATGGAATCAGACCCCTCTGACCATGCTTTTTTAAAACCTCCAAGTTGACCTTCGAGATGGCTCAGTGGGCAAACGATTCTATTCTCAGAACCCACATGCTGGAAGGTGGTGGCCCTCACAAGCTTTTCTCTGAACTCCACACACACACTGTGGAGTATGCAGCCCCCCCCAATAAATAAATAAATAAATAAATAAATAAATAAATAAATAAAGTGTAATAAAATATACATTTCAAAAGTTTTAAATAAATAAAGCCTCCATGCCAAGGTTATGATGAATGAGAATCGGTCCCCTGGGGACCTTGGCATCTGTAACTTGTGTCTGTTCCTAAGGCTTCCAGTGTGGACCCAGGATAAAGTGTCACTGATCTGCAGAGAGGAGTTATGATTGTTCTCTAGGGATAAAGTGACAAATTATCACTCAGTTATTCAAAACCCCTCAGATTCACCCTCTTTCAGCTCTGGAGGCCAGAGTGTGCACGCACACACACACGCACACACTCACACGCACAGACACACGCTGCGTAATTGGAAAATGTGATAAATTAGCTTGATTGGGTTTGCTGTTTTACTTTTAGCTTTCCCAGAAAGTCAAAGTTACCCACTTTCTGGCACACCACTGCCAAGGTGCCCGTCGAGCTATCTTGAAGGAGGAGGTACCAGTGAGGTGGTGCATTCTCCGTGAAGGCTGTCTGTTCTCACTAAACACAGTGTAAGCTTCCTCTGGGCAGGTCTGGAATTGCAATTCTCAAATACTCCTGTGCACTTTGTTACCGGGTTCCAGGCAAGGAGCTGGGGATGGGTTTCCAATTAAAACCCAAAGTTGATCATGGGGTAGAGTCTGAGAGCCTGCTCAGAAACACCTGTGATGCTCCTTCCAAACCACACTTGGAGAAGCAAGCCTCTACCACACCAGTGTCTAACAGTGATGGTGAAATAACACATTGTGATCAAGATCTGAGGCAAGTAGTTAGGGGATGGGCTCACCAAATCTTCTTTAACCAAATATGCCACTGACTACATTTTGTATGCATTAGGAAGAATTTTCCATCAAAGCAAAACAAAACACTAGATGAGATGCATCTTAATCTTAGAGATATTAAAATATATGCAAACTGTATATATGAAAATGGATGTGGGGGCTGGGGATTTAGCTCAGTGGTAGAGCTAAAAGGAAGCGCAAGGCCCTGGGTTCGGTCCCCAGCTCCGAAAAAAAGAACCAAAAAAAAAAAAAAAAAAAGAAAATGGATGTGTTTGATGCAGTAAAATATATGATTTGCAGTTTGTAATTGAAAATCACAGAAAGTTATGTTTACCAATATTTATGATATGGACTGGCACGAGCCCTTCGGACCCCTGACGTGGTTATTTCTTAGCTGGTCCTGACTCTGCCTGACCCAGAGAGAGGTAACATCAAGAGTCCAGCACACACAAGGGGTGGTGAGCTGCCCTTTCTTATCAGTGGACTACTTTTTATACCCCTATAATTTTTACATTTTATTGCTAGAGATTAGGTAATCTAGCTTTAAATCTATGACAAATGGCTTAAAGGGATCTCTGTAGTTTGAAGTTAATACAAGTCTGAATGGGCAATCATAAAAAGGAAGAACGGATATCCCTACCTTTGCTCTAAGGGACACATCTGCTGCTTAGACAGTAACGGTGACTTTCTAGTCAGAGCTGACAGGACGCTGGCAAAAAGAAAAAAAATATCGGAAACACTTTTTGAAAGGTGAGTTCCTCTTTACTTTTATTAAGGATAAATGTCACCTTAAGGACCTTGTGGTACATGAATTAATTGTTGTAATACGTATTTTCAGTAAATGAACCTACAGACCTGAGGAGGAGTTGAGCAGGTCTACCCATCATAATCGTCCATGTTGGAACTACAACTACAATTCTAGGGACCAGAGTTTGTGTCTCAGCACCCATGTTATAACCGGGTGCCCAGCATATACCTGCAACCCCAGCTTCAAGGAGTCGGGGAGTCCCGGAGACAGGAGGGTTACTGGGGCTTGCTGGCCCCACAAGAACAGTGAAAATATTCCAGGTTTAGGGAGTCTCTGCCTCAAAGAAATAGAATTGAGAGGACACCCAGTGCTGTCATTTAGTCTCCATCCACATCCAGAGTACATGAAATCCCTCCCCCACACAGGCACACCAGCACAGCAGCACAGCAGCACAACAGCACACACATATAATAAATACACAAATAAACAATTAAATAATAAACCTTTTTGTTTGCTTGCTTGTTTTTTTAAGATAGACTTTCACTGTGTGGCCTTGGATGTCCTGGAGCTTACTCTGTAGACCAGGCTGGCCTCGAACTCACAGAGCTTCACCTGCCTCTGCCTCCTAGGTGCTGGGATTAAAGGTGTGTGGCACTACCTTTTTTTTTTTTTTTAAATTCCAAAGCAGATCATCAGTCTGAAGAAAACCCAGAGCTACAGGGAATATTTTCCATTAAAATGTTTTTAAAATGCATTTTATTTTTAATTACATGTGTGTGTGTGTCGGTAGGTACACGTGCATGCAGATGCCCACAGAGGCCAGAAGGGGGCACCAGATCCCCTAGAACTGGAGTTACAGGTAGTTGTGGGCTGTCTGACATGGGTGTCAGAAATTGAACTCTGGTCCTCGGGCAGGACAGCAGATGTTCTTAACCTCCAGGCCATCTCTCCAGGCCTTGGCAGTCTTTGTTTTTTGTTTCATTTTGTTTTAAATCACCAGTGCTCTAATAATCACTGGGAGAAATGCCTTCCCAGTGACTCCATAGAAATAGTGAGAGCCGCATCTTACGTGAAGCCAACTTGATTCACATTTAATCCTGAATACATATGTGGTGAAAAAGGTGATGTTTAATTAGAATGTAATTATACATCCACAGTGGGTTCCCAGCATTCAGTCCTGTTTTCATTAGAGGAGCATCATCTCGTTAGAGAACCAAGTAGTGTCCCAATTTTGCCTGCCTAGGGGCTGGTGATTTTTTTTCCCCCAAGGAGCAACAGTTGCAAGAAACCACTGCAGTCTTGCCAGTGGGGAGAGCCTGACTGGTGAAGAGAAGTGGGTTCTTGAGTGTCTACTGGGCGGAAGGGTATGGGGTGGCAGCCCGCAGCACTGAGAACAAGGGAATCTGAAATATTACATTGCACCAGGAATGTGGCCAGTTTGCTTGATAAATTAGTATCAAAGCTGGGATTAAAAGACGACTCTTTTTCTAATCTAATGCAAAACTTTTTCATTACTCAGCAGCTTCCTCAATGGAGACTTCTGAGTCCCCAAGGCTGGGTGAGATCCACAGCCCCGTGCGTGCCGTGTCCTCCTGTGGCAATGGTGCTGTACGACGGTGTAATTACATGAGTGTAATTGCTTACCTGCTCCCTTCCCACGCGACCGTGACCTCCCTGAGAATGAGAGCATGACTTGTCCAGAGCCATGGCCCAGGCCTGTGAAACACACGGCACATGCTTAGCTTGGTTAAAAGGGGGGATGGATGAACGGGTGGCTGCAGTTCAGATTCTTCTATTAAAGACTGTCTGAAATATCCAGTGAGTCTCAGCGCAGGCCTAGAGAGCTTTCCTTGAAGGAGGGATTTTAAAATGAAGTTGGTGCACCCTTGTTGCAGGTTTAATGTAGAATTCCTAATCAGACATGTGAATTTTATGAGATCCATAACTTTGGTCACCTTTACAGACAGACTCACAGGGCTAGCAAGATGGCTCAGTGGGTTAAAGGTCCTTGCTGGCAATGATGACCTGAGCTTGATCCTTGGGACCTACTGATGGAAGGAGAGGACTAACTCTTTCAGGCTGTCCTCTGATACAGGCATGCATACACAAGTAAATAAATAAATGTAATTGAAATGTATATTTAAACCACACACACTCCTCGGCATCGGTGTGATGTCTGGTCTTAGTTCTTGTGGAGAAGAAGGGATGGGGCCAGCTCTGGCTTTGAGGTTATCAACAGTGTCTACCAGAGCAGAGTGGTGGACAGATAGCTGCTCCCACCCCGCTACCTCTGTTGTGCCAACCCTGCTCATTTTCCCCAGGACAATGTGACCGACCAGAGGTATGTCTGGATGTGAGTCCCAAGGTGGGAACCTTACTAGCTGTTTTGGACTTGGAAGGCAGTGGCCTGCGGAAGGGAACCCCTCAGGCAGCCATTCCACAGAGAAGCAATTGGAGATGTTGTACCCAAGGCAAAAGAGTTGTTGTGAGTGGGAGGTTGTGGAGGGGTGAGCCCGGATCAATAGGTTCAGGAGTCAATCTCTGCTCTTGCCAAGGAGGAGGAACCTTTTGCCCTATGCCACTGAAATGATCTGATAGAGGAGGCCGGTTTCCCTGTTGCTGTCAGATCCAGACTGAGAGAGCAGGCCACCAGCAAGCAGAACGGTGAGGATTTTAAGAACCTGAGTTTTTGGGGTTGGGGACTTAGCTCAGTGGTAGAGCGCTTGCCTAGGAAGCGCAAGGCCCTGGGTTCGGTCCCCAGCTCCTAAAAAAAGAACCAAAAAAAAAAAAAAAAAAAAAAGAACCTGGGTTTTCTTCTCAGAGTCTGATTCTCAAGTAGCTCGGTTCCCTTTGAAAGGCGTTTCATCTCCTTTGATTTGGCTCCTACAAGGATCAGCTTTCGGCTTTCGGCAGTCTCACCCACCCTTCCTGAGCTTTCGCCCTCAAGTTGAAGTCAAGAGCTTGCGCAAGCGAGTTCTAAACAAATGGATGAGGTTCTGAGCAAAATCTCCTTGGATAATGCGGTGGAATATATTCTTCTAAAATATGAAACGGATAAGCAAAATAGCTTTTATTCCCTTCCTTGAACATCCCAGAAGCACCACTCTCGAAGATTGCGCTGTCAGAGTCAAAGGCTCTGAAATTAATGCAGTGCAATTTTCTGCCATTTGTGATAGATTTCTGGCCTTTTTCATGCATATGAAAGTCTTAGGCACGAGCAGAGGCGAAACTCAAGGGGGAGGGAGGGTTATTTCCACACACTTCCTCCACCCATTCCCTATTGTCTTCATCTGATCACAACGTTTTGTTTTGCAGCGAATAACAATAAAATAAAAAATGAGGACAAGTGAGGAAGAAAACCAATGATGCAATTTTAATGTTCCTCCAACAACACAAACAGAATTAAAATGTTCTTCGATTTCAGACAAAGGAAGAAGGATTCCGTTAAGGGCAAAAGAAAATTTTGCAGTTTTATAGAAAGCACATGTTGGAAGTGCTGTAACTTTTCTGGACACACAAAAGACCCACTAGAACACTCTCTCCTATGCCTATCTGTCCTTAGGAGCAGTGCGTGGGCTATGGGGGTGTGGCGGGGAAGGGGCTGCCTTAGGTCAGGAAGTCTGCAGGAGAGGCCTTGGGAGTAGAATGTGTGACACGGTGGGCTTGGTTCAGAGTCTTATTTATCTGCGGTTTGCACAGTTTGCCTTTCTGGCTTGGATACCAATCCCATAAGTCTTCCTTGACATGGTTTTGTCTTGGTGGGGTTTTTTGTTGTTTGCTTTCTGTATGTTTTCCTCCCTTCTTCCTTCCTTTCATGTGTGTGTGTGTGTGTGTGTGTGTGTGTGTGTGTGTGTTTCCTTCCTTCTTCCTTTTGTGTGTGTTTGTGTTTACACACAGGCACATGTGTGTGCCTGTGTGTTCAAGCATGAGCACACATGCTATAGCATGCAGCATATCAGAGCTCACCTCCCACTTGCAGGAGTCAGTTCTTGCCTCCCATTGTGTGAGGCCCAGGGATTGAACTCAGGTAGTTGGGCTTCACAGCAAGCACCTTCCCCTGCTGCTGAGCCACTTCTCTAGCCCTGCCCTGATCTTGAACTTGCCTTTGGGTTTTCCTTCCCTCTGCCCACCCCCATCACACCTTCTACCCCCAAGGCCATCTCACCCAGACTGCCTGACCTAAGGCAGCCCTGCCCTCACCCCCACAGTCAGACACCGGATAACATTCGTTTTGCGTGCCCTTCTGTAGCACTTCTCATTACCCAGTGGTGTCTGTGCATTCTGTGGCTTCCTTCGTTGGACTGACACCCACAAAATCAGATTCTTGTCTGCTATTCCTATATCATACCCAGCACAAAACCCACAGCTCTCCTGTCCTGCCGGGGCCTTCTCGGCCCTTTGCCTCTTTCAGTGCCCCTCCCCACTGTTGGAATTCCTGGATGCTTTTGAGGCACAGGAATCATGTTACACTAACCCTTGTAACATTATCTCCTGTCTTCCTCAACATCTGTCCCCATTCATGTTACCCCATCACCTGCTTGTTACAATACTTAATGATTTTTGCTGTTGTAGAAACACTGTATCCTTTCAGATTGTTGACCTCCTCATTGGCAATCCTCCCTTTGGCATTTCCTCTTCCTCTAGCCCCATCCTCCATGACCTGTGATGTCACTGCTTATTGAACCAAGGCTACCACGTAATCCAGCTCCCACCCCTGTGGCCCCCACCCCCGTTTAGTGCCCACACCCATCCATATAATTGCTCTTTGCGTCATTACAATCAACTGCCTGGGCCTGCCTCATCCTTCATATTTGCCTGGCAAAATTCTGGTCCTGATTAAACCCAGCTCACTGTCTCCTCCTCACCTGCAATCATGACTGGGAAAAATACACACCTATATTGATTTGTTTCATTTAAATTCATGGTCATGAGCCCCAGGGGAGTCCTTTGTGCTGAGGGGGAGAGCACCTCTTCTCACCTACATAATTGGCTCTCCCACTAGCTCTCCAGCACGGTTGATACCTTCCCCTCTCTCCTCTGCCTCCTTTTCTGGCATCCTCTCCCTGCTTTCAGCTGATGACCTTGTGTATTGTTGCACTGAGTCAAGGGAACTTCCCAATCTGCTTGTACACCGAGTCTGCGCAGTGCCCTGACCTCCTATTACAAGAAGTGAAGAGTCCATGCCTCTGTCAAAGGCCAAATTCTGTGCTTGAAGCACATCTCTCCCTCCCCTACCCAAAGTCATTGCTTCTGCACTGACCCCTCTTTTCCACTGCTATGGCACTTTCTGCTCTTTACTGGACCACGCTTATCAGCATGGAAAAGACACCACAATATCTCCCATCTTAAAAATAAAATCATTGCTTGACCCTCACCATCCACCCCATCAACGGATTTCTCTGCGCCTCTACAACAAAGCTCCTTTGAAAGTGTAATTACTGTTGCTATCTTCACTGCCTCACCTTCTCCCTCTCTCTCTCTCTCTAGTCATATGCTCCTTCATCTATGGGTGGAAACATTGCCAAGGTCCCCCTCGCCACGTCCCGTACTCAGTTCTCAGGGTTCCTGTTCGGGGCTTTCCCTATTCCCTTGGCTCATCCTTTCAATGATTATTCCGATCTGCTCCCAAGGTGTTTCACTCTCCTGTTCTTCTACCTCACTGGCTGCTACTTCCCAAATATTCTCGTGAGTTCTCCTCTCCAGCGTAACTGCAGAACCATAGCTCAGTCTTGGACCAGCTCTTCTTGCCCTCACAGTTTTCCTGTGGAAAACACATTGACTGGTAGCCTATAAACAACGTACCTCATGTCATGGTTCTGAAACGTGGCCAGTCCAAGAGAGTGGCACCACAGGCTAAGTCTCTGGGAAGAATCAGGTTCTCATAGGCTGTTTCCCAACTAGGTTAGTTCCTGGTGAGGGGACTGGCTGCTTGCTGGATTCTCTTTTGTGCTTTAATTTCATTTGTGGGAGTGCAATCCTCATGAATTCCTCATTTACCCCAAATACCACTCACTAAGCCATTGCCTTCGGGTTTAGAATTCCAGGATATAAATTTTGGGAGAACACACACACACAGACTGACACCTTGGATGGACTTAGTCCCATAGCTTTAAAGATCATCTCCGGGTCAGATGGAGTAGCAAACTCCTGTATTCCCAACACTCTGGAATGATGGGTAGATGGTGAGTTCAAATCCAGTCTGAGCTACATAGCAAAACCCTATCTCATAAAATAAAAACAAAACAACCCTTCCCCTCCAAAGATCATTTGTCAGATTGTCACCAGCCTTGACCTCTGTTCTGTACCCCAAATGTAAATTAAATACCCAGCCCCTTCCTGATATATCTGCATGGCTAATAGGAACTTCAAAGGTCACACTTGCAAACTGAGGGCACGGGTTCCCACACCACCCTCACTCCACCAAAACCACTTTCCCCCAGAGCCCCCAGCTCTGTTTGGTATTACAGTGCCTCCTCTTCTCAGAGCAAAACGCTGAGTCATTTTTGACCCCTCACATCTACAATCCACATTCAACTTAGTGCCCCCTTTCCAATTCCACCTTTAAAATACAGATGGTCCTTGTTCATCTCATATTTAGACAGTCATGCTGGTGAAACTTTACGGGTCACACATGTCAGAGTACACAGGGAACAGGTCATGAAGCCTCGACCCTCCAGAAAGAACAGTCTGCCCCAAGGAAGAGCACAGCTATTGGTTATTCCATACCAAATAGTCATCCTTGGAAGTGTGTGTGTGTGTGTGTGTGTGTGTGTGTGTGTGCATGTGTGCGTGTGTGTATGTGCATGTGTGTGTGTGCGTGTGTGTATGTGTGTGTGTGCGTGTGTGCGTGTGTGTGTGCGTGCGTGTGTGCGTGCGTGTGTGCGTGTGTGCATGTGTGCGTGTATGTGCATGTGTGTGTGCATGTGTGCGTGTGTGTGTGTGCGTGCGTGTGTGTATGTGCATGTGTGCGTGTGTGTATGTGCATGTGTGTGTGTGCATGTGTGCGTGTGTGTATGTGCATGTGTGTGTGCGTGTGTGTGCATGTGTGTGTGTGCATGTGTGCGTGGGTGTATGTGCATGTGTGTGTGTGCGTGTGTGTGCATGTGTGTATGTGCATGTGTGTGTGTGTGAGTGTGTGTGTGAATGTGTGTGTGTGTGCATGTGTGCGTGTGTGTATGTGCATGTGTGTGTGTGTGCGTGTGTGTATGTGCATGTGTGCGTGTGTGTATGTGCATGTGTGTGTGTGTATGGCATGATACAGATTGAGATGTCTATATTTAGGAATCTCTATCTCTATATCTACCTATCTTTCTTTCTTTCTATCTATCTATCTTTCTATCTATCTATCTATCTATCTTTCTATCTATCTATCTATCTATCTATCTATCTATCTATCTATCTATCTATCTATCTATCTAAAAACTGTAACCCCTATAAAAATCGAAATAAAAAGGAGATCACATACTTCCAACATATAAGGGCACAGGATCTACATTAGCATTCCAAAAGGGAGAAAAGAGGTTATAACGAGGAAATACTGGACCAAAGTAAGACTGAAAACCAGCCGGGGAAACTTCAGATCTCCAACTCCTTTCAGCTTTGTTGACTGCAACACACTTCTTTCTCTTGGGCTGGTTCCACTTCCTGTTAGAAGCTCTTCTTGGCAGGTATCCCACAACTCTGGCATGCTCAATATCTTGGGGTCTCTAAGGCAATCCAGGCAAGCTGTGAGGGAATCACAGCCTCACACACACACACACACACACACACACACACACACACACACACACACACACACACACATACACGGCCTTCATTCAGGGACATCCCTGACACATGCCTGGCCTCAGCAGATTTCATTAGCCAACAAAGTCACACCTATCCCAACCAAGCCACATTCCCGACAAGGTCATCCCTCCTAATAGCTACTCCTGATGAGCCTATGGGGACCATTCTCATTTAAACTACCACAATATCAAGAACATAACATTGCCCTCTCTGTCCCTCCTCTCCCCATCATCACCCACTCCACTAATGACCCATATCTACAAGGTTACAGCTTCTGAAAGATGTGTTCCTCAGTGGGCTTGCAGTGAAACTCTTCAGGACGAACTTGTACATGTCAGAAAACCCCAGATGCAACAAGCTCTTATGACTTGGTGTGAAACTATTTCAGGTAGGTATGTGCTGGAAACAAATGTTGTAAACAGAGTATCAGTAGGAGCCAAGGTTCATTTCTCTATAATGGTTTGTTATTTTCGGTTACTTTTGCAAGGACTGAAATAAATTAACTCCAGTTTTTTGCTCTTGACTTTGAGACTTGGTCTCAGTACAAGTCTTGAACTTATGACCTCTCTGTTTTCTGGAGACTTCCAAGCCTCCAGCATGATTTTGTTTTGATTCATTGTTTTAAACAGAGGATTATATTTCAGTTTAATATCCATGTACTGAATTTTGACTTTAGGAATCTTAATAACCTTTAAGCTGTATACATATACCATGTTTCCATTCCGTCCTTCACAAGCCTTGGGTGATTTGCTCAGACGTCTTGCAACGTGCTTAAGCCTTCCCAGAGTGTCCACATTTTTTCCTTTTCCATTTTGGAAAAGTGTAGTCATTTTATCTAAAGAGAAAATATACCATACAAAATCCATTCTTATCAGAAAATTCTCTTTCCTTTTTAGTTTTCCTTACCAGAAGTTAGATTCTCACACTTAGAGCATTTTCTGTATACATTTTATTCCCACTGTTTTCTCTATACTGTATTTCTTTTTATAATATCAGGAAAGCAACATAACAGATCCACCGCCTTTTATTTAAAGAGAGTTGAATCCAAATTACATTTTTGAAGTAATATATCAAATTAACATAATCTGTCCATACATTGTTAAACTATACTTTTCTTTTTTTTTTTTTTTTTTTTTTTTTTTGGTTCTTTTTTTCGGAGCTGGGGACCGAACCCAGGGCCTTGCGCTTCCTAGGTAAGCGCTCTACCACTGAGCTAAATCCCCAGCCCCAAACTATACTTTCCTTATTTGTTGCAAACTCTAGGCAGATTTTATTACCACTGATTTTTTTAACTCTTTTACATTTTTTCTCTCAGACAAAAGTCTGAAAGAGAAAGAATATTAAATTCCAGCAAGAGCTGGCCCAGGTGATGGACTGCACAGGAAGCTACCCTGTGTAAGAAAACAAGCCAAGGGAAGAGAAAATAGACAGGAATTCTTCCTATGTTAACTCTGTGATTACGGTTTGGGATATAACAAACATTTGCTCCCCTGATGACTTGGGGGATATACAAAGGGCCACATTTTTAAAAAATGAAGGCACAAACATAATCAGACCAGTTTATCATAGCATGCCCAAAGAGGCTGTTGCCAGAAGGGAGGCTGTGTTGGCATTCAAAAGTTAGAGCTCTGAGACAAGCTGGGCAACGAAACAGAAGAGAACAGAATGAACAGAACAGAACAGGTGCTCTCGTAGGTCATAACCTGGGAAGGAAAACAGTACGGAATATGCTTTAAAATATGCTTTGAAACCAAAGGCCAAGGAAGCCTTACCCCAAGCACAGAACCAGAAAGCACAATGGTCCAACTTATGACATGGATCTAGGTACCAGGGACCTGGGAAAGAGGAAGCTCCAAGTGGAGTCACTTATTGGCTACTTAGGACGATGGGCTCCCAAGTCCAGGTATTGATGATGGTGCTTCATGGACTCAGTGACTTTTGGTGGTTTTGGTGGTCTTGAGGCTTTTCCTGCAGAGCTGCCAGAGTTTACCAAGCTTGTGCTGCCTGCGACCACATTGGCCATTGAACAATGCCAGGCTGGCGACCTAAGGCAGCAGATTAATATCTTAAACATGCGTCTCAGCTCCAGCAAGCAGATTATTGGGGAGTAGGGGGTGGACCAGAGGCAGCTGATCCTTTGAGAGCTCAGTCTTGCCCCCTGCTCAGCTGGTCATCCACATTTCTGAGACATGTGATGTCTGAGCTTTTCTTGGTGTCTTGCTTTTCTTTGCACTCTGCCTGGTCCTGAGGATGTCTGGGCTCAGGTACTTCTTCCAGAGCTGACTCTAGATCCAGTATCCACCTTGGAGTAACTGGTTTGGCTGGCTAGAGTTAACTCTGAACAACAAACTTTTAGTATGTACATGGTACCATAGTAACAACATGCACATGCATATTGCCTTTATGCCGCAGGAGTGGGTGTGTCTTTATAATACAGAAAATAAAAGGCTGTCACCCGCCATTTCCGTGCCATACCTGTAAAGAGAACATTTTGGTATAGAAAGCTTGTGTGGAGGAAAGTAAATCATATGATGGCAGCCAAGACTCAGAGTGGGGAGGGAATGGAAGGGAGGGAGGAAGAGAAGGAAGGTAGAAGAGAAGGTGAGGGGAAAAGAGGAGAGGGAGAGGGAGAGGGAGAGGGAGGGAGAGGATATACTCTCTAATGTGTGACCCCTAGTGACCTACTTCCTCAAATGCCACCTCCAAATTCAGTCACTTCTAGTAATGCCATCTAATTACAAGTCCATCACTAGATTAATACCCTGATAATTAGGGTAAAGGTTTTAATGCATGAGCATAATGATGTATATAAACAGAGCTCGACTACATACTACCACCTCTACCATTCTATCCAGGCTCTCTGGCACTGTAGTACCCTTCTCAGCAATGTTATGGCTGCCACACCTGTCCTGTACCGTATGCAACAGAGCCAGGGTCCTACATAGTTGAGGTTGGTCTCAATTTACTATGCAGCCGAGGTTGGCCCTGAACTCGTGGTCTTTCCAGCTCTACTTCTCAAGTGCTGTGTTTTAGTTAGGATTTTACTGCTGTGAACAGACACCATGGCCAAGGACTTATAAGGACAACATACAATTGGGGCTGGCTTACAGGTTCAGAGGTTCAGTCCATTATCATCAAGGTTGGGAGTATGGCAGCATTTAGGCAGATGTGGGGCTGGAGGAGCTGAAAGTTCTACATCTTCATTCAAAGCCAGATAGGGGAAGACTGACTTCCAGGAAGCTAGGAGGAAGATCTCAAAGCCCACCTCCACAGTGACACACTTCCTTCAACAAGGCCACACCTACTTCAACAAGGCCACACCTCCTAATAGTGGCCCAAACATTCTCAAAGCACCATGTGGCTGGGATTAAAGACTTCTGCCACCATGTTGAAAATGTAAAACAGGTTGTGAGCATTCTTGTCTAAATCCAGTCCTTTCCATCACTCAGCTTAATGGGTTCCCACTGTGGTGGGCAAAGCTCCATTTCAGCTCTGTCTGATTAGGGCTTTCTGCTTTCAGCCTGGGTGGAAGTCTCCCTCTGTGCTGGCCAATGTGGCACCACAGGCAGCTATTAACACTTCCGGTAAGGCTACAGCAACTAAGAAACTGAATTCAAATTAAAACAGATTTGTGTATTTACCTACTGTGAGTGTGCGAACACACACTCGTGCCTTGGTACATGAAGGTCAGAGGACAACTTGCAAGAACTAGTTCTCTCTCTTCCCACCAGCTTGGCGCTGGACACCCTTACCTACTGAGTCATCTCCCCACCCCCGCCCCATTTTAAAAAGGCTTTTATATTTTATTTTATGTATGTGTTTGTGCCTAACCGTCTGTATGCTCAGAAGAAGGACCAGAAGAAGGTATTAAATCTGGAACTGGAGTTACAGGTGGTTGTGAGCCACACCGTGTGGATGGTCCTCTGCAAGAGCAGCCAGTGCTCTTCAGAGCTAAGCCACCTGAGATGTTAAAATTTGGTCCATTCTAATTAGTTAAAATTTTGTGTCTAGTTATATTGAACAGAATGGCCTCCCTCCCTGATTTTGCCTCCTGTTCATTCATCCACGCAGGTGCTCATGAACTTTTGCTGTAACAGACACTGAGCGCACATCCTTTCGCTGGACAAATACTCCCCTATGGGATGTATTCCCAATCCTTCCAACCTTGCCTCCTCTCCCTTTTCCCATTATTTAGTGTATATGTGTGTTTGTATGTGTGTGTGCATGTGCAAGAGCGTGTATGTACCACAAGAGCACGTGCATGGAGGTCAGAGAACAACTCTTGGTAGTTGGCTCTCTTTTTCCAATACACAGGTTCCAGTGATCTAACTCAGGCCGTCAGGCTTGGTGGCAAGCACCTTTACTCTGAGCCATCTCATGGCCCCTTTTTTTCTTTCTTTCATTAGGCTCCAGGCCCACTGACCTTCTTGATGCTCCTTGAATATTTAAGTACACTGTGCCTAATGTACTTGGTTTTTTCTCACTGTCTGGAATTTCTTGTCCTGGTTATAAAATGCCTCTCACTCCCTAATCTTGTTCCGGTCAAACGTCATCTCTTCATAAATGTTTTCTGAACATTGTGCCCTCAAAGGCTTCTCCATCTTTGTTCTCAAGCTCAGTTTTTTACCCTGACATTTGTGATTGCCTGACACCGGCTCATCCTCCTTCTGGTCTATTACCTTATAAGCCTCTGAGGCCCCGGGCGTCTGGGTTCACTCACTAGTATGTATCCCATGTTGAGTTGGGATTCAGTCATTAGCTGAATGTGTTCATTGGAGAAACAGGCCTTTGCCAAGAATAAGCACGTAAGCAGTGTTGTTGTGTTGAAAAGAGACAGACAGACGTTCAGAAACTCAAGCATTGACTTAATACCAGTGTTGGGAATGTCTGTGATGGGAAGGAGGCTGTGCAAAGGCCTAAGGACTGGTGGCAGGCGTTTGAGCAGGTGGGGGTGAGAAGCAGAATCAGGTGTGAGAGTGAGCTACAGAGGTCAATATTGAGAAGAAGAAGGAAGGGAAGACTTCCAGACGAACAGCCATGTGGGAATGATATAGCTGGGCCTTGGGGGAGGCCATGGACAGACAGGAAGCATCCTCTCCCGCCAGATGTAAGGTTTCCTGAAGCCAACTGCAACTGCTCACAGCAGGCCATCTGATCTACGTCAGACTTCTCAGAATCCCTCCCCAGAGCCCTCTCTAGTACTCGGTGGCCTGTTGACAACAATGTCCTAACTGTGTGGTTCTGTCTCATGGTTCTTTCTCTTGTCCACATCCACTCTGTGTCCTGTCTCAGTTAATTACAGGCTTCCATGATGAGGAGCTTGGAGTCCCTGTGGGCCTTGGATCTAAGCTGTGTTCTCCTTTCCAGCTTCACCCATAATAAAGCAGATATTTGATCTCATTTTGGTCTCCGTGTTGGATCCTTAGAATATGGAAATATGACTCTCTCAGGGACCTCGACACATATAGAGTCCAGCAACTTTTTCCTTTTTTCCAAAAATTCTCTCTCTCTCTCTCTCTCTCTCTCTCTCTCTCCCCCCCTCTCCTTCCCTCTTTGTGCCTTTGTGCCCTCTTTGTGTGTGTGTGTGTGTGTGTGTGCGCACACGCGCGCGATCTGTGCATGTGCATGTACAGGTGCCATATGCCTGCAGAGGTCAGAACAAGATGCCCAATGTCATCTTGCTCTGTTGCTCTCTATCGTATTACTTTTAGACAAAGCCTCTCAGTGAACCAGAAAGTCACCGTTTTCGTCTGGCTGGCCAATGAATTCTAGGTATCCACGCGGCTCCACCACCTCCCTCACCCCTACTTCAATGCTGGGGTACAGGAACACGGTCATGAATGCGGTTGTATGTGGGTGCTATGAATTCAAACGCAGGTCCTTAAGCTTGCAGAGTAAACACTCCTGCTCTTGAAGTCCTCTCTCCAGCCTCAACATGTCACCATTCCTAAAGCCTTCCCCGAGTTCTGTGGACACTAGCTCCCTTCTCTAGCCTACTCTTCTTAGTACACATTTGACAATGGCCTCAAGACACCAGATGGTCACAGTATCAGACAGCAAGTTCCTATAGCCCCCAGCCTCTTCCTTATCTGTTCCTTCAACGTTCAGCTCAGAAGAGGGACTCAAGTCCACTCAAGGAACAGACGGCTACAACTTGTGAGACGGGGCAGCATTTATATTTGGGCAGAGTCCAAAGCCAAATTTTATAAGGATAATAAGACCCAGCCTAAAGGCTGGTGTTCTGCCTGCGCCCATCTTTACCCCTCCACTGGCTGGTTGACTGGCAATATTCAGCTATCTAGGTAATGCTATTGGGGACCATCAGCTTTGGATGAAGAAAGTCAACACTACTACTTAAAATGGAGATGATAGCTCAGTGGGTAATAATGCTTGTTCTGCAAGTATGAAGGCCAGAGTTCAAGTCCCCAACACTCGTGTAAATGGCTGGGCATGGCTGTGGGTGTCAGTAACTCCAGCACTGTAGGGCAGAGACAGAAGAATTCTCAGGAGTCCACTGGTAAAGCAGCCTAGCCAAAAGTAGCCTAGCCTTTTCAGTGAGAGACCCTCTGTCAAAGCAATAGGGCAAAGAACAGTGGAGAAAGGTGCTTATGTCCTGCTCAGACCTTTCCATGCACAGGCAGGGACACCCATACCTACATGCTCACATGCTCACGTACATGTGTCTGCACATACTCGCGCGCACACACACACACACACACACACACACACACACACTGTACTATGGATCAAAATATGTCAACTATTACAAGACACACTTACAAGACACAAGCATAACTTGATCATATACTGAAAATTAGAGAATTATTTTGTTGTTTTTGTTGGGGGTGATGATTGCATATATATGCAATATATGTACGTATGTGCACATACGTATGCATATATCAGAAGTATATGCAGAAGAATTGACTGGTAAGCTGATGTAATGTCTGGAATTTGCCTTAAGACTTTTAAAAATAAAGAGACTTAAATAAAGGGTATGAGGTGAACAAAACTAGAATATCAATATATTTGAATGTAGGCGATAGGTCTGGGGGTTTCCTTTTATTATTCTTGTCTTTTGCTTTTGCATGTCTGAAAACATTTATCAAACAAAACCCAACTACTTGTTCTTTCCCCTCATGAAGCTGTGAGGGTCACCCTCCACCCAGTGCCCTGTGCTTGATGTACCAGCTCAGTGGGAACCCATAGATCTATTAGGATGACAGCTTCATTAAGAAACCTCAGATTCAACCTTAAAAACTGAGCTGATGCCCATGTCAGTAAACTTAAGAAGATGACTCTGTAAAGGCCAAAGGGATTATGAGAGTCAAGAAGGGGTCTGCTCCTAGACTAGGGCACGGCCTTCATCACAGTGAGAGAATTTGCCCACCACAGAAATAGCCGTGCGAACCACAGTAGATAAAAGCAGGAGCTTGAGGCTCTGGGCTTCGCTGGCTGTGAGCAGAATTTGCCCCCCTCCGGGACCTCACGCCAGAGCCCAGGCCACATAGCAGTGGGAGTAATTAAGCCAGGAAAGGTCATAGATCCATAATTCATGTCTAAAAGGCTCAATTTAATCATCAGCTGCCTCTCCAATTCTCCACTAGTGTCCACCCCAGTGTGGAGGGAAAAGGGCCACCACCTGAAGGCTGGATCCTCCCCCTAGATCAGATGGGGCAGTTTCTGCTGTCAGTCTTTGCTATTCAAATGCAGGCAAGGTGTTCCCCACAACGTAAGACTTTATCAAGGGCACACTCTTAAATTTGGGGTCATTCAATAGACCATAATCAAATCCAAGTGATAATCACACTGCTACCATTTACTGAGCTCTTCTTAATGTATGCCAGACCTTGTCCAGGAATTAGCCCAGTTCTAGTAAGTGTTCATATAATCTTCTTCTTACAGTTCAGGAAATGGAGGTTCAGATGGGTTATAGACATTGAATAAATGAGACAGGATTTGGATCTGTCTCTGAACAGCTCCAAGACCCACATGCTTAACCCCTGGTTGCTTCGCCAACTAGAATTGTCTTGTTGGAGAAGTCAAGAGTGGCTTGCTCAACTCTTCTGAAACTTGGAGGAAGCTGGAAGTGATGAGCCTTGTTTGGAACCCTCTGCTGTCATTCAAGCTGTGGCCAGGCAACACAGTGCCCCACCAGCATCCCTGAAAGCAAGTTCTTCTGCACCCTCACAGGGGTCTGTGGCGATTGTCTCCTGGGACCTGGCTTGCTTTATGTTGGACCTGACTCTACTTGTATGTACCTCACTTTCTGGGTCTGTACCTGGAGCACTGAGTGCTGTGCCTGGTCCACAAGAGCCTTTAGCATTTGTCTTCCTTGTAAGCATGGGCACTACTTGGCTGTGGCTGGAGAGCTTGTAGCAAACTCCAGGAGCCCTCTCCTGTGGTCCAGTTGATACGGTGAGGACTCAGCTCCAGTGCCTCCCTATTGGCTCACCCTCACTGGGGGCTGGACCCAGGGGGGGTATGAAGTCATGGAGCCTGGTCTTTCTGGACAGAAATTACGGCAATGGTAGTACCTTCCTTACAGTTCTGGAGATCCTTTGCCTAGTGCCAAGTTGCTATGCCATGCTGAGGAAAATCAAGGAAGAGGATTTTGGTCTTCACATGGGTAGGGGAACTGAGAAATAGAACAGCTGCCCTGGGAAGAACATGGAGGTGGTTGCAGGACCCCCAAAGTGGCTCAAGTGGAAGCAACTGAAGCCTCTGGTTCAGGGAAGACGCTTCCCAGACATGGAGTCCACTGAGCAGGAACACCATGGAAGTGCTCGGGAGGCTCCTAGGGCCAGTGTACGCCAGACCCAGGATGCCACAGAAAGGAGGTATAGATGGTGGGGGTGTCTGCCCAGCTGGGGAACTGAGCTCTGGAGGAAAAGCTCCAAGATATGCCCAGGGTCTTCAAAGCAGCTGTTGTCAGCAAATGACCAACATTAGGAATCCCAGATAAAAGAGAAAGACAGCCCCCACCCCAGCCCCCACCCCAGCCCCCACCCCAGCCCCCACCCCAGCCCCCACCCCAGCCCCCACCCCAGCCCCCCACCCCCCCAGCCCTCACCCCAGCCCCCACCCCAGCCCCTACCCCAGCCCCCACCCCACCCCCCCACCCCCCCAGCCCTCACCCCAGCCCCCACCCCAGCCCCCCACCCAGCCCCCCACCCCCCCAGCCCCCACCCCACCCCCCCACCCCCCCAGCCCTCACCCCAGCCCCCACCCCAGCCCCCACCCCAGCCCCCACCCCAGCCCCCACCCCAGCCCCCACCCCAGCCCCCACCCCAGCCCCCACCCCAGACCCCCCACCCCCCCAGCCCTCACCCCAGCCCCCACCCCCATGTCCCGCACTGCTGCACAATAGGCCAGTGCATGACTTTAGATACTTGGTGGCCTCTGCAAGGAAGAATTAGTTAGACTCTAAGCCACCACACCACACTTTGAAATCCTATCCTGGCTGACCTACCTGGAAGAAACTAGCTGAGTACCTACCAGGTAACAGGCACTGGTGCCCAGCCACCTTTACGGGTCCTTGTCCTGGACAGTTGCAACAATAGAAACAACATACTCTAGGGGAGGTTACCCAAACGAGGAAAGAAGATGTCAAAAGAGGAAGAAGAGAGCATTAGACCGAAGGGTCATGTGGAAATATCATCTGGGCTAAGGAATGGCCCTAACAGGGTTTGAGGGAGCCCAAGAAAAGCACTGCCCTAGAATCACTCACAATTCAGATGCAGAGTGCTGTGTGCAGGAGCTCTGAGCTTCCCAGGCCAGCATCTCCCTCTTCAACTCAATTGCAATTAGAATGGCTTCTGGTGAAAACAGACCCTTTTCCTTTGTGGCACTGTTTGGCTCTAGCATTTTAGTCGGATGAATAATGAAAGGCTCCTGCCATTCTCCCTCTCCACCTCAGGTGAGCACAGCTGTGAGGAAACAATTGGGGTTTGGCAATTTTCATGCCCAAGAATATAAAGAATTAGACAGAGGCAAACAGGTCATCCAATCCACCTCCTGCTGTGTGGTGATAGGCCCTCTGACTCTGTGGCCTCCCTGGGCTCTGCACTGTGGCCTGCAGCCAGCCCCATGCCTGCTACTGCTGCTTTCTCTCTCTCTCTCTCTCTCTCTCTCTCTCTCTCTCTCTCTCTCTCTCTCTCTCTCTCTCTCTCCTCTCCACCCCCAAAGGGTTCTTGGAATCCTGGGCCTAGTTCCCAAACATCTCCCCTGAGAGCCATTCCTTTCTTTCTTGCCCTGAACTCTGGTAGACTCCACCCACCACCTGGCTTCCTGCTTGCCAGAGCAGCTGACCCTGAGATAGCCCCCCTTAGAGACACAGACCTCTGTGATGGCCTCAGAATTTTTAATCTTGCCCCATTTCACTCTCTTGGGGATTCCACTTTCCCCGAAAGCTGGATAGCCAGCCACCCCTAGGGAGAGCTTCAGGGTATCTGTCAAGTATGTTCAGGAATGTGACTGAAAAAGTGTGTGTGTGTGTGTGTGTGTGTGTGTGTGTGTGTGTGTGTGTGTGTGTGTAAGTAATTACTCAGAAAGAAACAAAATATATTCCCGTCAAGCTCAGACGCTGTTCTTAAGAACAAGCACAGCATCAGTTTCCCACAGCACAGCTACCTGGCCTTGTCTCTGGCTGTCTCCTCCATGATGAGGCGGAACCACGGTTATTACACTAGACAGGATCTCTTGGGTGGTGGGTCACTGCTGAGATCCCTTAAAATACCACCATTGCTCGTGTCTAAGGCTACACGCTCCTTTCACCCATGCCTCTGTTCTCTGCCTCTCTCCCAGGCCCACAGATGCTTTGCTACTGTGGGAAGACTGAGAGTCAAATGTAGTGGATGACAGCTCTCTCCTGTGTATGCCCCTCCTCCTGCTTTCTCCCCACTTCACCCCCAGGTCTGGGAAGGAAGAGGTTGAGAAGAATGTGTGTGAAGAAAGGGAAAAGATCAGAGAGGTAAAAGGGGGGAGCGCTGGGGGAGTGGGAAGGAAATTTTGCATTCCTCATTAGCAGCGTTAATTGCACAGTAATGACTTTGTGTTATTATCAGAAATTTATCCTGGCAAACAGTCAGCTGCCCCAGCAGACATGTACTTGCCTCACAGCGATGGCTTGACACTCAAGAGAATGAGCAATTTTATCTCAGAAAGGAAAGAAGTCTTGAGCCCTGCATTCTTCAGTGTGTGCTGAGAGGTTCCAAACAACTTCCTTTGGGGGACTACTCTGAAGTAGAAAGCTAGGTTGGGCCCTCCCCCACAGCAGAGGGAGCCTGGGCATCAAATATCTCAGGGTCTGGGGTCTTGGCAAGGAAGTCTGTTGCTTCCTCTTTCCCAGAAGCATTTGTCTTGGCTTGAAACCTTTAAGCCCAAAATATTTCCCTCATTCTTTCTAGCTCAAATCACCTGCAAGACAAGGCAAGAAAAAGCAACTTAGAGTGCTCAAAATAATTCCCTTCCAATAAGCCTGCCCTGATTTTGGCCTGTGAAACTGCTTTGGGAGTCTTCCTACACTCACACCCTCACTCTGCAATTGAAGGATGTGGACCAGATGTGCGCCACTCAGGCTATGAAGACTCTGAGACAGAGAAATCTTGATTTAAGGAATGTTTGGGTTAGGGGTGTCAACAGCACGACTTGTTAAGTGACGTACCAAAGGAGCACAGTGTATGTAGTGGGGAGACTAAGGTGGACACTTGAGTTTGCTCCTGAAGCCCATGGCCTGTATGCCAACTCATGGAAACCTCTCAGTACTGAGGAAAGAGGAGCAACCTCCACCCTCTCCATCCCATTCATGAAACAACAGTGGCATGGAGAGGCTTAGTATCTTGCCCATGGTTGCATCAATATTGTATCATTCATTGGTTACAAAGTTCAGAGCCTAGAGCAGCTGAAGAAGGTAGAGGCATGCAAGGTGGGGCAGGGCAGGGAGGAGGAGACACAGGGATAGGTCCTCTGAGACCACAGCCCAGGAAGCCTGTGGAGGATACCAGATTGTATGGAGGAGCAGCTGCACGGAGGGAGAGAAGGAAGGAGGCTAGGTCTAGAGGGACTTGGTGAGAGAGCCGGGGTTTTCACAAAGGACCACGGGAGTTTGAGGAATTTTGAGAGAGGCTGACATGATCTTGTGATATCTCATGGCATCTGTCATGAGCTGGAGGAAAAGTGCCAAGAGCCTAGACTAGGTAGTGGGGACGCTTAGCAGAATCAGAAAAGGCAAGGTTTCAAAGGGAGATTGAGAAGGCCCAGCGATTGGCTGAGTGTGCAAGGAAGGTGGAAACACTAGGGAGCCATTGAGTGTTCAACCCTGGGAGTTTAAAATGCCCATGTAGAAGCAAGGAGAGGAAGTCAGAGACACAGAATGAGAGGTCCTTGGGTATGGGCTCTGAAGTGAGGTGTTCCAACCAAGACTGGGTTCTACTCTTGTTTCTTGACATCTATAAGCTTTGGCTAATAGGGCTGTTTTGATAAAAAGCAAGGGACATACAGCCTAGACTTGCTTAAGGGCTCAGTGAATATTTGGTGCTGTATTTAATGCTAACGTGATATGTAAAATATGTTACATTATATTTTACTTATTTAATGTGTATGTGTATGGTTCAAGTGTGCCACAGTGGTCATGTAGAGGTCAGAGGACAACTTACAGGAGGTTCATTCTTACATGTGAGATCCACCACACATGTTTTAGGGATCAAGCTCATGTTTTAGGCTTCTCAGTAAGAATCTACCGGCTGAGCCATCTCACCAGCCCAAAGTACTACTATTGGTAATGAGTATTGCTACTAGGTATGGTATATGCCTGTAAGTTCAGCCTTGGGAAGTGGAGGCAGGAGGATCAGCAGTTGAAGATGATCTTCAGCTACATATCCTGTTGAAGGCTAGCCAAGGCTAAACAAACAAAACCGTATTGCTTACCATTTGAAGTTCTGTAGGAGAAGGGCACAGAGATACAAGGAAGAGAGCCGAACCTTGGACAAAATGGAAGGGTTGAGAGTGGAGAACTGAGCAGGGAAGTTTACAAAGAATCATGTCATAGAAGTCTCCTGGTCAACGTAGGCATAGGTATTTGTGCAGCTCAAAGGTCAAAGAACTCATTTTAAATCAATTTCACCCGTGACCTCTCTCCATAGCAATCTGGTGCACTCCCTCAGGATAGCAACCTGGAGCAGAGCTCAGGGATCTGCATACAGTGTGTTTGAAGGTTGCCACGTGCAGGAAACAGCCCGGGACTGTGTCTCGGTTTCCGCACACTGGGTGTTAGTGAGGACCTTGGTAAGTCCCAAGAGGGCACAGATAAATAATGTTAAAGACATGGGTGTGGGGTCTGGTCCTGTCACTACTTGACTGTAAATCCAGGGTCTCTCTCTCTCTCTCTCTCTCTCTCTCTCTCTCTCTCTCTCTCTCTCTCTCTCTCTCCCTCCCTCCCTCCCCACCTCCCTCCCTCCCTCCCCCAGGGCTCTCTGGTGGATGAGATTAAGTGATAGACCTTACTCTTAGGGCTGCTGTGTGACAGTGTTGTATTAAACACCTCTCATTTTACAAATGAAGTATTAGTAAGGGAAAGAGGTGACTCCTCAGCCAGTTACTATACTCCAGCAAAAAGCAGAAACATAAATGTGTCCTGAAGTCTTGGATAGGAAGAATGAATGCTATCCCACAGTGTAGAGGGAAGCTAAAATTTGGTAAACAGCTTTATTCTTTCCAGGGCCTCTGGCCCCTTCACACCACAGGAGACTTTGAGCCCTTACCTTGCTGTCTGAACTCTATCAAAATCAAGGATTAAGACGTCCTTTGGCAGGCCTTTTCGAACATGTCACTTTAATTACTTTTGACACTTTATTTGGTTTTCTTTCATTAGTAGAACAGCCAGAGTCTTGAGATTACAAACTCTCTCCTGTCTCCTTGGGGAGAATTCCCAACACCGAGGTTGTGATCTTAGAAAAATATGATCTAGGTTCTTTCCTGGAAGCTGGGCTCTGAGCACAGACACATCCCAGGTGTAGCAGAGACTCTCTAAGAGGGCCTCTGGAAAGTTCCAGTTCTACTAGAAGTGAAACAGTCAAGCAAGTTTTGAGGAGAAGGTAATCAGTCTAGGTTCCAACTCTGTTATTTTTTACTGACACTGACTTTCCTCTAGGCCAGCACCTGGGTCCTGGAGGCAACTGCAATGGTTAAGGTCAGAGAGCCCAGATCTGTGCAAAGACCCTTGAAACTAAATCTTTCTATTCCTCTGTATAATTAATTTCTAAATACCCTTTACATGTAAGAAAATCTGTTTTAAGATATCACGACCTTTCAAAGGGACATATGAAACCTCACAATCCTCCTTCTCTCAACATGGAGAAGGAAGAAACACTATGGTGTGCTTGGAGGGTCTGGGTCTCACCTTCCAGACGGACTATTAGAGCCCACCAGTCCTCCCTACTGTGAGGGTTGAATGAGTTAAATTCTTCCTTGACTGATTTCATGGACTAGCCTGGCCAACAAGTACACATTAGACATCATACCTCCTGGTACCCCTCTCTGATCTGGGAGATACCTCAGAAAGCAGGGCATAAGGGAGGTAGAGAGAACAGAGGGGGCCCTCAAAGCTGGGCTAGATCCCCCGTGGCTCTGAGGTACTTGACAAAGCACTGAGCTCTCTTGTGTCTTGTTCCCAGTTACCTCTCCCTGCATACCCAGCTCTGAGCGTCAGAGGCCGCCTTTACCTCTCTGGAAGGGCTGGGGGTTGGGGGGAGGCTGGGGAGAGGGCTCCCTATTTAGAAATTGCACCGAGATGGGAAGATGATATGACACATCGGTTCACGTCAAAAGAGTTCACTCTTCCGCCTACAGCATTAGCAATTTCCTATCAAGATTCAAATTAAAAAAAAATTAAGTGGTCCTCATTTATTTTACTTGTCCAGTAATTCAACTAGACACTGCTGTTCAGAGTAGGGTGGGTGCCTGCCCCAAGGGCAGAGCATGGGGGTGGGGGTGGGGAATGTGTACTTTAGTTATGTGGGGTGAGCATGGCAAGGGCGTAGGAGTGGGAGACCTTTGGTTTCTGCTTCAGATCTCTCATTCTGCTTCAATTCTTCTTTTCTAGTCCCAGTCTGTACTTCGGAACAGCCTGGTCTGGGGAACTCACAGTGGGAGAGTGGTAGGTAGAATTGAGTTGGGCGTGTGGAAAACCATCCTCTGCTTCTAGCCTTGATGAGCTCCTTCGCAAGGACGCTGAAGTCCAGAGAGGCCGTGACTGTCTCAGGCCTTCTAATACCCACATCCCTGTTTGGCGTTTGGCCATATTTTCTGTGCTCCTCTTCCTCTCATCCCCACGACTAAAGCTGCACCCAGGATGGTCTTTCTCCCCAGAGTTGAATGGTCTGGCATTTGAGTGGTGTCCTGGGAGACTAAATCTGGTTTCTTCATATGGGAATACTTTTAGATGTGTTTGGGGGTTGGACTTGTGGGTCAAGGAGCCTTTGAAACACACAATAGAGTTTTCTTCTGTTTTTGATACTGGCAACTCACCACAGTGTTATCAGCAGCTGATGGCGAGGCAGGAAGAGAACAGCTAGGATGAAGCTTGTTTTAGTGTAAGAAAAAAATATTTCTTAATGTCACTTTCTGAATGTGTGCCTTTATAGGTATCTGACTTGGTTTCTCTGTGTCTCCTACACCCACAGTCTTTGCGCCTGTCTCTTCTATCTCTCGTCATTGTCTCTGTCTCTTTCCCGCAGTTACTCTCTGGCACTCCGAATGTTCTAGGAGCCTGGAGCTCAGGCTTCTTCCTGCAGCCCTGTCAGGGCAGAACCTCTTTCGCTCTGTTAGGTTGAGAAATGCCAGAGACGCAGAGCTGCCTGCCGAGTGTGGAGGTTGGATTCGGGAACAATGAGAAATTATCTGTTAATTCTCAGCTCCCGCCACCTGCTCTGCTCCGAATCGGCTCCTTTGCCTTCCGTGGAAAGGTAAATTCCCCCACTCGGTGTAAGCAAAATATTGATTTCCCTGCATCGCAGGTCTGGGCCCTTGGAAAGGTGGTCCCGTGTTTTTTCATTCTCTGCAAGGGCAAAACAAGGCGCTTTGTTCTGTGAATGTCCCCAGGAACTCGAGAGGGGGAGGGAGAAACCGCTGCGGAGTGAGAGTTGCCATAAACACCAGCAGAGAGCAGCTCCTCATTTGTGTTTTACATAAACACAAAACCCCCGCTTGGGAAGCTGCTAATGAGAGTGTTGCCTGGGGCCTCGGAACTCCGATCTCTCCTCCGGCTGAGATCTACATTGGCGCTAGAGGGGAGGATTTCGGGCTTCTGGGTTCCTCAGGTGGGTGGAAGGCAAGTGGAGAGGCAGAAGTTTACCTGTTGTTGGAATAGCAACCCAGCACCACTGGCTGGAAGGTGGTCCAGATTATACAGGGTCGTGGATCAAGCCTTCTTCAATCCTTCCCGCTCGAGATCCCACACTTCCCTATGGCAGGCTCTAGGGACCCGGGTGGAAGCTGTGAACCGGCTTTAATAGCCCGTCCCCATTATCCCCTAACACAGTGCGCACGAGCTGATTGTACCAACCGAACCTTCAGCACCGCGGACAGGGACACGCGCTGGTCAGGAGCCCGAAAGCCTCCGAGCCCAGGCCAGAGGTCCCTCAGGTTGAGTGAGGCCTTTCCCTTACTACCCTGGACACTGGCTGTCTCGGGCTTGCAACAATAAGGGCCAGTGGATTAGGCTGGTACAGATGGTGCGAATGGTGATCGCCTGGAGCTGCCGCTCCGAATCTCCTCCCTTCGGAACTTGAGTCACTTCTGAGGGTACCTCGGATTAGCGTGCATTGGGAGGAAAGACCCTTCTCCCAGACCACTTTCACTTGCACACTCCAGCTCGGTAGCTGCAGATGTAGGGACTCAGGCTGAAGTTTCTTTCCCAGATCCTACTTCGGGAAGGCGACACAATGATGGTAGGTGGAGGGTGGGAGTTTCCTCTGATAGGACAGGGCTCATTCTCCTGGCAGTTAGCAATGGCTCCTAGATTTCCAGGCCTGGTTGAAGCATCGCGAAACTAACAGTCACCCTGCTTCTGAGTCTCACTTCACAGTTATTGAGGGAAGCTCCTTTTACAGTCTAGCCTCCTATTTAGTTTTCCTTCTTTTTGACTCTTGTTATATATGCCTCATAGAAAAATAAATTATTCTGGGTTTGGTCTGATGCATGGAGGTGGGTTTGGTGGGAACCGAACCCCTTTCTGAAATGCTCCCCACTCCTATTCGCCAGAAACTTTCTCCTCCAGTTGCCATGGAGAGAGACGGCCGCTGCCTCCAGTCACCATAGCAACGTGAGGGTGCCTCGGACCGCAAGATTGTGGGGCTCTGAAAGTCTTCTTTACAGTTCCCCTTGCTCCGCGGTCTTGGGGTCTTATATCTCCGAAGCCGAGATCCGGAAAGTCTGGCTAACTTCTCCAGTCAACTATCTTTACAAGGTCCTCCCGCCGTACAGTCGGGCCGCCCCTTTTCATGTTGTTATTGTGATGCCCACTTGGGTGGCATGTGGCAGTTTCCCCAAGGTTTTCACAAGCACTACCTATGTATTCCGAGGAAGCTCACAGAGCACCAGTAATCATTACACCTCCTTTACGAAAAGGAAAACTGAGCCCCAGAAAGGCCCAAGGTCACACCCTCAGTGATGGCACCACTGGCATTGATACTGCAAGGTGTGGGACAGCGGGGTTGGAACCTGCCTGGACTTAGGCAAGTCCCTGAGTGTGGAGGGGGCGGCCGTGAGGCGCCAGACTTGCCAGCTGCCGCGGGATGCCACGTGAGGGGCGGGGACCCTGCGGGGAAGTGATTAAAAGCAGAGCCGAGCCTCAGGGGGCCGCCGCGGGGAGGGTCTTTTGGGGGCCTCCTTGCCCCGCCCCAGTCCGGCCGCGGCTAGAGTTCGAGTCACTGCTCCGCAGCCCTGAGGATCCGGGGCATGAGCGGAGTTTGGGGGGCCGGAGGGCCTCGGTGCCAGGCGGCGCTCGCGGTCCTGGCCTCTCTGTGCCGGGCCCGGCCGCCCCCTCTCGGGCTGGACGTGGAGACTTGTCAGAGCTTCGAGCTGCAGCCCCCGGAGCAGAGTCCAAGCGCGGCCGACTCAGGTACCGGGAGACCCAGGGCCCCCTCCACTCCTGGGTTTTCATCTGGGTGGCCTCCCCTGACCAAGACACCTGCCCAAGCGCCCCAGAACCTCAGAAGTCTAGCTCAGAGTTCCAGTCTGGGCCAGTCCCCTGGCTTACCGCCCGCAGGGAGAGATCCCAAGAGGACCCGGGAGGAGAGAACCCTTCTCCTCCCGGGTCACTAATTACGAGAGCCCCGAGATGCGGCATCCTTGGGGCCTCAGTTTCCCTTGTGTCTCTAGGCTCATCCCAGGAGCGATTGGCCAGGGTCGGGGAGAAATGGAGACGTCCTGGGCACGGAGGAAAGCCTGTGTTCCCGGGGTGGGGGTGGGGGCGGCCCAGGGTCTAGGGACCATCAGTGACTGGGTGACGGCTGGTCGAACCACTGGGCATGGGAAAAACTTGCGTCTGCAGCTGGCACGCGGTCTTTGTGTCCAGGTCTCTCAGCAGCGAGTGGCTGTCTGCGTCTCGCCGGGGGGCGGGGGGCGGGGTGGGAAGAGTGTCGTGGCGTACCCCCCACCCCCAGGCACCCCTATAACTCGCTTCCTCGGTCTCTCTCTGACTCACTCGGACTCCGGGCCGGTGTTCAACTGAGCCGGTGCCTCTCACCGACTTTGCCAGGCGGGAACCTCCTGCCCCGGCCGCACGGACCCTGCGCCGGCCGCAGCCCCGGCGGCCGCCAAGTCTAGGCGGCAGCCCGAGCCGAGTCGAGCTCACCGGAGCCGGTGAGTCCTGAGCCCGAGCCCCTCGGGGAACGGGTCCTGCGTGCAGCCGCGACGTCTCGCGGGAGTCGCGACAACAGGGGTGGCGTGTCGCGCCCTGGCGGCGGGAGCCGCGGGAGTGTCCGCGGCGTGGCAGCCGACCGGCCGGGTATGTACCTGCTGCACCAGTCTTTGCCGCCAAGCTCTCCTGCTGCAGCGGGATCCTTTGTCCCGCAATTAGGAGGGTACGGGACAGAGCAAGTATGGGTCGTGTCCCCTCGGAAGGAAGGGCCCAGGGTCAGCCCGCGGCCCGGGCGAATGCGGCGTTGGGGGTGGGGAGATCCTGCAGAGACCCAGGCGTTGGAGTTCTCTGGGGTTCCGCAGACTCACCACACCTTGTCCTCGACCGAGACCCCGACCGGGACCCTAGTGGCTCTTGGCCTAGGCTTAAATGGGAGTCGCTTCGTGGTTCCATATGGCTGGGGAGGGAGAGAGAGGTGGGGGCCGTTAAGGTCAGATACGTGGTCTTCCCGCACCTCTCCAGGGACAAGTTGCCAGAGACCAGAGAAGTGGTACCCGGTAGCAGGTGCAGGTCGGGTGAGCTCCCAGTGGCCTCGGATTCCAGAGCGCCTTTTCCATTGGAGGTTAAAGGTCAACGATAGAGGGAGATTCTGGGTTAGGAATAGAGGCTGTGAGGGAGGAGATAGAGAGGATAGGGGAGGCTGTACCTAGCCTTCTGTGAGTGGGGCCCACCTCTCTTCTGTAGGAGTCATTAGGGATGCTGCTCTCTCTCTGGCAGTCTCTGACACTGTTTAATCAATGAATTGACGACTGCAGTAGAAGAGACCAAGATTAGACATAAAGAACTTTTGAGAGTGGGACAGTGATAAAAGTTGGCTCTGCCTCTTCGGGAATCTCAGAGCAGATTAGACTGACATTAGACGCGGGTCCTCTGGTGTATCTCTTTCTACACCATGATGCTTCCAAGACAGCAATTCCCTCAAGTCAAACAGTCACTCCCTACCTCCCCCATTCCTGAGCTCCGTCTTTTCCTCAAATGCTCCATCTGCAGTAGAGTCTTCCCCCTGGGCCTGACAGCTCAGAATACGGAGGCTAGCACACATCTTTGGAGTTCTGCCCTACTATCTGTCCAAGGCAAGAAATGTGGTTTAGGGTGGGGTGTGTGTGCTGTGAGTACATGTAGGCAGGAGATGCTGGCAGTCTGACTCCAGAAGGATTCCTTTAACCTGAGCAGCCCGGCTGAGGAGAGTGAGGCAGGCTACCAGATGCCTTCAGAGTGTGATTGAGTCGTATACCCACCCTGGCTCAGGGGAGCCTTCACATGGTTACTGCATCCGTCACAACCCCCAAGAAATCCTAGGGCCAAGGTAGAACGAGAGACGCAGGTAGACAGAGAACTGGATCACACCACAAGAAAATGGCTCTGGAACTTTGGGGATTTAGGTGAGCTCTATATCTAGAGGAATGTGGTGTTCACATCAGGGTGCCAGACCTCCCACCTCCCAGCCTGCTCCTTGCACCCCAAAGACTCCATCTAGGATCCGATCCTCCAAGCAAAGCAACGTTAGATCTTTTCTTCTGCACTTGTATGAGAAAGGTAATGCACGCGGGGAGAGTATGATCAGCTCCTTTCCCATCGCGTCTCCTCTCCTTGCCTTCTGCGGCTCTTATGCCTCTAGCTCCTGGGATTCCCAGTGATACCCCAAACTCCAACAGTCAAGACTCAGATTCCACTACCATTTGTGTGAACCTGCCCACAGGTCAGGTCTGGGCAAGGAACTGCATCAGAAATCTCCATGAATTGGACTCTGACTCGGAAACATCTGTGCTAAAACCTCCCAACTAAAAGCACACCCCCTTCTCTGAAAACCCCAAGGATAAAACGCCTGCTTTCTTCCTGATGTACTACTCCCCAGAGGCCCATACATGCAAACGGTCACCAGCAGGCCTCTCCTGCCATTTTTCTTGTGGAGGTGAATGAACTCTATGTGCAGTCCAAGTTGCAGTAGAAATCTAATCGTGTTCTAGAATGTGCCGGAGCCTGAAAGCGAACCCAAGCTGACCTGTGCCTGGTGCATAGCCCGGAGTGGTGGCTCCCAGCCTGCCTATGGCTCAAGATGCATGTGGTGCTTGTTAGCTTTACTAATGACGCTAGAGATGGTCTGTGATTCAACCACCTGGCTTTGAAGCTGGCCTTTTGCACCCCAGAGAATGTTTCTTTCTTTTCTTCTTCTTTTCTTTTCTTCCGGTGTGTGATGGGAAAGGAAGCACTTCTCTAAAGCAGAGTCCCATGTCATCATCTGAAGAATCAGATGCTCTCTGGCTCCTTCTAGATGGAGGGAATAGACATTATGTTTACATTCATGGAAGAAAGGTGCTAGCTACCCTAAGGCGGGATGGTTCTCCATGCCTTAACTTTTATTCTTTCTTGATTTTTTTTTTTTGAGACAAGATCCAGCCATCTAGCCCAGGCTGACCTCAAACTCATAAGAATTCTCTCGTATCAACCTTCTCAAAGTACAAATAAGCATGTAGAATGCACTTCAAGTGTCTTAAAGTCCAACACCTAACAGTTGAAAACCATTCTAGATGTCTCTGGAAGTTCTCTTCTGCTGGCTCTGAGAGGACCAGGCGGGGCGGCTTGTTCTAGAGGGCTTCATTTCCTTCGAGCTCTGTGCAAAAACTGTGTTTTCTGTTCTTAATGCTCAAGCATTTCTCTGTCTTCCTGGCCCACCGAGCTGGGGGTGAGATATGATCAGGACTGACTTGAAGGCTCAGGATCAGGCCAGGCTTCTTTGGGGGTGGCCTTGGCTTGGGTTGAGCATGGTAAGAAGATCTGATTGAGCTCAGCATCACCTCTGCGGGTTAGGCCTCTAATTTTTGAACTTCTTAGGACACAGAGTCAGAGCTGAGCCAGCTGGGCGTCCAGTCCAGACACTGCAGATTTAAATGACACCCCATCCCTCAGCTCTCTCTTTGGGGCACTGAACTCTTTCTCCCCCATGGAATCCCATACAGTTCTCTCCCCTCAGGCGTTGCAGTTATAAACTGGGGAGAGACTGGCTGACTGGGCCTCCCCTTCACCACTCCAGCCTTAATTCCCCATTCGAGGGGACCATGGGTAGAAAGGTAAGGTGGCCATCTGCAATGATGATGATGATGATGATGATGACAGCTGAATTAGTGCCAAACCTCCGTCCACCATAGTATTCTACATTAGCTTCCGCTTTATGTCTGACTGCTCTAATGAAGCAGGCACCCAGTCATACAGCTTTGTGAGGCCATAATTAGCCCAGCATTGTCTCTCCTCATCATAGTTTTTTTTTTTTTTTCAGGAGCATTAATTCCTTCTCTGTTTGGACTCTGCTAATTATCCCCATCAGTAGGTAGCTCGGCCAGGCTCTCTAAAGAAGAAAAGGAAGCAATGGCCCTCTGCTCCCCCTCCCCCAACTCTGAATTTAATTACACCCACTTCTCCTAATAAATTTACAAGCCACAGCACAGCTTATTATTAATGGACCATGTCTGTTAGCCTCAGTAAGGACCAGCTACTGTTCTCTCAATACAAGCGCTCTCTCTCTCTCTCTCTCTCTCTCTCTCTCTCTCTCTCTCTCACACACACACACACACACACACACACACACACACACACACACACACAGGTATTCCTCAGGGATATCACTGGATGGGACTTTTCAGAAGCAACTGCTACTTGAAGAAGAAAAGTCAGAGTGGAGGTTAGATACAATCCAATTGCAGGGACCTGCGCAAGTTTAAAAGATCAGATCAAAGAGTAGAGAACTCCCTCACCTTCTTGAGATTCCCCGACTCCACTCCACGGGTGGAGCTCTGAGCCTGCAGAGCCTCAGCCCCGTCTCCAGTTCCCGCAGATGCCTGGTTTAAAAGCTGGGATTTTGGTATCCGCGAGCCCCACATTCAACTCCCAGCTCTTCTGCTTAACACACTGCACCCTTGAACAAGTGACTTAGTTATCATCTCTACACTGTTTATCTATGAGAAGTGAAATGGATTTCTTCAGGAGGCTGTAAAGATTAAATGAGATAATATAAAGAAAGGCACAATGCTTGCCGCATAGAAATGAACAGCAAATACGACCATTAATATTAATATGAATGGTTCTGCCTGGAGTCTCTTCCCTCTCTGGACTAACTGCTGTTCCTTCCATGGTTTTTGGACCTCTACATCCCTTATTGTCTGGTTTCTGAGCTGTGGTTTATTTGTGTCTCCATAATAAAGGGTGTGAGGGACACACACAGCCCGTCGGGTACCTGTGGTTTGGAGGGGCTAGCAGCAACTCCAGGCCCTGGGCCAGGCTTCTCTGATACTGGAGTGAGCTGGGAGCTGGTCCTTTCTTTGCTAACCCTCTCTCCAGTTTGTCTTTTCAATTATAGTCTGTTAGCAAGAATGCCTGTGATGGTTACAAAATGGATTTCTCTGACATTGGAACCCATTAGAAAAAAACGGAACAATAGCAAGTGATCAGAGCTGCTGATGAATCCTAACCCCAGGGATGCAGGGAGGAGGAGGGGGCCCAGTCTGCCTCTAGAGAATGAAGTGTCACCATGGAAGATAAGCAGGCCCTGGGGTGCTAATTAATATCTTAGCATTTCTGAATAAGAAAGGAGGGCCACAGGCTATCACCCTACCAAACAGTCTTATTTAAGGTGACCAAGCAGGACCTACCCTGATGATCTCTGGGGGGGCGGGGTCTTCACATCTCAGGAGGGAAAAGGGGCCTGAGGCCACTCTGCCACTTTGCTCTCTGATCCTGGGTCTCCCTTCTGTACCCCAGAGGCCTAGTTGTACACAGCAAACAGCTATACTTAATCACAGAAAAACAAAACAACAACAACAAAACCAAAACCACAAAAAACCCAAACCCTGGGAGATAGTAGCAGCTTATGTTTAAGGGACATTCTCTGCACATCAGGACTGTGTTTAGTCCTAGCTTATCTGGTTTTTATAGTGAACCCGTGAGGTAGGAAGCGCCATTAGAAAGCAGTATAGATGGCATGTATTCTGCAGACATCTACCCTGGTGCCCACCCGAGATACTGCCTGTGTTTCTTCATACCTTGTGAGGTTCAGCTCCCCAGTAAGGATTAAAGCCATTGTTCCAGGCCATGCCCTTGAGTTCATAATCTCCCGAAGCCACATTTTTCCTCTCTCAGAGGTGGCTTGACAGCTACTGCTTCCCAAATCAGACTCCCACAAGCAGGCACTAGAGTTCAGTTTGGATCTGTAGTGTCTGCCCAAAGGCCCACACGTTGCAAGTTTGTTTCCTAAAGTGGGAGGGGGCAGAACTTCCCAGAGATGAGGCCTACTGGCAAGTCTTGCATCTTGTCCTTATAGGGGTATCAGGACCCCAGTCCCTTGGCCCTTCTCTTCCTCTCTCATCCTTCCTGGTTATGACACAAAAGGTTTGTTTTCCCACATCTCCTGATGTGTGACCATGAGCCAAACAGTGGGACTGAGAGAGCACAGAGGGAAGTGTCTGAAACTGTGAGCCAAAAATCAGTGTCTATCTTCATGAGCCGGTTACCTCAGGTGGACATAGCCACAGAGAGATGACCAACATGGTGGTGAAGGCTGGCTGAGGTCAAGCCCTCCCCGAGTTATTTTTAATTATTCCTCTATGATTATTGCTTCCTCTTTTCTGATTCCTCTCTTGCTTTTTTCCTTACCACTTTATGCCTCCTGTCCATATGGATGAACTCACTCTTGATGTCCAGAATCTACTTCTCTTTGCATTGTCTGCCTGCGAGGTAACAAGCCAGGCTCTCCTAGTCCTGGGAGAAGATTCTCCAGGCATGGAATGGCCCTGCTGTTCTTGCATAACCTGTATTGAGTGCTAGGGCCTGGTTCCCAATAACCCATGCCTTCTGCCTTCTCTAAGCATAGTGTCAAGGGGACAGCAGCTGGAGGTACATGGAGAAGCAATTGAATAGCAAGCACATGAAGAAAAGAAAATGAATCCCCTGGTCCCTTCCCTGCCTTTATTTCATTTATGAATTCATTTTTTTTCAAGCTGAACATTTAAATGCACTCTGCACTCTCTGAAAACCCCTCACCTCCTCCCTTCTCATTAACATTCTAATTATTACCAGAGCAAGTAAAATGTATGATCAAAGGGAAGCATGGCCCTAGAAATACCTTTTGTTTTAAAGTGACTCAGTGCAGAAATGGGCCCAGAGCAGCGGTAACAAAGGACAGATACAAAGGGTTCGGAGATGGTCAGGCACTTAGAATACTGACATTCATGTCTGCTGTAGCTTTTCTGATGCACCCAGAAAAGGTTAGGGGCTTGGAGAAACAGCCTCCAGGACATTTAGACCATAACTGTACAACAGAAAACATCCTGAATTTAAGTACTTCCAGTGTGCATTTATCTGTCTCCAGGTTATATACATGTTCTACCAAAGTGATATTGTTGAGCTGTGTGGATGAGGATGGGCCCACCTCACTCCCTGTGTGACCTGGGCAATCTATTAATTCTCTAGGTCAATACCTGTCTCATTAGAGAGGGTTACATGATTGAATACATAAAAAACATTTTGCTATTGAACATAATAACGTTGAATAAATTGACTAAATCTAATAATAAATCATTTATTACTATCAACCTGTATATGAAGTCTTGACTATTTATATAACATGATAAATATTATAATATCTTGCAAATTTTTTCCTCCTGGGGCACATGCATTCCTCACTGGAGACCTGGTTCGTACTCTCCAGAGCAGTAATTCTCAACCTTCTTAATGCTAAGACCCTTTAGTACAGTTCCTCGTGCTGTGGTGACCCCCACCATAAATGATTTTCATTGTTAGTTCATAACTATAATTTTGTTACTGTTGTGTATTGTAATGTAAATACATGATATTTGGGATATCTGATGTGTGGCCTCTGTTCTGAAGGGGTTGCTACCCACAGGGTGAGAACCACTACTCTTGGGGAAGACTTAGTGCTAGCAGCTAATACTCTCAGCCACAGAATGGCTCTGAAGTCTCTGTGTTGGCTGAATAGGGGCAGAAGTGGTGGGAAGGTACAATTTCCTTTTCACCCCTTTTCAGAGAGGCCCCTGGCTGTTGATCCTGGCAAGGACTGGACAGGGAGCCAGAGGTAGTGGTGGCTCCTTGAAAGGTTGACTGGGGTTCTTAACCTCAGGATGTAGGGCTGGCTTTACCCGAGATCTGGATACAATAAAAGTACCTAGTGGGAGCCAGGCATTTTGCCAAGCCTAGCTCTGAATGGAATCTGGCGTGGTTGAACTTACATAAGGAAGAATTGTAATTCATTCATGTGTGCCTGCTTATGTGCCGGTTCATGGCTTATGTGCAGGTTCATGAATGAAAGCATAAGGCCACCGGAACCTATAGGTGTCTAGAGTTTAACCTGGGACAAACAGGTCATAGCAGTAGAAAGAATAGGATGGTGGACTCCTGGGCCCTGACTAACTTGTGGCCTCTAGGCTACTGTTGCCATCTCTCAAAGGACAACCTTACCTTTGTACTTAGGTAATTCTACAAGTCCTAAGATCCATAAAGCAATTGGCAGCTGGGCCAGAGGCTCCAGCCTCCAGGTCTGCAGGACTAGCAGATACTAGAATGAGAGGTTGAGCTGATAGGATACCTCCCTGCCGAGGGAGTCACCCATCTGCCCAGGGCCAGCTAGCAAGTCTTGGCCTCTTCCACAAAAGTCAGACACCTAGGGAAGTGACAGTTAGGGACTTCCATAGCTTCTCGTTCACCATGTTAGCCAAACCAAGTGCCTTGGCTGGCTCCTCCACAAGTGATCATGTGACAACCCTGCCCAGCAAACCTCTGGCTCAGAGCCTCTCCACCTCTCCCTTAGGCTCAAAGACTCATATCCTTTGAGAGGAGGAAGTGGGACAAGAGTCTTCTTACCAGTTCTGTACACAAGGAGACATTCTACACAGCTCTCTTGAGATGATGGACACCCCTGGGTCTGGGCAGGGGCGGGTTAAGGCTTTAAGTGCCTGCTTCCAACCCAGGCACATGGCTCACAAACACTAGATTTACAGCAAGGCTTCCAAAGAGCCACAGAATGGAAGACAGTGATGGGAATCATTTGTATTTTGTACTTAACTTTGACCTATATAGACCCCGGTAATCAGATTCCAACTTAATACAAGAAACCACTGAGCCTACAGCATGCAAAAAACTCTAGGAAAACAGAAGTCAGCAGCCTGCTTTTAGGGAAGTGAGGCTGCACTCCTCTCTCTGGAGGAAATCAGGGTGTTTATTGAATTCCTGCTAAGTCCCAGGAATGAACAACTATGGAGCCTGGAATGAGACTCCATGCTCCCTTAGAAAAGGAGCATGGGTTTGCCAGCACCTGCCCCTACCTCAGAGGCTGTGTGGGGGCTGTGTGCAAAGATCACTGTTGGGGGCTGGAGATAAAGTTCAGTGAGAGATCACTTACCTAACCTGGGCAAGGCTCTGGGTTGAAAGGAAAAGTAAGACCCTGCTAGAAATCTGGCCACAGTAAGCGCTCTAATAGAAATTCAAACAGCATACAAATATGAATACTTCAGGAATCTGCACGTTTGTTTAGAATCCCATTTAAATCACTGTCCCATCCCTGGGCACAAGCCAGGAGCAGTAGGGCAAGCTGCCAGTGCTCCTCACTATGGTAAAAGGTGGGGGCAGGGTGATACTAAAGCAACCAGACCGAGGTGAACGCCAGGCTGCAGACAGTTGACAAAATGGACCATCAACGGTCCAAGCCGACTCTTCTTCCCATGTCTTGGCAGCTTTGCTCATAACCGTTCTTCTCTCTTCTTTCGTCTTTGTCCCTTCTATGGTGTGCCTCCTTCCAATGCCTCCCCTGCTTATCCCCACCTCTGTGTGTCTCTGTCCTGCCCTGCCTGCCTCACGCTGAGGGCAGGCACCTCTGTCAGCCTCCTCGCAGTGGTAGTTATTGTGTGTGGTGTGGCCCTGGTGGCAGTTTTTTTCTTTCTCTTTTGGAAGCTGTGCTGGATGCCCTGGAGGAACAAGGAGGCCTCCAGCCCTTCTTCTGCTAACCCTGCTTCAGAGATCCTCCAAAGCCCCAGCTCCAGAGGCAACATGGCGGATAAGCTGAAGGACCCCAGTGCCCTGGGCTTCCTGGAGGCAGCTGTAAAGATCAGCCATACTTCCCCAGATATCCCAGCCGAGGTGCAGATGTCGGTCAAAGAGCACATTATGCGCCACACCAAACTGCAGCGACAGACCACAGAGCCAGCGTCGTCTACCAGGTAAATGGTGTGCTTCTCACTTCCTAACCCGGGTGCAGCCATACTTCCTGATACAGTGTATCAACTAGGTTCCAGCCCCTAAGGATCAGGGCCCAGAGCTAATAGTGTATGTCCTTTAAGGTGTCATCCGAGCTGCCAATCAAGAAGGTGTGGGGTGCCAATCAGGATAGGTGTGGGGAAAGGGGAACCTTCAAGGTGAGATGCTGTGCATGTGCTTAGTACGTGAGAGTAAATATGAGGACACAGACCAGACTAGAAGCTGGCTTGAGAGAGCTGAGAAAAGGTAAAATTTCAGACAGGGGAGAAGAGTATATACAAAGGCCTAGAGGCATGAAAATTCCCAATGCATTAAGGGGTAGGTGAGAGTAAAGCCTCGTGGCTGTGTCATGCTCTAGAGGTAAAGCCAGAGAGTCCAGGCTATCGAGAACAAGGATTTCTTCAAAGCCCTTTTGAGTTCCCTACATGGCAGTAGTTACATAACATGGCATCATCTAATTCAAAAGCATACCAACAACAGGCATGATGGCTGCCTGCTTACTCTAACTCCAAAAACAGCTTTAAAAGACATGGAGAGATGTGTTTCCTCTGAATTTGAGAACCTTGTACATCCCTGGTTCCCTGCAGTGCGTTCCTTCAGGCTCATAGGCACCGATCAAAGGGAAAAACGTGTAGTGTTCAGAGCAGAAACCAGGGCTGAGGTGCTAGGGTGCCGCAGGCTGACTTTGCCGTATGGCTTTGGGCGAATAGCTTAAAGTGAGCTATTTCTCACTTTCCTAAACTATACAGCAGGGCAAATGACTCTGCTAAGGCTGTGATGTGGAACTACCAAAGAATCCACATGACCATGCTGAAAGCGAACACACACGTTGCTTATTGTACACCTGGCTCTGTTTTAAACACTTTGTATCTATTTTACGGTCCCACAATCCTCTGCATTTGTTACTTTTATCATCTTTATTGTTATAGTGCAGAGAGCTTAATCACTTGCTCAAAGTAGCAGGATCAAAATTAACCTATGTAGTCTATCCCCTAAGCCAATGCATTTAACTGCTTGACTGTCTGCTGGCAGCAGTGGCAGCAGCAGCAGTGGTGGTGATGGCGATGGTGACGACGACCATGATGATGATGATGGTGGTGGTGAAGGCAGTGGGAACGATGGATCTCCTCTTACTGAGGCTAATGCTTTAATGGGGGAAGTAATCATGCTTACCAGGAAAGAAACCTAGAAAGCAGATGTCAGGAAAGCAGGAACAATGATTAAAACAATGGCTAACATTTATTGAGCTTGCCGTACAGCAGGCAGCATTCCAACTACTTTACATATATTATGACACACAGGGCTTCCAACGACTTCATGCACAAACTGTATGAAGAGGAGAAGTGGGGTCAATGAGAGGGAAGGAAGGAGCCCCACAAGAGGGATGAGGAGCCAACAGGTCTGCCTTTATCCCGCTATTCCCTGGAGCACTGATGCATGTTGCTTGTGCCTCCTGTCCTCTACTAGACACACGTCCTTCAAGCGCCACCTGCCACGGCAGATGCATGTCTCCAGTGTGGACTACGGCAATGAACTGCCGCCGGCCGCCGCTGAACAGCCCACCAGTATTGGCCGTATCAAGCCTGAGCTCTACAAGCAGAAGTCAGTGGATGGGGATGAGGCCAAGTCTGAGGCCGCCAAGAGCTGTGGGAAGATCAACTTCAGCCTCCGCTATGACTATGAGAGTGAGACCCTGATTGTACGAATCCTGAAGGCCTTTGACCTCCCTGCCAAGGACTTTTGTGGAAGTTCTGACCCTTACGTTAAAATCTACCTCTTGCCTGACCGCAAGTGCAAGCTGCAGACCCGGGTGCACCGCAAGACGCTGAACCCCACCTTTGATGAGAACTTCCACTTCCCCGTGCCCTATGAGGAGCTGGCTGACCGCAAGCTGCATCTCAGTGTCTTTGACTTTGACCGCTTCTCCCGCCATGACATGATTGGCGAGGTCATCCTGGACAATCTCTTCGAGGCCTCTGACCTGTCCCGGGAGACCTCCATCTGGAAGGACATCCAGTACGCTACTAGTGTGAGTACAGTCCTGTTCCCTTGGCTTCCTGAGCATTGAGTTCTGGGTTGAGTAAGATGTCTTCTTAGCACTCTGACCCTCTAGAGATACACAGGGAACTATGGAAACTTCCTAGTGACCCAGTTTACTATGAGGAGGTTCTTGAACTCAGCCTAGATGGGATAAGGAAGGAAGGAAGGGAATTTGTGTCTTCTGATTTTGATTGTAGGATATGGGTGTTTCTCTCTGCTTGCTAAACCTTAAGTTGGTTATCTATACATCTATCGTGTTATATATTCTTTTTAATTGAAGGGAAGTCTATGCTGAACTAGTCAGTAGAGTCTAGTAGTCGCTGCTGTATTTTCGAAGCTTGGAATTGGTGATCAAGACCAGGCTGTGTTAGTCAGTATGAACAAGGTCATGCTGAAGTAACACACAACACTGGGAATTTCTGGCTTAAGACAACCAAAGCTTATTTCTTGTTGGCGTTACACATGTTTCACAGCTTGCCTGTGGGTTCTACTGGGCCTTGTTACCAAGGGACTCAAGCCAATAGAGACCTTCTTTCAATGTGTGCTTCTACAGCTAGACATCAGCACGTAGAGGCCACAGCAAGGCATGCAGCATTCTTTAAAGCTTCCAGGCAAAAGTGATATGTCACTTCCACTCATATTTCATTAGCTGAAATGAGACACATGGCAATTCTCAATGTCAACAAGGCAGGACAAAGCTGTCCTGCTATGTCCAGAAGGAGGGCTCAACTACTTATGAACAGCAGCACACAGCACAGTCTCTCATTTGGAGCATGGTTCTCTCATTAGACTGGGAGATGCAGGAGTCTAGCCTAAAAGAATGGCCCCCAAGTCCACAAACCAGGGCTGATATTGGCCTGCCCATAATTACCTGAAATTGGTCTGGAAAGGTTTCAAAGAATTAAGGTTTAATTTTTTATTTTGCTTACTTATTTTTTTTTGAGGTTTAGACATCTAATCGCGTGTATGCATGTGACTGTTGGAAGGGAGGTTTTTTGCATGCTCATGGAATGCCTGCAGAGACTTGAAGAGGAGCTGAAGTAAAAGAAAATGGTAACTGCCCAGCGTGGGTGCTAGGACCTGACCTTAGGTCCACTGCAAGAGCAGCGCACTCTTAACCACTGAGCCATCTCTTTTGCCCCCTTCAAGCTGGGTTTTTAAGAGAAGGACAAGCTTGGCAGAAGGACCTAGTGAGGCCTACCCAGAACCTCTGTTCACACGGAGAGCATGAGATGGTGAGGTTAAAGCATCCTACAGATGTAGTGAGGCTGGACCTCTATGCACCCACCTGTGTGGATCAAAGTCTGCAAAGGTATTAACCAAAGTCCAAATGGCTTGTAGTGCTACCTGCTTGAGTGTCTCCTTGGATGTTTCTTGAATTGTATACCTTAGCAGAGATGACCACATGCATACGAACCCTATGTTTGGACACTCCATACTTGATATCATTGTGTTGAATTTGTGAGAAGAGGTTTTGGGGAAAGCAGCCCCACAGTGGTTGATTAAAATGCGGTATGTTCATAGAGAAAGTTGATGGACTTTACTTTTGCCTTAGGAAGGCTCTCTGGGGCACTCCAGGTTCATGGTTGGAGATAGCAATGTTTCAGTGCCTTCCCAGCTTTACTTTGTGGAAATGCCATCCCCAGGAGCAGCATAGGCAGTCAGCCTGGTCAGCAGACAACCTGGGGCTGGGGCTGGGGCTGGGCTAAACAGTAGCAGTATACCAGAGTGGGCCCAAGAGCTCTGCAGCATAAATCACTCTGAAGTTTACATCTGGCGCAGCTCTTCCCTGTGGTGTCTTACAGCAGGGCTTCATTATTGTGGCTGACGTGTGGAGGATAACTCAGTTCTCACAGCAAGGCTGTGGCTTAGGGTGGGGAGCTCTGCTGACCAGGGGCTGTAGTCTATTTTGTTCTCTGTCCCTGCCCAGAGTCACCGCCTCCATATCCTCATCCTGGAGTAGACTGTGCCTAAGCATACCCCTCGCCTGTATGTAACTTTCCACATCCTGGAATGTAGCTGTCCCCATCCTGGTCCTATTGTCACACACCCCACCCCCTGCTCAGTTTCAGAAGAAGGCAGGTCCTCATTAGTCAGTGTGAATATAGCCTTCTTCTATTGCCTTATCCTAAGAGGACTATGGAGTGCGGAGGGGGGAGCAGGAGGAGGGTGTGGCTGGGATAGAAGGCAACCTTTGTGACACACAAGAACTTAAAGTCTATCCAAAGAGACTTTATATCAGAAGCTGCATAGCAGGCCAGAAAGTACCCTTTACTGGTCACAATCTCCAAAGCCATGACAGTGAAAGGCAGTAGGGAAGAGCTCCCAACCAGAGCACTTGAATTAGGTGGGGAAGGATGGACACAAATAACCCAAGACTGGAGCTGTGGGACGTATTCCAGGTCAGGAGCAGAGGGAGGCCAGCCTAGGCATTTCCAGGGGTGCAGAGCTGCGTGCGTACCCGGCTCAGGGGACAGCCTATTCAGGTGAGTACCATGGAGACTCTGCAGTTCAAAGCCTCACCAGTCACTGTGGGCCTGGAGAACTGGCTCAAACCCTACAGATAAGAACGCAAGCCAGGCAAGGAGAGCTGCTGCAAACAGGCTGGTTTTTACCTGTGTTGTGATGTTGGCTGTGAAAATTTAATTATTTGGGGACCAGGGAGACCAAAGTCACAGTCACAGGGAATGACTGAGCACTAGGAACATATGAAATCCAGTAGCTCGTGAAGTGTTGGGGTGTGGGAGGCTGGTGGATGAATGTAGGCAACAGCCAGCCCTGTTTTGCCCTTGTGCCCAATTTTGTCCTCAGAGCTGTACTTCAGACCTGAACTTGGAACATCAGTGTTCCTGCTCCAGCCCGGCCGGTCCTTCAATATGGCTGACAGTCCTGCCTTGGTTTTCAAGGGCTCTGTCTTACTTTGATTCCCATTGCTCTGATAAAATACTGACCAAAGCAACTCGGGAAGAAAAGGGTTTATTTCAGCTCACAGCTTACAGTCCACTGTCAAGGGAGGCCAAGGCAGGAGTCCAGAGGCAGGCACTGAAGTACAGACCATAGAGGAGTGCTGTTTACCGGCCTGCTTTTCATGGTTTGTTCAGTAAATACAACTCAGAACCCCTTGCCCTGTGGTAACACTACCCACTGTAGGCTGGGTCTTCCCACATCCACCTTTAATCAGGAAAATGCTCCACAGATACACCTACAGGCCAATCTGATGAGGACAATTTCTTAATTGAGGTTTCCCCTTCCTGTGTGGCTTTACGTTGGATTGACAAGAACTAACTACTGGGCCTGGAGAGATGGCTCAGCAGTTAAGAGCACTGACTGCTCTTCCAGAGGTCCTGAGTTCAATTCCCAGCAAACACATGGTGGCTGATGGTGGCTCACAACCATCTGTAATGAAATCTGGTACCCTTTTCTGGCCTAGAAACACATGCAGGCAGAATGGTGTATATATAATAAAGAAATAAATCTTGAAAAACAAATAAAAAGAATTACCACAGGCTCTGTTACACAGACCTGTCTGCTACATTCCTGCCAGACCAATCCACCTTTAAACCCTTCCTGGAGCCCTCTTCCACCTTCTGGTGTCACAGCAGTCACCTCTCCCATGTGTTTCCATGTCCCCAAGGAGCATCTCACATCATAGTCAGTCTTGAAAGTCTCCTACCCTAATGGAGGAGGATTCAGGAACAGCTGTGTCCATAGTTGACTTTCTACTGGAGTTGAGTTGGGTTAACCTGGGAAGGTTTCCTGGAGAACTTCCAGTCATTTTTTTAACAGTAGGTACATCCAAATGTGGGAAGGGACATACTATGCAGTTGCCCAGAGTTCAGGTACAGATTGTTCTGGGGAGATGAAGAGAATAACTGGTTAGACCATCTGCACTGGAACAGAGGGACAGTGAGTCACAAGTTGAGTGGAAAGAGAGGTCCTGTGAGCATGGAGGATTAGGATGCTCTGTGACCATGCTCTCCCACAAATGCTATACCTTGGGCTCCTTGGGAATCACATTCAGCCCTTGCCTGTAGGACCAGGCTGGTCTCTTGTCCCAGGGCTGGTTCGAGCTGGTTAGAAATAGCAAAGCCTGACCATTACCTACTTTCTCTCAGCCACTGAACATGAAGCTTGAGGGTAATGAGAGGGAGGTGAACATCCGGGTATTCTAGCTACACAAGCTGAAGTCCCAGGGCACCCTGGCCTCCAGCTATACACAGCTCTGGCCTCTGGGAGGATGAGAAATAGGCAGACAGGATATGATAAGGCAGTTAGAGCCCTCAAGTCTTCCAGTAATTTCCAAGACCAGCCTTGGGAAAGAAAACAAGGGAGTTCATGACATCCATTTCAGCCAGGGGCATGGCTCTCCCTGGTTCTGTGGCCTTTACTCCTGCTGGCATGGGGAGAGTCCCTGCTAATCTCTCAGGCAATCCTAGGGGGTTGCTGCTGTCTCTCCAACCTGAGTTCCTATTGATTAAACTCACCCAATCCTTCCTCCTCCCACTCCTACCCTCAGTCTCATTATTTCTATATAAAGCTGTCGATTTATCATTATAATAGAGCCACTGTCAGTGGGTTCGCTAACATCTCTGTAGTCTTGTAGTTATTGTCACAGAGGCTTCAGAGCCCAGTGCATGCAACTACCTCTGTCAGTCACTGACCCTGCTATAACTGGAGTCATAAATATGTGGTGTTTGGTGGTGCCAAGTGACTTGGCTATCTTCCTGCTTTCCTAGGTCTCTACCAGGTGTGTGTGTGTGTGTGTGTGTGTGTGTGTGTGTGTGTGTGTGTGTGAGAGAGAGAGAGAGAGAGAGAGAGAGACAGAGACAGAGACAGAGACAGAGACAGAGAGGATGGGGGATATTTGGATTGTTTGGGGTGTAGGGGAAGTAAGGAGTGGGGGTGTACAGAAGGGCTCCTCTCTCCAGGTGCCAATCAAACTTGTGTTACATTCTACGTTCTGTACCAACGTGCTCTAAGACCTTGGGAGTGTCTAGATTGTGACTCAGTTTTACTATCAACAGACTGGGAACAATTTGTCTTTTCTGGTCTACAATGTTAATGTAATTCCTGAGCTACTTAGGGTGGCACTGGTCCCAAGCAGCTTGCTTGAACCCTGTTCTTCTGTTTTTTTCCCACTGACTCAGCCTGTGGGCCACTTTTTCCCCATTCCCAGGCCTTAGTATCCACTTCAGTGCAGACCACCTGCCATGGGGTAGTTAAATGTTACTAGAGCACACCCTTCCACAAGCACTTATCCAAGACAAACATATTCATGTATATCTCTGTATGCATGCCCTTAGTACCAAACTCTCTATACATTGTGATAAAGTTAAATTTATACATTATGCACATTAACAGATCGATAACAATAATAACAATATATCACAATAAAATAGTGTCAGTATTTCTGTGTATCAGGCCATTATAAGGTAAAACTAGTGTTGGTTAGATTCAAGGGCATCATACCATCCTGGTCTACTCTATTAACCAAGGCAATTACTAGCGACTAATGGTCACCCTAGACAAACAGATAACACAGGATGGAGATGAACGGTGTAGCATTTTGTTGTGCTACTTAATATTTTAGGTTTGTGGTTGACTGTGAGTAACTGAAACCACAGAAAGACAAACCACAGATAAGCAGGGGGCATTGTATTCTTGTACTTCTTGGTTTAGCCGTACGTTTTTCTGTGACCTTAAAAAAAAGCAACCTGCCCTCTGGGCTGCAGCTCTAGAGTTTGCCAACACTCTGGGGTCTCAGCCTTTCCCATAGAAAGATTCCTTGGTCTCTTGCTTTCATTGAATAAGATTGTGCTCATCTGCATGATCTCCCCAGAAGAAGCCTAGAACCTGGGATGATCAGCCTCGGGGCCCAATTTCCAGATGTTTTTCTTCGCTCTTAAATCTCTTCATCAGTCCTCCCTCAGAGCCAGGGGTTCCCACCACAGCACCAGGCTTTCTCCCCAAAGGCACAGCTTCCTCTGCCCTTGCTCAGCTCTACTCCACCTGCCTCCTTGCAGATGCCCCACTTCCTGAGGAAGCAGCTCACACTTTCTGAGCTCCTAAGGAGCCAAAAGCACATTCCCTCTCACACTCACCCTCACCATGACCCAGTGATTGTCCCCTGCACGTGAATACACAAACGAAGGTTCAAGATAGCCGACTCAGCCAATTTCACCCAGGGACAAAACTGTTAAAAACCAAAGTTTGACTCGAGGTCTTCAGTGGAAGGAATCAGTGTGCTCACATCAGTCCTCGGCACAGAAAGTAGACCCTGAAATAGTGAGACTCATCAAGGGCCTGAGGTGTTGCGCTGTGAGGTGTGGTGTGGTTTCCCTGTGGTCTGGTTAGACAGCTTCATCTGTCTCAAAATCAGATCATATGAGGGACAATTTGTGTGCTGCATTTGCCTTCTCCTACCTTTTCTCCAGTGTCCTCCCCATGCACACTGGCCTTGAGAGTCATTCCTCTCTGAATTAACAAACATTTACCGAGTGCGTTTACTAAGTGCTAGCTGTGGAGCTTCGTGGACTGCTTGCTGGATGCTACAGGAAAGATTGCAAAGAAAGAGCCTCCCTTCAGAGTGCCCAGGTGCAAAGGAGCAGAAGAGCATGCAGGGTACACCGTACATGGAGTGCACGCTTGGCCAGGGACTAATTTAGAGTGCTTGGCAACACAGCTGTACACACCACGCCCTACTGCAGACAGTAGGGAGAGAGCGAACAGTCACCTCAGATTGGTCTGGAAAACTTCTAGAAAAGGAAATTTGGGGCCAGGCTCTGATGTCAGTGAAGACCAGGAAGAGATAAATGGGGTGATCAGAAGTAGGGGAGTATGTTTACCTGACTTCTTCAGATTGGAGGAAAGAGCTAGAGAGAACCTCTCTACATACATTTTGGTTCCCTTTCATTGTGTAATAACCACTTGCAGTATGATTGCTATGCACTACTAGGCTCAGGCTGGGAATAAGATGCTTTCAGCTCCAGTCCTTTCCTCACATCCCTCACTGTCTAATGGAAGAGGCAAGAAGGCCCTTCTGTTGTCCTGGGAACTCACAGGTTCTCACTGGCCCAGCCCCTCTAGGGAAGGCTGGCCTCCAGGAACAGAAGCACCCTGAATGCATCCCCTTCACATGCCCACCTTCTGCAGCCAAGACACCTAAACGTGTCACAGAAGGTTTCTCAAGTACAGAACAAAAGTCTTACATTGATCTGTGGCCACTCATTAGGTCACCCCGAAATGAAGCCTGCCAAGGACTGGCTGGCCAGCAGCTAAGGGTTGCCTTCAGAATGCCTGAGATGGGCCTCAGGTTCCCAGGTTTGAGTAGTCAGAGAGAAGCCTCAGGAGTCTGTGTCCAGCACCAGGTCTTCGTGATCCCTTCAGAAACAGACCTGGGTCCCAGAATACCTGGGCCTTAAAGGGACAAGTGTAGCCCTTGCTCTCAGGCAAGTAAAAATGTGACCAAAGCACCGTGTCTTAAATCAAATTCAAGGAAAATGGTAGAGAGGTGGTAATGAAGCTAGAAGGAGGAAAGCAGTGGGAAGAGGATGGAGGATCAAGGCCAAGCTCTGAGAAGCACCTCAGGAGCAGGATCGTGGTGGGGTGGAAGATGTGGCTAACTGCTGGACACTTAGCTGATCTGTTTTTGGTTGGTTTTGTAATTTGAGATCAGTTCATATTATGTAGCCCTGACTGACCTGGAACTCATGGCATAATGTAGGCTGGCCTTGAATTCGTGGGTGATCCTCCTACCTCTGCTTCCAGAATATTGGGATTGCATTGTGTCTGGCATCTGGACGTGTTTTAAAAGGAGAAGCAATAGTACCTGCTGGCCCGTTGGATGCTAGAGTCTAAAATGTGGGGGAAAGAGAAGAACTAAGGTCTCCAGTCTGAACAATCACCATTCTCTGCGTGGAGAAATCCTAGTGGTAGGATGGTCACAGGCTTAGACACGCTTGTAGTGGAGACGCTTTGTGGACATCTGTGTGGCATCTAATTAGGAGATTGGATATAGAGTCCAGAGTTCTGGAGTGAGACCATGGTAGAAAAAATAAATACAGGAGTCAGCAAGTACACAGAACTAACCACAAAACCACGACAGGGTCATCTTGGTAGAGCTTGATTAGGGAAGGTCATTCATGGGAGATATGACAGAGTCTGCTACCGTAGGAGAACTTCCTAGAGGGAATGGTCCTGGACATGACATAGAAAGGCCCAGGGAGGTTGGTTTTGCATTTTGCCCACAAAACCGTCCTACGTAGGAGAAAGACAGGGTGTGGGGAAGTCTAGAGCATGAGTACCCCGAGTCTTTCAGCACCTCTCAGGCCTACACACCAAGGCCTAGATTTCTCCCTTAAATCCCCAGGGACTTTTGGATGCAGGACGGATCGAGGTAGCGGGGAAGAGCTGCCAGAGGCCTTCAGGGCAAGTGATGGGCACACCGGTGTTCCAGATGGCACAAGGGGGACAGCGGTCCTGCATGAGCCAAGAAGTCAGCTTCCTAGAGCAAGTCCTATACCCAGAACATCCTGAATAATTCACAAGACCATCCCTGCCCTGCCCCACCCTGCCCTGCCCCACCCTGCCCCGCCCCACCCCACCCTGCAGTTTGAGCAGTCCCCAGTGAACCCTAGCTGCACCTTTTCTAGCAGTCACCTGAGTCAAAAGCCACAGGACCACCAGTGGGGCTGCAAGACTCCCTGTTTACTTGCAGCTCAGTGGGAGCTGTGGCTGTCTGATTGCCTTCACTA